>NC_134850.1:2950000-3550000 GCF_965363235.1 Mytilus galloprovincialis
TTGACCTTGAGGTATTTTTCAAAGATACATGAATTGATGATGAATGGTGAAGATCCTAGGTGTCTACAACTTACGGTTTCTGAGTTTTGGTGGTCAACCGACACCGGTTAATTTTCATAGGGGCATAACCCTACCAATGAGTCGTTGAATCTTTTCGATCCAAATGTAACGAAGAACCGGGGTCTGGTCCTGAACAAATTTCACCCTTTGTTTTTTTTCTATCTATTACGGTTACGGTGTTGGAACGATAACAAGGTATTTTGGTTTCGGAGGGATTACTCCGAACCGACAAAATATTTCGACTAACAGGGTGAGTTCCGGATAGGTATTCATGACACCGATACAAAGTGAGAACATGAAAGCGACAGGTCTTACGGTTTAGGCTGCTAACTTCGTCAAAGTTTGGCGGAAAAAGAATAATAATAATAATTAAAAACCAATTGTTCAGAGAACCATTGATGGTCTTTCCACCAGTTAAGACCTTTTTTATATTAAAATATTAAAATTTGGTTTAAAATGTCAATTTTAGCGCCAAATGACAGCTTATTGAACGCTTATTCAAAAAATATATGGTTTCTATAAAAAAATATATCGAAAAGGGAGATAATCTTTTACTTCCGGTTTAAAAAGTTTACTTCCGGTATTGTTTGATAGTTTACTTGACACTGATTCCAAAAATATATGGTTCTATATACTTTTACTTTGATTTAGTACAAAAAATAGCTACTTCCGGTTTACAAAAGGTCACTTCCGGTTGTGTTTTTTAAGGTCACATTGCTTACAACTTAATGCAAAAAGTCCCATGGCTTTATCATGTGTACATATGAGGTAAAAGCAAAGGTCAAAATCTAGAACGTTTAATTAGCATATGGCCTTAAGCTCAATTTCAAGGTTATAAACCAAGGACCTCAAATCAAAAGACCTTAGTCCTCTAATTTATATTGTTAATGAGTTATATTACCATACGTATGATATTAGATATAAAAATGGGAAAAACTCGCGTCAAATGTCTACGTACCCTTTCGACTAAAATTTATGTGTTACGACATGTCGTAACTAACAATTGTGTGAAAATATTTTGTCCATATCTTGTATGATTACTGAAAATAAGAGATAACAAGCCAAAATCAAAATTTTAATCATGACCTTGACCTTTGACCTTGACCTCATTTAAATTTTTTTGGACGAAGGACCTCAAATCAAAAGACCCTAGGCCTCTACCACTTATGGTTTTCCAGTTAAAAATGCATATCACTTATATCAAATATAAAAGGGGAAATAACTCTCATATGGAGTCTCCGGATAGCTTCGGTCAAAATGAATCAAATCATCCTGAGGATATAACGAGCAATTTGGTAAAATAAATTTGTCGGTTTCTTATACGGTTGCGAAGATTAAGCGATAACAAGAAAAAAAGTGTTCGGGGAGATAACTCTTACATGGATAAGATTTTGGTTACGAGCTGTCAGTTTTAAAAGCGTATTAATTGTTCGATATCATATACCATATATCTAAGCGACATCTTGCGAAACAAAAAAACTGCGAAGGAAAGAAAATTAGGCGGAAGAAAAAAAATAATAATTAAAAACCAATTGTTCAGAGAACAATTGAAGGTCTTTCCACCATATCGCTCGTTATCTTTTCTATAAATAGCAAAAATATCCTGAAATGCATAAATTGGGAAATACAAAATAATCACATTGTTATATTGACCTGAAAAGTATGACTTACCAGTACTCAAAGCCTTGGATATAAACTATGTCTTATAGAAACATCTTCCTTCTTTGCTGATAAGTCATTATCAACTATTTCACCTCATGGCAGTTGTAATTTTATATATGAAACAATGCACAAGAGCTAAAACAATTGAGTTTTATACTGTTCTCACTGAGGACATTTTCTAGAGAACGATGATTTTCATTCTGGAAAATATATATCTTGATGATCAATTATTACATTTAGACAGAGAAAAAAAATATAACATAGAATTGTGAAATAAACATTAAATATGTGTATAACTTTAAGAAATTATCTTTTCTAATCTTTCATTTGGATTAATTGATTAAATAATTGTTTGTTTATCATACAGTGGCAAATATTTCAAACTCATTCAGAATGACGAAAGAAACACTTTAGCAACTACGATGGTCATACAGTTTAACCTGCCTAATCGAGACCTGAGTATTCCAACATCCTGCTTTAACCGACACATTTTAGTGGTCCCAAAATATACCTATCCTTGCAGAAAAAACCCGAGTATTTCGACATTTTTTCTGATCCCCCATTGTGTCGGATAACAATGGGTATGGTGTGTTGCCAGAGCCCTGTTTGTTATCAGCACTAAATCATGTTTTAGTGCTGATATCCGCCTCCTACGACGGGGACGAAGGGTTGGACTTTAGGAGGCATATTTTTTTTTATTTATACAATGCTTTAAATCAAGTTTAAAACTGATATTTGTTTAATACTGTTCATATTTATAATTTATGGCTCTGTCGGTTCTACATATTTATCTTACCTATTTCAGTCATATGGAATTACTATTTTCAGTGCCTCATGATAGCTGTAATATGTTGGAATAATAGCAATCTGTGTATCAAGACATCCTTTTACATACACATGATCAATAAGAGTCCCTCCTTCTGTTGTTGGACTATCTACAAGCTGTCTGAAACCTTTTGATGACATGAAATTAAATACTGTACAACCACCTTTCAAAATATCTTGATTAAAATCACCAATTACAACAATTTTTTCTGATAAGTCTACTAACTTACATATTAATATCTCCAAATTCTCCAAAAATTTTCCTAGATTATACTTCTGGGTTCTGTATACAGTAGCAACTAAAATATTTTGACTTGATATCTTGAAAACTATACATTCTAAGTTTGAGGCCAAGTTGCATATTTCAGTTTCTGTAGAAAGCTTGTAAAAAACACATACACCACCATGCTGCATTTCCTTTAAAGAAGAATAATAAGAATTATCATCTTCGAAAGCTAGAGATCTGGGCAAATGAAAACCACCATATCCCATCATTTCAAAGCAAATGAGTTCTTGATTAGTCCAGGTTTCAGTTAGACAAATATAATCAGCCCTTCTAAAGTCTGGATTATGTTTCAAATCTTCTGCATGAGTCTGTAAACCTTGAATGTTGTGATACATTATTTGAAAAGATTGTGTAGGTTCCTCTGCTACATCATCAATTTCAAGCAAAAATCTAGTCATTTCTGAAACACCTTTTACAATATCAGGATCACAGAAGATTTTCTTGTCTATTTTTTCAGTGTCTATGCTTTTAATGTGTAGACCAGATTTTGAGGTAACTCTGCTAAGAGCAACATATGCTTGACCATATGTGAAACATTTGTTCAGATCAACAACACATTCTTCAACTGTTAATCCTTGAACTTTGTGAATTGTGCAAGCCCAGGCTAACTTTAATGGAAACTGTTTTCGTACACAATTGCTAAAAGGAATGTCTTCACTTGAGGGTTTCAATCCAACACAGCGTTTTCCACTTATGATTTTTTGTACCTTTGCATTTCTTCCTACTCTTTCATTGTCAAAGTGAATGAATATGGTACTTGGGAGGGAGTTAGGCAAGAAGTCTTTGATAGATATAACAGTTCCCATTACACCATTTACTAAACCATCTGCGGTGTCCTCATTCTTGATAAGCATTACTCTTGCTCCCTCGGCCAAAAGGATAGATATTGGAAGACATACATCTGACTTTGTGCAATGAACTCTTTTCAAAGTCAATTTTCCTGACGTTTTGTCTTTTTGGAAGTCTTGTGCTTCAATTAGTTTTGATTCTGTACATAGCTTCATTATCATCTCCTTGTTAAAGTTATCAACCTCTGCATTTGTGGAATATATGTGCAAGGCTTCATCGGGGCCATCTCCAAAGCAGTGTGTTAGCGTTCTTTTATCAAACAATGTCAAACTTTCATTTTTCTGCTTAACACGCAATCTATTTAGTAGTTCTGCAAACAAACCATCCTCACGTTGACGCATTATTTCATCCAACTCAGCAATTTCAAACAAACCATTCCATAGTTGATTTGAGGGATTAGAGGGATCATCTACATACAATTTGTCTACCCTTTTTGTTTTGACAGGTGGTAACTGATAAAAATCGCCAACAGCAATTACTGAAACACCTCCAAATAAACATTTGTCTGGTCTTTTTTTCACTTGTCTAAGTCGCTCATGTACGAAAAACAACAATTTCTTATTGACCATAGAAATTTCATCAATAATCAAGATTTGCAAATTTTCTAACTTTGTTCTGAGTGAATTAATTTTGTCTTCACTGAGAGTTGCATGATCAGGTGACAGTGTTTTGAAAATTCCAAGAGCACTATGAATTGTCAATCCATGGATATTAAAAGCAGCTGTTCCAGTTGGAGCTGTTAATAGAACTGTGAGATCATCTGGATTCTCTGAAGTTTGTGCTAATATTCGAGTTGCTTCATATTGTATACACTTGATCAAGTGACTTTTACCCGTTCCAGCTCCTCCAGTGATAAATAAATGCAAAGGCTCTGGTGTTTTTCCATTTGATTTCTGAATGCACCAATCTCTTACTTTATAGAGAATTCTTCTTTGTTTCACATTCAGACTTCTTAGCCTTGGAATAATTTCATTTTTTGTGAGAGAAACAGACAGCAAATTAGTTCCAACAGATGATGAGCTCTTTTCATTATTCAAATCTGGTATTGATAAATCCTCGTCAATCACACTTGTTACTTTGCCTTCATCTATACATTCTCTTCTATTTACTTCTGCTTCTGGGCATAACTCACACCAAGCATCTTCATTCGGACCTTTTTCATTTAATTGCTTTTCTGCTTCCTCTAAATCATGACCATCTTTTACAAAATCTGACATGTTTTTGACAACAATTTCTCTTACAGAACTTAACTCATTATCTCCTTCAAATTTTACTGTACCACAGGTGAAGAAATTCTCATATGTTTGAAATAGTGGTGGTTTTAACTGTTCATCATATCTGTATGGTAAATAAAGTTGCAATATGCTTTGATAGTATTTTTCTGGTGAATTTTCTGATGAGAAGCGTGGATATTTTATAACTGCAGGGGAAGTTCTTGTGCGCTTTCTAATGTATCCAAGTGAGCCATCAAGTTTGAAGGTTGTTTCTTTATTAATTTTTTGAGGTAATTGTGATTCTAGTATAACACTGTATTCAGAACAGAATCTTGCCAGACATATTTTGATAAAGATGTCAATGTGTGGTCTACCTTTATATCTATCAACAACATTGTTCATCCAAGTGCTATTCTCATCTTCATCTTCATTTTCACTGTCACTATTACTCCTTTTTCTTTTTGCAGACTTACAACTTTGTTGTTTCTCCAGATCTTTCAGAGGTTTGCTCATTCGACATGGATTTTCACCAACGGGTATAAATTCTACTTTTCTTGAACATTCTCTTAATCTCAATCCTGTTACTCTGAAAACAGCTTCCTGTGCACTTATCTCCCTATGGTGTAAGTATGAAGTTCCAATTTTTTTCAAAGTCTGTTGAGCATTTAAATTTCCTTCTTCAGCTTCATTTTTGGTCTGTAGCAGTAGTAATCCTAGCTCTCGCTCAGCTTTACTTATGTAGCTTATAATATATACAACACAGGAAAATGCATCCAAAATATATTGTATGTCCATGTTTGCATCCCAAGCCCTCAAAAGATGTGGGTTATACTGATTGGTGTATATTTCATTTGGCTGACGTTTAAGAACTACTGTATTTCGATTGGTGATGAAACAGTAACATTTTTCAAAGCTTTCTTGAGTTAGTCCTGCTTTCTTGAAAATTTCAGATACATTTAAGTTTTTATCTTCATTCTCTGTTATTACTTTCCATAAGTTTGACAACATTTCCTTTGCAAATTCTTCCTCTTCCTCTGAATCCTTATCTGGATCACTTGGTTCTGAGATAAATGTTCTATTTGAGGGAGGTCTGGGGAAATTAAAACGACATACTGTTCCTTTTTTCTTACAAGATTTTGAATGCTTTTTGCTATGTTGGTGTACTGCCATAACAATGTCATGCAACTCTTTGTCTTCCTTTTCATCTGGTATCTCACATGAAATGTACTTGTCAATAAAAGTGATAATTTCATCATTTTCAACTTCACCAAATTTTGGAGCATTCTCTACCCAAAACAAACAATGTGTGTGGGGAGAACCTCTTTGTTGAAATTCAACTCGGTAAAAATAGTCGATTATTTTCCCTATTGGTTGAGCTTCTGACATGATAACATTCTTCAGAAATTTATGGAATCTATTATCAAACATTCTTGCTGCTGTAACTGGATTGCTACAGAGAACTTTACATTTTTCATCCCATGTCATATTTTCAGTATTTCGCATGTCACCCTGTTGTTTTAAAATTGTGTCTACAATTTCTGACCATCTAAAGTCTGCAGATGAAAAAGAACAGAAGAATGTTGGGACTCCTAACTGTCTTATCATTGCAAATATATCTTTTTGTGAACTTTGCCAATAGGGAGGAGTTCCTCGAATAGGTTTTAAATATTTTATAGCTTCATCTTTTTTAAATAATTCTTTTAAGGTTTCCTTGTTGCATAGCATTTCTCTAGTTACTTTCTTTCCTTCTTTTGAAATAGGACATTGCTTTCTAAGAGATATCTGTACATTTGAAATCACGCTAGTGAGCTCTGTTAAATATTGACTGAAAAATATATAGGAAGTATCTCTGGCAAATCTATTTTCGACACTCATCAATCTAAGATTAAAGTACCTTCCAATAGTCAGTTTTTCATCACGGGTTTCATCAAAAGTATTTTTGCCTGAAGGAAAGTGTACAGGAAAGGTTTTAGCTTCAATTCCTGGTTCTTGAAGAACACTTAGAGGACTATTATTTTCTGCTGGAGCTATATTAAATACTTGGTCAAAGCATAAATCTAAAGCCTCTTGTCCGATATCAGCAGGTTGTAAACAAGTGTCTAACTGAACACCACGTAAACTATCATCAATGTAGCTAACTGGTTCACTTTCTATTTCTCTTTCATTGCCTGTTGTAGAAGACTTTCTCATTTCTTCTTCCTGTATTTCGTTTTCCACTACCAGCTCATTATCATCAGATTCCTCATTTACTACTTGATTATCGTCTAATTCAGGAATTGGATTAATCCATTCATTATTGATAGTCACATCTTTATACCATATGTTTTGATCCTTTAAATACAAAAGTGCTTGCTCTAAATGGTTTGGTCTTACAAATTGATATTTGTCATATCCTTTGTAGTTAAGCTTTCTCTTTAACTTTACTTTTAGTAATAGACTTTCATCTTCAGATCGGGGTAATATAGATGTCACTTTTTTCAAATCAGATGGCACACAAACGACAGGTCCATGAACTCCTTTTTGTCCTCCTTTTGGTAAAGCCATAATTTTCATGAATGGAATGTTCTGTGCTATAAGTTGCTGCTCTATTGAATTGAGCCGTTTTAACTCTATTGGAACATCTTCTAGTAATAGACTATTCGAAAAGGAGTCAGCAGGTATTTTACCTTTCAACATTTTACGATGGCAAGTATAACAGATCCATAGACTTGTTCTACATGTTCCTTCAAAAGCACAATTTGTCTTACAATCATCTGTGCATTTGTGTTCATATTTATTTGTTGTAACTGAATCAAATATAGAATTATCATAAGAATCTTTCTTGCAGATCTGAACCTGTTTTTCAAAAAACAGTCTCAAACAACAAGCACAAACACATTCTGGACCTTTTTTAACTTCATCTTTAAATTTTCTTATTACCTCAGATATTTGCTTGTTTTCTTCCTGAAGACTTTCACGACGTACTGATGTTTGTTGTTTAATTTTAATTCTGTGTGCATCATCATTTGCATACTTCTGTTTACTTGCTTGTTTCACATGTTCCTTATGATTTACATCTACCTTATACTTTTGTATACTAGCTTGCTTCACATGTTCCTTATGATTTACATCTGCTTCATACTTGTGTATACTAGCTTGTTTCACATGTTCCTTATGATTTACATCTGCTTCATACTTGTGTATACTAGCTTGCTTCACATGTTCCTTATGATTTACATCTGCTTCATACTTGTGTATACTAGCTTGCTTCACATGTTCCTTATGCTTTACATCTGCTTCATACTTGTGTATACTAGCTTGCTTCACATGTTCCTTATGATTTACATCTGCTTCATACTTGTGTATACTAGCTTGCTTCACATGTTCCTTATGATTTACATCTGCTTCATACTTGTGTATACTAGCTTGCTTCAGCTTTTCCCTGTACTCATTGTCATCTTTATATTTCTCAATTCCTGATTGTATTAGGGCTTTTCTGTAATCCTCATCTTCTTGATACTTATGAATTCCATAGTCTATTAAGGTATCTCTATAATTTTCGTCTTCTTGATATTTCTGAATACCTGCATGTATCAAATTATCTCTGTATATTTCATTCTCTTCATATTTCTTAATGCCTGAATAGATTTTTTTTGAACGTATTTCTTCATTTTCCCAATATTTTCTTTTTCCTGTATCAATCTTTCTAGCTCTAAATTCACCATCTGTCATGTACTTGATCCTTTCTTTCTCATTTTTTGAAAAGACTTTTGATTCAGTTTTGCCGACTTTTATTTTGTTATCTGAATCGGTCATCTGGTTTTCATCAATTTTCATTTTCTTTGTTGGCATCTCAGATTTAGAATTCTGATACTTTTTCCAATGTTCTTGTCTAGATTGTGATCCATTTAGTGAAATGGACTCTTGTGTAACAGCTGTGACTACTTCATAATGATTTATATCTCCATTATGTTGAAGATAAATTGCTTGATCATTAACATTATTGTTGCTACATATTTGAGATGAAGAATATTTAATCCATGAATTGTTAAAAAAAGTATAAATGTCTGTTTTAAGAAGGTCGGCACAAGCTAGTATTTCCAGTTCAGTTCCCCATGTATTATTTTCTACCATTTTCAGTGTTTGTATATGCTCTTCTACAGTTTTAAATCTTGGCTGTAAAAAAGACCTGAATATTTCTGCATTTCTCATCAAATGATCAACTATTGCCCCTCTTACTTTTCCAAAATATTCTTGTCTACTGGATAGTGAATATGAAATGGCTCGAAATAAACAATTTCCATCACCTGTGATAGTCTTGCAAGCAATTGGTGGTCCTATTTTATAAGAATTTGAAGAATTCTGTTTGGATATATACTTGCTTGGTATATTTATGATTTTACAAAGCTTCCTCTTTAAAAGTGTATGCAGGGGTATAAAATCATAAAAGATTTCAGCTGAAGACAATATTTCAATATCAGATTCATCATTCATAATAACCTCATTAATGTGTACTTCATTAATTTTATCAATGCCAATACTTTTATTAATGTTCAATTCGATTATTTCTGGTGATATGTTGTCGTTCAGGGTAATATTTTCTTGAGTTTTAGGAAGCTCATGACTATCTTTGTTTCCAGTTTGTAGAATTTCAGATAGTTTAAGTTCACTAGTGTTTATTTGTGTATGACTTTCTGAAAGTTCAGAGTTAGTTTTGATTATAGGTTGTTGTCCAAAAATAGAAATACTGACTCCTGTTACCTCAAACCATTGATCTTGACTTGCACCAGCAATCATGTTGCAACAATACTGGTATAGATGATCCAGACTGTTTAACTTTAAAAGTAAACTTTTACCATCACTGTCCTTTAAGCCAAGCTCATTTCGTGCATGAGAATCAAACAAAAGTAATTCTTGATTATGTTTCAAGGCTAAAAAAGTAGTGTCATATGCACATATAAAGCAAGCATCATAGTCTATAAGGGACTCTTGTAAAGCTTGGTCTAAAGGTAAAGAATTTCCAAATGCACTAAAATCTGTAGTTCCAGAAGTATCTACAACAGCTGTAATTGATTCTTTTCTTGATATTTCCAATAACTTTCCTGACATGTCTATCATACCTGGTAGGTCTGATACAAGTAAATGAGTATTATTACCATGAATATTTCTATATATTTCATTTCCATCAATCAAAACATTGTCTAAATACATAGGATCCCAATCATTTAGATCTTTAATTTTACTATGGGCAAGAGCTGATAAACAGTTTGCAACACATTGCTTCCCACTATCAATTCCAAATCTGGTATCTCCTTGGTGAAAACTACCTTGAACTACCCAATTATCAAAAACTGATATAACCTCTATACTATTTTCAGATATGTTTCTTCTATTTCTATGACTATACAACTTTAGCTTATCATTCTCTTGTTTACATTCTGAAAAATCATTACAATCAAGCTGAATATTTTCAGTTTCAATAGCCATGCTTTCAGTCTTATCCAAGAATTCATGACTATTCATGTGTTCCTTATTAAAATTTGTATCCAATTGGATTGCATCATTCAAATTTGAAAGATTGTGTTTGATTTTAGAACTTTGTTTTGATATCATTGACTTCATCGATTCAACATCCAGATCTGTTTTCATTGATTCATTATCCATGTTTGTTTTCATTGATACATAATCCATATTTGTTTTAATCCATTCATAATCCATTCTTGTATTAACTGAATCATAATCCAGATTTGTTTTCATCGATTCATTATGCATCTTTGTTTTAGTTGATTTAATATCTAGGTTTGAAATAAATGATTCAGAACCCACATTTGATTTCATTGATTTATTTAATTGGATTGATTTGATTGATTGTTTTAATTCAGATTTGACTGATTGTTGTGATTCAGATTTAATTGATAGATTTAATTTGGTAGATTCTTTAGATACTATTGTTTCAGTACTATTGATTGATTCATTATTATATGGACAATTTAGTGAGTCGACACTCTGATCATTGTTGGTAGGACAGTTTAGAGAGTTGATGCTCTGGTCATTGTTGGTAGGACAGTTTAGAGAGTTGAAGCTCTGATCTTGGTTAATAGGACAGTTTATAGAGTTGACGCTCTGATCTAGTTTTATAGGACAGTTTATAGAGTTGACGCTCTGATCTTGTTTCATAAGACAGTTTATAGAGTTGATGCTCTCATCTTGTTTTATAGGACAGTTTATAGAGTTGACGCTCTGATCTAGCAGTATAGGACAGTTTATAGAGTTGAAGCTCTGATCTAGCTGTATAGGACAGTTTATAGAGTTGACGCTCTGATCTTGCTGTATAGGACAGTTTATTGAGTTGACGCTCTGATCTAGTGGTTTAGGACAGTTTATAGAGTTGATGCTCTGATCTAGCTGTATAGGACAGTTTATAGAGTTGACGCTCTGATCTAGCAGTATAGGACAGTTTATAGAGGTGACGCTCTGATCTAGCAGTATAGGACAGTTTATAGAGGTGACGCTCTGATCTAGCAGTATAGGACAGTTTATAGAGGTGATGCTCTGATCTAGTTGTATAGGACAGTTTATAGAGTTGACGCTCTGCTCTAGCTGCATAGGACAGTTTAAAGAGTTGATGCTCTGATCATTGTTTGTAGGACAGTTTAGAGAGTTGACGCTCTGATTAGTAGGGCAGTTTAAAGAGGTGGCGCTCTGATTATCCACGGAGATGAGGTTTTTGTTATTGGCCTGCTTTATTCTTCTCTCTCTCATTCGATCTCTCTGCTCTTTCTTTTTACTTAAATCACTTTTCTTTCTTCCTCTACGTGGCATTTTCTACAAAATAAGAATAAAATTATATAAAACCCTGTTATGAAATCTAAAAGCAACATGTAACATTGTGTAAAGAGGATTAAAAGACAAGAAAAGTCCTGGAATATATATATTCTATTATCTAACAAGAATGTGTCCATAGTACAGTACACTCACACTTTTATTTTCAAAGTTGGGATAAAAACTCTAATTTGGCATTAACATTAGAAAGATCATATCATAGGGAAAATGTGTACTAAGTTTAAATTTAAAGTTGATTGGACTTCAACCTCATCATAAACTACCTTGACCAAAAACTTAAACCTGAAGCAGGACATACGGAGGAACAAACGAATGGACAGATGAACAAATGGAGGGACGTACAGTCCAGAAAAAAATATGACCCTTTACTATCACAGGAAGGGCATAAAAAGTGTTTGCGATCTTATAATATTCAAATACTTCAAACCAAACAACTCTGATAATCAACTTATGCAATATATAATTCTGTTATTCATTTGATATTTTTCTATACTTGAATTATTGGATGGGTTATTCTACAATGACAAAGGAGTAGAGGCAATAAGTAGATATAGGAAGATGTGGTGCCCTTATTCGGCCCAAATATTAGTGCAATTTAAAAAGCTACCATTAATATTCTTAACTTGTTCCCCACTACAATAAATGCATTTCCAAACAGTTCTCATAAACTAAATGTTCTTGGGAAAAAAGATGGCCTTAATGCCTCTACTCCTTTTTAATCTTTTACAAGATTTTTTTGTTTGTTATATACAGTACGCCCAAGGAGTTTGTAATCCCAAACTCCATACTCCGATATTTTTCCTGGTGTAACACCAGGAAACTCCGACATCCCTCCCAAAATTCTCGGAGAAATTTGGGAGTATTCCCTCCGACTTCCGCGTAAATCCGCTACCTTTTGTTTATTGTATTAGCGACATCTCTCCCAGTCTGGTGTGACGCTGTGTGACACCAGGTAATTAATTGCCCTAATCCGTCTGATCTATGCCGGCACGCGACAGTCAAGGTATGTGAGATTTCTAATGTAATTAAACAATTGTATTTCCTGTCTATTGATTATCAGGTTATATCTGATTGCTTGAAACAAATGAAAGATTAAAATAAAAAGCAAAACGTTGTTGTTAATTCTTTCAATCTTTCAATTACACTGTACATTTTAATCAAGTTTTTAAACAACTATATTTGATTTTGACTTCCGTTTTTTTATCAGTAAATAAATATTTAATTTACTAAAAGAGATATAATTGTGCAACAATAAACGGAGAATAAATGAGGGAAGTTTAAAGAAAAATTACACGTCTCAAAGTTTTTTATACTACAAGTAAAAAAGAAAATATTTTTCACTATCTGTTATGCTAATAATTCTACGCCATTTCTATTTTACGATTACAAAATAAAAGTTTTAAAATCCAAAACGTTGTTGTTAATGCTTTCAATTGCATTAAAGTTTTATAAAAAAAATCTATACTTGATTATGACCTCGTTTTTTATTTATCGGTAATTTATATAACTTACGAAAAGAGACATACTTGCGTGAAAATAAACGGAAACTAACGCTGAAGGTATAAAATGTGAGCAGTGAGTTTAAAGAAAATTACGTGTCTTAAAACTTGTATATGCAAGTAAAAAAGAAAATACTATTCACCATTCGTTATGTTTAATAAGTCTACGGCATTTTCTCTTCACGATTAGCATTACTTTAGGATATAATACATTTCGGCTACAACAGGAATACTGCTATAGCTGCATCAACTCGTCGTTGCATAATATTCATTTACGCACAATGAATGTAAACTTTTGTGTTGTATTTAGAACAGTGATCTTTAAATATTTTGAAAACAATTAATTGCCGTGGGAAGACGACACGCATCTCAGTGATCAACAGTGCGTGGTTGAACTTGAACTTGACTTCGCTCACAATATTGAATGCTAAAAATAGTGACATCAATTTTGTCCACGAGATTTTTATTTGGCGGGAAATAGTATCATGTAACAGTAAACTCAGGTGACCTTTCTGGATAACCGTGGGAAAATTCATTGAAGGTTTAAACTTGCTTTGTAATGATTGACATTTGTGTGCGTTAAGATTGAGGCTCTAGAAGGTCCTTTTACAATTGATTAACCGGATTCTAAATTTTATTCCTTTTCTGAATAAACGAACATCAGCCTTTTATTTATACGTTTCTCAGTCAACAGAGGACATAAACCTGGACATTATTTATACTTCCATAGTCAACACTATACATTAATGGTAGATGAAAACAGGATGCATGTCGTTCAGTTCCTGATGGGCGTTGGTGAGATCCTCTGTGAAAATGTGTCGATCGTAAAAATCCGATCCACATTTTTTTTTACATATTTCTTTCTTGTACGATATAATTTCATTTTAATATTCTATAGTATAAATTGTTGAAATACTTCTTTTTATATTTCGCCGAGGACTTTTAACGAGCAGTAAAATACGGATTGCGCCAATCCAATTTTATTTAAAAAAATAAAAGACCAATAACAGATCATAACAGATAAAAAAACACATGATTTTATTTCTTCATATAATTAAATAAGGTTGTGATTATTGTGTTGTGTCTGGGCGGGGAATTATCTCAGTATTTATGAATATAGGGCTGCCACATTGCATACAAAACTATTTGTTTCTTTTTTAAATTCAAATATTTCAAGTCGGTAATCTACCGAGGTAGTGAAACATAATATTTTACATTTCAAAATAAATTGAAAGTAACAGAGTTCACTTGTTGGTCCGATAAATTAACTCTAGGGTTTGATTTAGATTGGACAAATTACCGTAAAAACATCATTTTGTTTTAAGCCAGTTGATATTAATTATATAATATTAAACTATTAATGAACCGGATATTGCTCACTGAGTAGGTCATAAAAGGTTCTAATTGTGGTAAAATCATCTTTGTTGAAACTTTGTTGAAAAAACAAAAATTATGAACTGATCGGACTATAATGAAAATACTAAATAAGTGTTTTATTCGTATTTTTATACGTTTTTACGTTTTATTTCATATGACAATGACATGGCCATATACATACAAGAATAATTATCTTATTTTAAATAAAAATGTCACACTTTTATCTGACAATGAATGGACATTTAAATAACGTATTTTAAAGCACACAGGTGCAATCAAGATCGATTAAATGTACAAAGGTAATAAATCTGGCTAATCCGATTATGTTGTCACGCGTCATTAATTTTCAGTTCATCCGATGGGCAATAAACCAATTAACAGCCACGCGGTGTTGGGAGAGAATCTTTGGAGGAAATTGGGAGTAGAATCCGTGATTCGCGGTGTCACACCGCTACACTCGGAAATCGGTGATAAAAGTTCGCGATTACAAACTCTCTGGGCGTACTGTATATGTGATTTAATAACAGAAAAAGCTGTATTAACTTACCACAACTATTTACCACTTCTTAATAAAATTAACAAGCTTTAACAGTCAGCTTCAAATGTAATCTATACTCTCACTTCAACAAGTCAGAACTGAAGAAATACCTGTTAAAAGAAATTTTATCAGTACATGTACTTGACTGTTTCATGTTTGTCTTTTTTATATTTTCATAATTTTCAAAATATAGCTTGAGAAAAAAAAAATTGACATGTATTAACAGTTCCTATTGTCGTCAAATCAGTGAACATGAATTTGACAGTTGTATTGTAAATGCGCCTTTAAAAAAGTATTTCTGAGTAGCTGCCCTTTGGGTTATATGGCAGAGTAGAATGAATCTGAATTAAACATATATATTCTGGTTTTTTTTTGGTTTTTTTTAAATTATAAGATGAAGAAAAGGCTCTCAAGAGCCTGAATCACTCACCTTGATTTTTGGCATTTATCTTTCGTTTTAGAGTTTTAAGTGTCACATTTCATTGTAGTTTGTTATTAAATAAAATTGTGTAAAACTGTTCTTGAAGGGCAATAACTCTTGAAGGGGTCAATTGACAATTTTGGTCATATTTATTAGTAGATCTTACTTTGCTGATCATATTTGTTGTTTACAGCTTATCTTTATCATTAATACTATTCAAGATAATAACCATAAACTGCAATATTTCCTTAAAATTACCAATTTAGTGGCAGCTACCCAACAATGGGTTATTAGATCCATCTGAAAACTTCAGGGCTGATAGAACTTTACCTTATGAATACTTTTACCCCTTGTCAGATTTGCTCTAACTGCTTTGGTTTTTCAGATATAAGCCAAAAACTGCATTTTACCCATATGCTCTATTTTTAGCCATGGCGGCCATGTTTTTTGACGAAACAGAAATTACATTTTTTTTTCAAAATTTGTGTATTTCATTAAAGATCTAGACAATTGTGTTCTGTTACTTTACAATTCAAGGTAACGCCACAGAAGATCTACCTTAAGTGCTGTACTTTCTGAATACGGTATATTATATTAGCTTACCACAATGTTTACTATAAGTTCCAAAATCAAAGAAACCAGCTTTTTTGGTCAGCTTAATTAAATCAAAAACCTCTGTTACTCCAACTAGTAAGAACTGAAGTAGGCCTGTAAATAAAAATGTTATTGGTAAATGTAACTTTAATTTAATACTACATGTATTCATGAGATGTATTTATATAACAACATGAACAATGTCTACTGTTGTACATAACTTTATCATTGCTTGAGAAAAACAAATACCTAGTACATGTGTATGAAGTTATCATTACAATAAATTGACTTTATTTTTCACAAGACTTGCATGAATTGACATGATTGAGAGCATTCTGAGAGTATTGCCTGGTAATATGTAGTGACACTAGTCCCCTGCCAGTAAAAGTAATGGAATAAAGTGCTTAATCTTAATCAATATTTTGTGATATTATTAATTTTGTATATTTTAACTAACTTAATTTGTTCTGGGTTAGTGACACGAATATATTTTTGATAGAAAACGGGGGAAAGCAAAACTGACATTGCACGGTTATTTTTAGAAGGTCTTAAAACTGATATATACTTTGTGATGTCATCTAACATGCCTTATGAATTTCATGAAATGGTTAAAAGTGTTTAACTAGTATGTTGTTATAGTAAAAGGGACTAGTACCGAAAAATGTATATGATACCTTTAAAATTCAACAAAATTAAATGATAAAAAATAGAATATAAGTACCGACAATTTTGATACAAGTCTGATAGGAAATTAATAAAATAAGTATAGATACATGTATGATAGCAACATAGTTATTACAACTATGGCAATTCAACAGTTTAGAAAATATGTCTTGAACATAGTTTGCATGACGTTGAATAACATTAATTTTATCTATTTTATCTCAGCTGAATGACGACTGAGTGCGGGAGTTTCTCCCTACATTAAAGACCCATTGGTGGCCTTCGGCTGTTGTCTGCTCTATGGTCGTGTTGTTGTCTCTTTGACACATTCCCCATTTCCTTTCCCAATTTTATCAGTGTCTCTTTGTTGTGGGATGTATAAGTACCCAGCCACGTCCACTTGTCTTTTTTGTATTTTATCTATCTGATGGGTTAAGCCTTTTACAACTGATTTTTATAGTTCGTTCTTATGTTGTACTGTTACACGACTGTCCCAGATTAGGGGGAGGGTTGGGATCCTGGTAATATGTTAACCATGCCACATTCTGTATGTGTGTGCCTTTCCAAAGTCAGGAGCCTGTAATTCAGTGGTTGTCGTTTGTTTATGTATTGCATATTTGTTTTTCATTAATTTTTTGTACATAAATAAGGTCGTTAGTTTTCTAGGTTGAATTGTTTTACATTGTCATTTTGGGGCGGGGCCTTTTATAGCTGACTATGCAGGATGGGCATTGTTGAAGGCTGAACTGTGACCTATAGTTGTTAATTTCTGTGTCATTTGGTCTCTTGTGGAGAGTTGTCTCATTGGCAATCATACCACATCTTCTTTTTTTGCTTCACATCACGGTGCGGAGCTATTAGTTTCAGTCGAAATACATGCCATTTTGAATAAATTACTTATCATGTATAAATTCTGATTGGTTGCATAATAATGAGGCTGAGATCGATACAGCAACAGCTATTGGCTTAAATGAGATAAAAAATTACAGACTTTTCTCGTGCCAGAAAATTAACAATGATTAACTATGTGCATTTCAGTTCTGATCAACTGTCTTTAATTCATGTTCCTTTTATTATGCATACCTTTCACAGATAAATTCAATATTGAAATATCAATTATTAATATGTGTTTAATTGCTTTGTTACTCTGCAATTTGCATGTTTTGCTTTGCTAAACAATGTTCCTATACAATGTTTACAAAAATGTATTGTCTGTATTTTATAACTTCTGACAATATAGGCACACCTCCAGAACGGCACACCACAAGAACCGTGTCTAAATCTATAATTGTTTTAATTTTCAACAAGAAATTTTAATTTTTTAAAGGCATGGGTGTTTAACGCACACGCTTAAATTACATCCATTTTATATCAATCAATATCTAAAAATACTACATTTCCAATACTAATTTAACAACCACATGCACACATATAACCTTAAATTAGTGTAAACCAAAGCAGTACATAGCTTTTTTAGAAAGCTAATACATGTACTTGTATATGTAAAAGTTTCATAGTCAACCATGGTCAATGAACCATGATGAGGGGGTTGGGCTTTATAGTCTCCATGGAAATAAGAGAAGCTTATGCTTATTCATTGTACAACTGAATATTAATAAATATTGGCCTACCACTAATGGTTTTCCTTGAACTGACCTAATCACAAACTAATAATACATGTAAACTTTAGCAAAATTTTCAAAGTCAATAGACCATGACTAAGGAGGCAGAGCAATATAATCTCCATTGAAATGAGATATATATGCCAATGGTACATGTAATACAACTGCATACCAAATATCATTGACCTACATGTATAGCTACCACTAGTCGTCAGTGGCGGATCCAGAAATTATCATAAGTGGGGGCCCACTGACTGACCTAAGAGGGGGGCCGCTCCAGTCATGCTTCAGTGATTCCCTATATAAGCAACCATTTTCCTAAATCCGCCTCTGGTCGTTTCCCAAAAACTGACCTAATCACAAACTAATACACGTACATGTAAACTAAGCAAATTTTCAAAGTCAATAGACATTGACTGAGAATGAGGGGGCATGGCCAAATAATCTCCATGGAAATGAGATATGCCAATGCTTATACAGCATACTAAATATCATTGACCTGCCACTTGTGGTTAACCATAAACTATACATTATCACAAACTAATTATTAGCCTTACAAGTCATTCAAGTGGCATTTTAGTTAACTGCATAGAAAATAATCGCCTCCTTGATATGCTTAGTTCAAACTGATGAGCATGTGCAGAGTTGGTATGTGACATTACAGGTCATTTAAAAAAATATATACAGTATACGGTTGAGGAATTTCATACGTGAATCATTTTATATTATTATTATTTTCAAAAAAGTGCATTCACCTCTATTAACTTATTAAGCAATTATTATATTTTCACAATTTCAACACTCCTTTCCAGCAAATAACCCTCCCTTACTTACAGTTACCTATTTACTGCCTCGCACATACACATGTATATAAAAAACTAACCAGGTTCAAGAAACAGTATTACATCACTGTGCAAGTGGTAAATACTGCATTTCAAAGGCAGTTCAATACACATTTTTTGTTAAAAATGATAACAGACTGCGTTACAATGTACATTGTATGTGTAGTTGAACAACTTACTTTAATCAAAGCGTAACAATGTACATTGTAATTTGTACATGTTCCAGACCATATGAGTACGTGTACTGTCTGGACCGTATATGAGTATTTTGAAAAAGTATACATACTGTCCAGACGGTACATGTTCGGTTCAAATACTCATAGGGTCTGGAACATACAAACATGTACAGGTCATAGAAACAAATCTATTTTTAGAACAATTTGTTCTAATTTTGTATCACAGGTAAAGCATTGTAAAGGAAACGCTGGTACGCAAATAAACTAAAACAAAATGTGTTTATAAATTTTATAAAAAGAAGACAAAATACAATAACCATGATAACATGTAAAACTTTAATATTAGATATCTAAACAATCATACAATGTAGGTTAGTTAGTGTGTAAAACTTCATTTCTGGAAGCATAATTTATCAGATAAAGGCGCACCTGTATCCCTGCTCTATTAAATTAAAGTTACCAGCACTTTCACAATTGTCATTCTGTAGGGTAGTATACTATAGAAATAATTTATGTTCCGTATGTACATAATTTTGATTCCCGTACGACTGAGGCAGGGTGACCATCTTATTATATTTCAATTTCCCAAATCTTTTGTGCAGTATAAATTATTTTTTCAACATATGTCATGTATGTTGAAGAGGAAAAATACAAGTAGTTCATTTATTATTATACTAACACTTATTTGTGGCAATACAAATATTCGGCGAATGTTTCAACAAACATTAACCCAGTGTAACCCAAACTTTGTCTGACTGACAAAATGTCAGACAAGAAATTCTTTCAGAGAGACAGAACTTTCAAGATTTTTTAGTTGAACATGTAGTAAAAATGTTTTTTCTTTTTTCGGTCAGGCTAACTTTATAACGGTTAGGCTAAGACTGTGTACTTATTCTGTTCAAATAATAAAAATTATACAACTAGAATACAATATTTTCTTAAAGAAGAAAATTAAAATCAAGGCGAACAGTCTCTGGGACGAACGTGAATCAGGACGAACGGACCCGGATTCATATTTCTCCATTTGTTATGATAAGTTTACCCTAAAAAGATGTTAAATTTTTAATATCAATAGGAAAAGATGATATGAATACCTTTTAAACAATGAGTGACGAAACTCTCAGTCTTTTTTCAAATGTGCTTATCGCGTATAATAAGATTATCTTTTCAAAACAGCTCGAAATCTTCTATGCCACAAAGCCTGCACAGGAAATCAAATCAAATTTTTAACGTGTAAACCAAAGTCGGAGAGAATTCCGCATTTTTTGTAGCTCATACCTGGGACTATATATAAATACTAAAAGTAATATTATATATATAGTATAATAGTCCCAGGATATACGAATATATTTTATTGCTTAATGAAAACATAAAACATTACTATAACAAATTTTAAAATAGCAGGTATGTTAAATATGTAGCCGGAGGGTTTTTTACAATGTGTATTTTCGGTACCGTATTTTGGCAGTGTCAACTTTAACATATTTTACCCCAGCCCGTGTGAAGAGTAGATATCGGAATCCTACCCGAGTCTCTGATCCTTCATATATGGCTTTGCAAAACTTAACACTAGCAAGTTTACATAGTTTATTAGTAAATTACATAATTCAACAAATATCAACGATTTGTACAGATAAAAACATGAAACATGAACTTATGAAAAGCAAGTTAAAATTCACATAAAAGTGACATAGCTTAATCTGTCATTTTAACCTTTGTCTAGATAAGAAGCATTATGTAATTTTAGACACAATAGCGACATTGTGTCTAGATGCAGTGAAATGCATAACACCTTTCGTGTAGACAAAGCCTTTCGTGTAGACAATGCCTTTCGTGTAGACAGCACCTTTCGTGTAAGTCACAGTGCATTGGCGGATCCAAGGGGGGGGGGGGTCCGGAGGTTGGAATCCCCCTTTTTTTGGCCGATCAATGCATTGAAATTGGGACCTATAGTTGGGGTGGGGTGGGGTGGGGACGTTGAACAGACAACAATTATAGAGACAGAATGCACACAATGTAATTTCTTTTGTCTTTGTAGGAAATTGACATTTTGATCACAGATCACCAGCAGTGCATGATTTGGATTTAATTGATCCGGTGTAACTTTAAACACATTTAAGAATTATTTTCTGATAATGTACATTTTTTCAGCACCTGTTTGTAACACAGATAAGTATTTCAATCTAGGAGCGGACATTTTATTGTAGGATTTCACTGAGATTTACGGACCTAGCAATCGATTTTAATGCATTGCCATTTCTTTTCTTTAGGAAAAGTCTTGAAAGATATCGACACCACGTTGTTATATGAACCTTTAGTCGTACATGTATGCCCTGCTGACTGTAAATTTTGGGGTCGATTGGACTTGTAGTTTCAGAGTATAACTGATAACAATTAAGGAGGTGGATTTTTTTTTCACAAGAGATGTAAGAACAATATTAAAATTAAATTCTTCTTGAATAATTGAGAGTTTTTTCCTTCCATATTGTTTTAAATATACTGTCATTAATAAACTGTCATACATATTGATTGATTGATTGGTTGGTTTATAACTTAAACACTTGGGATAGTGTCTCTTGAAACAAGCGACAAAAACAAATGAGACCTTGGACCCCGTATTAAACAGACGAGACGGAAACATGCATGCAATGATTGATTAGTTGGTTGATTGATTTATTGATTGGTTGGTTTATTGGTTGGTTGGTTGGTTGGTCGGTTGGTTGGTTAGTTGGTTGGTTGGTTGATTAAACACGTTGGATAGGTCAATTGAAACAGCGAAGAAGAAACAAAGAAGATCTTGGACCCTATATTAAACACATGAGACGGAAACATGCATGCACTGATTGATTGATTGATTGATTGATTAATTGATTGATTGATTGATTGGTTAGTTGGTTGGTATTCAAACACACATAAAACTCTTTAAAAAGAGCCAAAATCACATAATTTGCCTCTTAGTACATGACCTTGACCTTTGACCTGGTGACCTTTGTCAAGGTCATTGCTCCACAATGTCATTGCAAAAGACCATATGGGTCAAGGACATTTTGTTTAAGAGTTTTGCCTAATAATAGCTTTATATAAACCATCAATGGGGATTATGTCCCTTACACAATGGTAAAACCAATACAGTCATAATGTAACAAAGTTGGCCCTTGAAGTACCAAGCATTTTTCACTATTTAAATTTTCTATATCTATAACAATTCCAAAGTTATATGGAAATCAAAGACAAATAAAAATCTAAAATACGACCTTGACCTTTGACCTTGACCTTATTTTCTTTTTTTTGGACCAAGGATCTCAAATCAAAAAACCGTAGGTCTCTATCACTTATGGTTTTTCAGTTTAAAATACATTTCAAAATTTTAAATACAAAAGTGGAAACAATAACTCTCATATGGAATCTCTATACGGCTTCGGTCAAAATAAAACAGAACATCCTATGGATATAACGAGCAATTTGGAAAAAGAAATTTGTCGGTTTCTTATACGGTTGCGAAGCCTTAGAGATAACAAGAAAAACAGTGTTTGGAGAGATAACTCTTATATGGGAAAGTATTCGGTTAAGCAGAGTTGGTTTCAAAAGCGTATATACTGTTCGATATCATATTCCAAATATCTAAGCGACATTTTGCGAAACAAAAAAACAGCGAAGGAAAAAAATTAGGCGGAAGAAAAAAAATAAAAAAATAATAATAATAAATATAGCTATTTCCGGTTTACAAAAGGTCACTTCCGGTTGTTTTTTTCTAGATCACATTGCTTGCAACCTAATTTAAAAAGTCCCAAGTCTTGATCATGTATACATATAAGGTAAAAGCAAAGGTCAAAATCTAGAACGTTACATTTACCTATGACCTTGAGCTCAATTTCGAGGTCATCAAACAAGGACCTCAAATCAAAAGACTCTAGGCCTCTACTATATATAGTTAATGAGTTGTATTACCTTACAACTAATATTGGATATAAAAGGGGGCAAAACTGGCATCAAATGTCTACGTACTCTTTCGACTAAAATCTACGTGTTACCACATGTCGCAACTAACAATTTAGTAAGAATAATTTGTCGATAAGTTATACGGCTTTTGAAAATAAGTGAAAATCAGCCAAAATCAAATTTTATAATATGACCTTGACCTTTGACCTTGACCTTATTTTGATTTTTTTGGACCAAGGACCTCAAATCAAAAGACCCTAGGTCTCTATCACTTATGGTTTACCAGTTAGAAATGCAAATTCTTATATCAAACATAAAAGGGGGGATAACTGTCATATGGAATCTATATACGGCTTCGGTCAAAATAAAACAGAACATCCTATGGATATAACGAGCAATTTGGAAAAAGAAATTTGTCGGTTTCTTATACGGTTGCGAAGCCTTAGAGATAACAAGAAAAACAGTGTTTGGAGAGATAACTCTTATATGGGAAAGTATTCGGTTAAGCAGAGTTGGTTTCAAAAGCGTATATACTGTTCGATATCATATTCCAAATATCTAAGCGACATTTTGCGAAACAAAAAAACAGCGAAGGAAAAAAATTAGGCGGAAGAAAAAAAATAAAAAAATAATAATAATAAATATAGCTATTTCCGGTTTACAAAAGGTCACTTCCGGTTGTTTTTTTCTAGATCACATTGCTTGCAACCTAATTTAAAAAGTCCCAAGTCTTGATCATGTATACATATAAGGTAAAAGCAAAGGTCAAAATCTACAACGTTACATTTACCTATGACCTTGAGCTCAATTTCCAGGTCATCAACCAAGGACCTCAAATCAAAAGACTCTAGGCCTCTACTATATATAGTTAATGAGTTGTATTACCTTACAACTAATATTGGATATAAAAGGGGGCAAAACTGGCATCAAATGTCTACGTACTCTTTCGACTAAAATCTACGTGTTACCACATGTCGCAACTAACAATTTAGTAAGAATAATTTGTCGATAAGTTATACGGCTTTTGAAAATAAGTGAAAATCAGCCAAAATCAAATTTTATAATATGACCTTGACCTTTGACCTTGACCTTATTTTGATTTTTTTGGACCAAGGACCTCAAATCAAAAGACCCTAGGTCTCTATCACTTATGGTTTACCAGTTAGAAATGCAAATTCTTATATCAAACATAAAAGGGGGGATAACTGTCATATGGAATCTATATACGGCTTCGGTCAAAATAAAACAGAACATCCTGAGGATATAACGAGCAATTTGGAAAAAGAAATTTGTCGGTTTCTTATACGGTTGCGAAGCCTTAGAGATAACAAGAAAAACAGTGTTCGGGGAGATAACTCTTATTTGGGAAAGTATTCGGTTAAAACGAGTTGGTTTCAAAAGCGTATAAACTGTTCGATATCATATTCCAAAAATCTAAGCGACATCTGGCGAAACAAAAAAACAGCGAAGGAAACAAATTAGGCGGAAGAAAAAAAAAAAAAATAATAATAATAATAATAATAATAATCAGAAGAAATCCAATAGGTCTTTCCACGGAAAAGTGGAAAGACCTAATAATCAGAAGAAAACCAATAGGTCTTTCCACGGAAAAGTGGAAAGACCTAATTAAAAACCAATTGTTCAGAGAACAATTGAAGGTCTTTCCACCAGTAAATATCTATTTTGATATTAGAATATTAAAAATCAGTCTAAAATGTCAGTTCCTATGGCTTTATGATGTAAAGATATGAATTTTAAGCAAAGGTCATAATCTATAACGTCAAATTTACCTATGACCTTGACCTCAATTTCAAGGTCACAAACTGAGGATCTCAAATCAAAAGACCGTAGGTCTCTAATACGTATGGTTAATAAGTTATATCACTTTACGCATAATTTTAGATATGATAGGGGCTTAAACTCCCAGTCATTGTCTACGCACCCTTTCAACCAAAATTATTATGTTACGACATGTCGCAACTAACAATTTAGTAAAAATAATTTGTCGATATCTTATAAGGTTTATGAAAATGAGTGAAAATAAGCCAAACTCAAAATTTAGAATATGACCTTGACCTTTGACCTTGACCTTATTTTCATTTTTTTGGACCAAGGATCTCAAATCAAAAGACCCTAGGTCTCTATCACTTATGGTTTTCAAGTTTAAAATACATTTCAAAATTTCAAATACAAAAGGGGAAATAACTCTCATATGGAATCTCGATACGGCTTCGGTCAAAATTAAACAGAACATCCTGAGGATATAACG
This sequence comes from Mytilus galloprovincialis, assembly GCF_965363235.1. Lineage (NCBI taxonomy): Eukaryota > Metazoa > Mollusca > Bivalvia > Mytilida > Mytilidae > Mytilus > Mytilus galloprovincialis. The sequence goes on from NC_134850.1 coordinate 2,975,659, forward strand.
AGCAATTTGGAAAAATAAATTTGTCGGTTTCCTTTACGGTTGCGAAGCCTTAGAGATAACAAGAAAAACAGTGTTCGGGGAGATAACTCTTATTTGGGAAAGTATTCGGTTAAAACGAGTTGGTTTCAAAAGCGTATAAACTGTTCGATATCATATTCCAAAAATCTAAGCGACATGTTGCGAAACAAAATAACAGCGAAGGAAACAAATTAGGCGGAAGAAAAAAAAAAAATAATAATAATAATTAAAAACCAATTGTTCAGAGAACCATTGATGGTCTTTCCACCACTTACAACATATTTTGATGTGAAAATATTAAAAATTCAGATGATATGTCAGTTTCTATGACTTTATGATGTCTAAATATGAATTTGGAGCAAAGGTCAAAATCTAGAACGTTCAATTAACCTATGACCTTGACCTCAATTTCAAGGTCATAGACTAAGGATCTCAAACCTAAAGACACTAGATCCTTAATATGTATGGTTCATGAGTAATGTCACTTTACGCATAATTCTAAATATAAGAGGGGCGAAAACTCCCATTTATTGTCTACGCACCCTTTCAACCAAAATTTATAAGTTACTACATGTCGCAACTAACAATTTATTAAAAATAATTTGGCGATAAGTTATACGGCTTTTGAAAATAAGTAAAAATACGCCAAAATCAAAATTTATAATATGACCTTGACCTTTGACCTTGACCTTATTTTCATTTTTTTGGACAAAGGATCTCAAATCAAAAGACCCTAGGTCTCTATCACTTATGGTTTACCAGTTAGAAATGCATATTCTTATATCAAACATAAAAGAGGGGATTACTCTCATATGGAATCTATATACGGCTTCGGTCAAAATAAAACAGCACATCCTGAGGATATAACGAGCAATTTGGAAAAATAAATTTGTCGGTTTCTTATACGGTTGCGAAGCCTTAGAGATAACAAGAAAAACAGTGTTCGGGGAGATAACTCTTATTTGGGAAAGTATTCGGTTAAGCAGAGTTGGTTTCAAAAGCATATAAATTGTTCGATATCATATTCCAAAAATCTAAGCGACATCTTGCGAAACAAAATAACAGCGAAGGAAAAAAATTAGGCGGAAGAAAAAAAAAAAAAAAAAAAATAATAATAATTAAAAACCAATTGTTCAGAGAACCATTGATGGTCTTTCCACCACTTACAACATATTTTGATGTGAAAATATTAAAAATTCAGTTGATATGTCAGTTCCTATGACTTTATGATGGCTAAATATGAATTTGGAGCAAAGGTCAAAATCTAGAACGTCCAATTAACCTATGACCTTGACCTCAAGTTTAAAATGTCATTTCAATCGTCAAATGATAGCTCCTAGTAAGCTGATTCCAAAAATATATTGTTTCCATACATTTTTTTTAAATAAGGGAGATAATTTGTTACTTCCGGTTTGAAAAATGTTACTTCCGATTATATTTGAATATTTACTTGACACTGATTCCAAAAATATCTGGTTCTATATACTTTTTTATAAATAAAGTACAAAAAAATAGCTATTTCCGGTTTACAAAAGGTCACTTCCGGTTGTTTTTTACAAGGTTAAATGGTTTGATACCTTTTTCTAAAAGTTGTATATCTTTATCATGTATACATATAGAATAAAAGCAAAGGTCAAAATCTAGAACGTCAAATTAAGCTATGACCTTGAGATCAATTTCAAGGTCATAAACCAAGGACCTCAAATCAAAAGACCATAGGTCTTTATTATATTTAGTTAATGAGTTATATCACCAAACGCGTATTTTTAAATACAAGAGGGGAGAAAACTCCCTTTTACATTCAAGGTACGCTTGCAATCAAAATTTACATCTTACGACATGTCGCAACTAACAATTTAGTAAAAATAATTTGTTGATATCTTATACAGTCTTTGGATATAAGTGAAAATAAGCCAAATTCAAATATTAGAATATGACCTTGACCTTTGACCTTGACCTAATTTTCATTTTTTGGGACCAAGGACCTCAAATCAAAAGATCCTAGGTCTCTATCACTTATGATTTATAAGATAGAAATGCATATCACTTATATCAGATGCATAAGGGGAAATAACTCTCATATGGAGCGGTCATATCGCTTCGGTCAAAATAGGACAAATCATGCGAAGGATATAACGAGCAATTTTGAAAAATAAATTTGTCATAATCTTTTACGGTTGCGAAGGAGATGCGCTAACAAGGAAAACAGTGTTTGGGGAGATAACTCCTACAAAGATAAGTATTCGTTTACGCAGGGTAAATTTCAAAAGCGCATAAACTGTTCGATATCATATACCAAATATCTAAGCGACATATTGCGAAACAAATGTTTATCGCAAGAACAAAATTAGGCGGAAGAAAAAAAAAATAAAAATAATCAGAAGAAAAACAATAGGTCTTTCCACAGAAAAGTGGAAAGACCTAAATATAAATCAATTGCTTTAAAAAAGCAATTGTAGGGGGTCTTTCCCCCTGTAAAATTAATTGAATTGGGGGGTGTTTGTTTGTTTGTTTGTTTGTTTGTTTCTGTATGGGGTCTATATTATTGTTACCGGAAAAGTTTCATGTTTAGTTTGGAAAGTTTTTCTTTTATTTTAGGTACAGCGCGCGCGCCACATCACGTGACACGGGTTTATAATAACGAAAAGATAGTCTTTTTATTTCTTTTTAGGTGGGGACGTTAAACAGACAACATCTATAGAGATGGAATGTACACAATGTAATTTCTTTTGTCATTGTAGGAAATTGACATTTTGATGACAGTTCACAAGTAGTGCATGTTTTGGATTTAATTGTTCCGGTGTAACTTTAAAACACATTTATTGATTATTTTCTGATAATGTACATTTTTCAGCACCTGTTTGTAACACAGATTAGTATTTCAAACTCGGAGCGGACATTTTATTGTAGGTTTTCACTGAGATTTACGGACCTAGCAAGCTATTTTTACGGCATTGCCATTTCTTTTCTCTAGGAAAAGCTTCGAGAGATATCTGCACCAAGTTTTTTTTATAAACGTTTAGTACATGTATGCCCTGCTGACTGCAAATTTTGAGGTCGATTGTACTTGTAGTTTCAGAGAACATGTGGATTTTTTTTTCAGAAATGACGTAAGAACAATATTAAATTTCAATTTTTCTTGAATAATTGAGAGTTTGTTCCTTCAATAAACTGTCATGATTAAACAGTCATACAGATTGATTGATTGATTGATTGATTGATTGATTGATTGATTGATTGATAAGTTGGTTAGTTGGTTGGTTGGTTGGTTGATTGGTTGGTTGGTTAAACACGTTGGATAGGGTCAATTGAAACACGGAAAAAGAAACAAAGAAGATCTTGGACCCTATATTAAACACATGAGACGGAAACATGATTGATTGATCATGATCATGATTGATTGATTAGTTGATTGATTGATTAATTGATTAGTTGGGTGGTTGGTTGGTTAAACACGTTGGATAGGGTCAATTGAAACACGGAAAAAGAAACAAAGAAGATCTTGGACCCTATATTAAACACATGAGACGGAAACATGATTGATTGATCATGATCATGATTGATTGATTGATTGATTGATTGATTGATTGATTGATTGATTGATTGATTGATTAGTTGGTTGGTTGGTTGGTTTGTTGGTTGGTTAAACACATTGGATAGGGTCAATTGAAACACGGAAAAAGACACAAAGAAGATCTTGGACCCTATATTAAACACATGAGACGGAAACATTATTGGTTGATCATGATCATGATTGATTGATTGATTGATTGATTGGTTGATTGGTTGGTTGGTTGGTTGGTTGGTTGAACCCTATAAGAAACACATGAGACGGAAACATGATTGATTGATTGATCATGATCATTATTGGTTGATTGATCATGATCATGATTGATTGATTGATTGATTGATTGATTGATTTGTTGGTTGGTTGGTTGGTTGGTTGGTATGTTGGTTGGTTGGTTGAAATTCAAACACACATAAAACTGTTTAAATAGTGCCAAAACCACATAATTTGATGACCTTGACCTTTGACCTTGTAACCTTCGTCAAGGTCATTGCTCCACAAGGTCATTGCAAAAGACCCCATGGGTCAAGGACCTTTTGTTTAGGAGTTTTGCCTAAAAATGGCCTTTTAAAAACCATCGATGGGAGTTATGTCCCTTACATGATGGTAAAATCAATATAGTCATAATGTAAAAAAAGTTGCCCCTTGAAGTACCAAGCATTTTTCACTGCTTAATTTTTTTGTATCTATAACCGTTCAAGAGTTATAGGGAAATCAAAGACATATGAAAATCTAAAATATGACCTTGACCTTTGACCTTGACCTAATTTTCTAAGTTAGGAATCAGGGGACTCAAATAAAAACATTCCAGGGTTATACGGTTAACGGTTTATGAGTTAAAAAAACATACCGACAAATTTATTCCGAAAAGATAGATAACTCCTATAAAATTTCTTCGAATCGCTTCGATCCAAATACGCCAAAAATTACTGAGGATGTAACGAACAATTTTGTAAAATAAATTTGTCATAATCTTTAACGGTTGCGAAGGAGATGCCATAACAAGGAAAACAGTGTTTGGGGAGATAACTCCTACAAAGAAAAGTATTCGTTTACGCAGGGTAAATTTCAAAAGCGCATAAACTGTTCGATATCATATACAAAATATCTAAGCGACATATTGCGAAACAAATGTTTATCGCAAGAACAAAATTAGGCGGAAGAAAAAAAAAAATAATCAGAAGAAAAACAATAGGTCTTTCCACAGAAAAGTGGAAAGACCTAATAATCAGAAGAAAACCAATAGGTCTTTCCACGGAAAAGTGGAAAGACCTAATAATCAGAAGAAATCCAATAGGTCTTTCCACGGAAAAGTGGAAAGACCTAATAATCAGAAGAAATCCAATAGGTCTTTCCACGGAAAAGTGAAAAGACCTAATAATTAAAAACCAATTGTTCAGAGAACAATTGAAGGTCTTTCCACCAGTAAATATCTATTTTGATATTAGAATATTAAAAATCAGTCTAAAATGTCAGTTCCTATGGCTTTATGATGTAAAGATATGAATTTTAAGCAAAGGTCATAATCTAGAACGTCAAATTGACCTATAACCTTTACCTCAATTTCAAGGTCACAAACTGAGGATCTCAAATCAAAAGACCCTAGGTCTCTAATATGTATGGTTAATAAGTTATATCACTTTACGTATAATTTTAGATATGATCGGGGCTAAAACTCCCAGTCATTGTCTACGCACCCTTTCAACCAAAATTATTAAGTTACGACATGTCGCAACTAACAATTTAGTAAAAATTATTTGTCGATATCTTATAAGGTTAATGAAAACGAGTAAAAATAAGCCAAAATCAAAATTTAGAATATGACTTTGACCTTTGACCTTGACCTAATTTTAATTTTTTTGGACCAAGGATCTCAAATCAAAAGACCCTAGGTGTCTAATATGTATGCTTAATAAGTTATATCACTTTACGCATAATTTTAGATATAAAAGAGGGACGAAAGATACCAAAGGGACAGTCAAACTCATAAATCTAAAACAAACTGACAACGCCATGGCTAAAAATGAAAAAGACAAACAGAAAAACAATAGTACACATGACACAACATAGAAAACTAAAGAATAAACAACACGAACCCCACCAAAAACTAGGGGTGATCTCAGGTGCTCCGGAAGGGTAAGCAGATCCTGCTCCACATGCGGCACCCGTCGTGTTGCTTATGTGATATGATAGGGGCTAAAACTCCCATTTATTGACTACGCACCCTTTCAACCAAAATTATTAAGTTACGACATGTCGCAACTAACAATTTAGTAAAAATAATTTGTCGATATCTTATAAGGTTCATGAAAATGAGTGAAAATAAGCCAAAATCAAAATTTAGAATATGACCTTGACCTTTGACCTTGACCTAACTTTCATTTTTTTTGGACCAAGGATCTCAAATCAAAAGACCCTAGGTCTCTATCACTTATGGTTTTCCAGTTTAAAATACATTTCAAAATTTCAAATACAAAAGGGGAAATAACTCTCATATGGAATCTCGATACGGCTTCGGTCAAAATAAAACAGAACATCCTTAGGATATAACGAGCAATTTGGAAAAATAAATTTGTCGGTTTCTTATACGGTTGCGAAGCCTTAGCGATAACAAGAAAAACAGTGTTCAGGGAGATAACTCTTATATGGGAAAGTATTCGGTTAAGCAGAGTTGGTTTCAAAAGCGTATAAACTGTTCGATATCATATTCCAAATATCAAATCGACATCTTGCGAAACAAAAAAAAACAGCAAAGGAAAAAAATTAGGCGGAAGAAAAAAAAAATAATAATCAGAAGAAAACCAATAGGTCTTTCCACGGAAAAGTGGAAAGACCTAATAATCAGAAGAAATCCAATAGGTCTTTCCACGGAAAAGTGGAAAGACCTAATAAACAGAAGAAATACAGTAAGGTCTTTCCCTTTTGTAAAAGGAAAGACATTAATAATAATAAACAAACGAAATACAGTAAGGTCTTTCTTTTTTAAGAAAGGAAAGACCTTAATAAGATGATTTTTATGTTCAAAATATTAAGAACAGGGCACTTTTAGGGCATATAAATCAAGTACAATGATTGAAGTAATAGAAATTATGCATATACTAATATATATATATAACAATAGGGCTTATAAATTAAATATATTGTGTATAATAATATCATTTTTTTTGCAGGATTTTAAGATGAATGAGAAACAATGGCTACTTCCAATACAATAGCACATTTGATAAAATGAATAAGACACAAGGACTGAACTTGTCATTCTAAGGAAGATCAACAAATGGAACACAAACAAGGATATTATTTTCATATTAGATTCCTGTACATGAGATATAAAGATAAAATTAATTTTCCTGAAAAGACTCTTTACTTATACAAATGTGTCACAAAATGAATGGAATCAAGACTGTTTTAACTGTGCTAAAAGGAATACAAATTAGAAGTTAATTGACTGTATTAAAAATAAGTGAGAAAAAAATTTGCTGTATGAAAAAACAGGTTCAACAAAAGGAAATAGGTTGAAATGAATGAATAACTAACTGCAATGATTCTGGATTATGTGTTTAATTCATGATCATTAAAGGAAAAGTTTATAAGAAAGTGGAATACATATAGTATGTGATATTGTGTCCTAATTATCATCACTGAGGAGAGGATGTTTCACAGAACTTTTACTTCATAAATGTGTGACTGTAAAAAATTGTGATTTCATTCGGCGGATAAAGTAAATTTAGCTGTGCTCCATGGAATATTAAAATCAAAATTGTTAATATTGTTTATTAATAATAATGTGAAAGCAACAGTATTAGGAATGATGAAATGTTTTCACATACAAATTAGCAAATAGATTCGTCAATAGGATCACCGATTCCCTAATATCTATGATAGTGAAACATGTTTTATAACAAAAACAAAAAATTCTATGATATTTGGTTATGATGGTAAGTCGTGACACATAGAAAAACATACATTTTGTACCACATGATGTAAAATAAGACATGTTGGCTGAATTCAATACACAATTTAAAATCAATTAATCAGTGAATGTATATGTTAGATTACTTGGGTTAAATGAAACAACTTTGAGATTGCCCTGTAGTGTTTTCTGTCAGACCCTGATCATATATTCCCTTACACAAACATTCATTCAATCTTTTTAAGACAGTACCAAATAATGCTTATTGAAAAGAAATTATCAATAATTCAATTATCTAATTACATGAAGCTTAAAAAGATGATAAATATTATAACTTTAACTTTTCAACATGGTTTAAACTGATGTCTGCTAGTTTTATGCTGTTTATCCTTAAAAAATAAACACCTCATTGATGGTTAGCATTGCAATTATAAAAGATAATATATTATATTGATATAAATAAAATATACATAATTAAAACAGTTGTCCAACTTCATGATTTTTTTCTAATTTATATAGATTTGGGCCACAAATACATGAATTGGGGTCTGAACTGGAGGGAGGGGGGCGGGGGTCAATTAGTTGTTTAGAGAATTTTTATTTATTATTTTTCATTCAAATAGCATATTTTCTTTAAAAAACTTTACACCCTATATATACCTGTATTTCTGTTTCTTATACCTAAAAAAAGAAGGCACATATTACAGCTGATTTCCTATTGCATGTACAGCAAGACTTTGGTTACCTTGTTTGCTTTTTTGTATATTGTACAATGATAATTTAAATAACATCCAATTGCATGTAACTTTAATATTTACAGGTTTAAGTTTGTCTATATTTATTGTTTGAAGATGACAATCTTAAGTGCTTTTAGCTTGGGTAAATGTTTATACAAACAAAAAAAGCAGGCCGACCAAACTTTTACTCTACAAGCTTTAGGAAATTAGCTGTAAAAGAAAATATTCTGCAGTTTTAGAACTAAAATACATATTAAAGTTACAGAGATGATGGTACATATATACATACATAGAATTAATTGTACCACAACTTAGTCATTTTTCACACCTTTTGCATGAAGGAAAAAAAATGCCCATCAAAATCCAAAAGAGATTTTATCTTTCTGAAACACAAAATGCATTTAACTTTATTATAGCTAGTGGATGCTAGGCATTAAAACTTTTCCAACTTTACAGGTAAGTCTGTACTCGAGAGTAATTTTTGGCATGTACATACAGCCATATTTGTCCGTTTGTTATGATGAACCTTAATAACACTTCCCACACTGTTGTGCGAATACACGGAGGTCATGTTATATTGGTAGATAAAGCTGGTGTACGAAGCAAAATTTCGTACATTATTTTTTGGCCAAAAAATACCAAACGGAAAGAAAAGGGGCTTCATACCAAGCCGATGTGTATTTATAATCATTCTGATCTATTCTCCGAGTAAAATATATAATTTTTTTATTAAATAAATTGGTTACGGAGAAGATGCAACAAAAAGTACATTGAGATAAAGATCAGCAACAAGAACCCGATGACTGAAAATTTATTTCTTTTTACAGAATTACTTCCCTTTGAAAGTCACTTATGCGTTTGTAAACAATGACGGACCCGAAAACTTATGAAACAATTAACTTTGACTCAAAAGTGCTAGCGTGTAGAAAAGATGAAAGAGGGACGAAAGATACCAAAGGGAAGTCAAACTCGTAAATCTAAAACAAACTGACAACGCCATGGCTAAAAATGAAAAAGACAAACAGAAAAATTAATAGTACACCTGACACAACATAGAAAACTAAAGAATAAACAACACGAACCCCACCAAAAACTAGGGGTGATCTCAAATTTCGATTCAAATAAACGTACAGAAAGCTGAATATTAATATTTTACTAAAACTGCTACTCGGTTCATGTTGTTTATTCCGTTTAAGTGTTAGACGATGTAATACCTGAAGGTCATAGTATTTTTGGCGCAATTTAGTCGAAAATCTCCGTTTATTTAATAAATCTTTTCATTCAAAGGAGGCGAGTAGCACTTTTCTAATACTTTGGTATACAAGCTATCCACAGATAACAATACTTAGAAAAACAAGAGTGTCTACACGCTTTATAAATAGATTTTGAGTATCACGTGATAACCACGTGATAATTTAAAATGTTATTTTTGAAAACGAAAATTGATATTGTCAACATACTAGCAAAACTAAAAAAAAAACAACATTACACTAACAATGAGTCCAAATGTCTTTTTATTAAAAGTTGAAATTTAAGTATCATTTTTTCATTTTTTTAAAATACAGCATTAACATACCCGCGTAATAAATTCTGTACAAGAATGAGGATTATTTGTAAGACTGAAATTTTTTATTGTTTGCTGGAAATGTGGAATATTAGGAATTTTAAGCTTCCCGTGAGTAGTTTTTGGTGAATCAGCTGGAAATCATAAAGTTTGCTCCCATCTGAAAACAGTATATCATGGACACCAAGGAAAGATATAAATGCCATAATTTGGAGCATCTTACAAAAACCTGGAAAGGAAGGTCATCTTGAAGCAGATGATAGTTATAGTGTATAAAAGAATTCTTTGTCACAGTAATACCAATTGGAACAGGTAAACATTTAAATTATTGGAGTTTGAAGTTTTAAATAAAAAAAAATCTAAAACTACACTGTATCAGACTGAAAAATTAAAAAAAATAAGAACTTGTAGTATGATCATGATAACTGCCAATGAGAAAATCACATGTACAACTATCCGCCATATACATAATAGACCAAACATGTATATCACCTTATCATGCTTATCATTAATATGTTCATGTACATATTGTATAGTACATGTACGAAAATGAATGTAAGCAACTACAAACATGGCAAATGAATACATTTTGTAAATACACAATGTACATTTAAAGTAGATACATGTATACGAAGATGTGGTATGAAAGTCGATGAGACAACTCTCCATCCAAGTCACAATTTATAAAAGTAAAGACAATCTTACAGTTATCAGGATAGTCATATATGTTTAGGTCAAATATGTGTTGTACATTGTACATGTAAACATGTAAACTCAATTTGTGAAAAAGCAAAAGTTATCATTGCTTTTACATTTATGTCATTTGTGAGAGTAAAATTTTAATTTTCTGTAATTTTGTTTGTACATGAACATATACCTATATATTTACATGCCCTTATTACATACATGTATGAAAGATACATATTGTAAATTGGTTTTTGCATATTTAACGTGTTTGAAAGAATAAAACTTGTAAATCAAATCTCAAGATATTTAGATTGGTAACTCAATATTTAGATGGGATATTTATGGACGGCAATACTTTTGTTTCTTATGTTTGTTGTTTATTGTCCTTCATACCCTTAAAATACTAAATCTAGACATGTCCAAAAATTGGGTATGTTATAAGGATTTCAAACTTTTTACATTTAATACAAAACTGCAAAAAAAAGAGCTCATTTTGAGATCTTTTCATTAGTATTTAGATACATTTGTACATGTATAATATGTATGATTATGATGAGCATATAAGGGTATTTTGTCTCAAATATATGAAGTAAACTTGTTGAGTAAATCACAATTGACCTTTCTGCACTAAAGTGTAACTGTTCATTTAAGGTAGATCATTTTATGTTTTAACCTGTCCATTTAACAAAAGAACTACATGTAATCATACAAAAAGTCATGTTACTTTGAAAGGTTGAATAAGTTTTCTATGTTTTAATGTAGTAAGATGCTATTAAACAGATCGTTTTATATTTGCCATGGGTTCTTAAGATAAGAGAATAACTAATTTGATTTTAAATACAATTTTCCAAATTTATTTCAAAGAATAATTGATCACCTTATAATCTGTTTTTTTTTCTTTTAAACAGATAAAAGATACACCAGATGACAGATTTACATGTACAAAATTTTTAGAGGAGCCTATAATTAGAGAAATAGATCAACTTTTGAAATTAACATACTGCATGGATATTAAAATTCAAAAGTGAGTACCAGTAATTTTTTTTACATAAAATTGAAAATGGAAATTGGAAATGTTTATCTTTATTAAGATAAAGTACCATATAACATGTATAAGATAAAGTATGTGAAATCTTAAATCCAGTATACTAGACATTACATCAGTACATACATGTACATAATGCAAACCAGAAGAAGAATGCATAATAATTGAACCTTTAAACATTATTAGATCTATAACTAGTTTAAAAGAAAAAAAGAAAAACAGATAACGCGAACAAAATATTAATCAGACAATGTACTCCAGATATGCCAGAAGGGTTTTAATCCCCCACTACAAATGTGTATTCAGTCCTCAGAGTCATGAATGTGAAATCTTCTAAAAAAATATATTAAACTCCAAATATGTGTACTTGAATAATGTTATACTGCATACCTGATATACATGTATATAATATTCAAATTCATCTGATTTATTATAATTAATTGAAAACATTTTCAAGCAAAACACTGATGTATAAATGTTTAGCTTGACTCTTCCATTAATTTTTTTCAGGTGATTGAGCTAAAAGAAAAACCAACATGATTCTGTAACCAGTTTCGGAGACTCAAAGTGACCAACAGAACATTTCAATACCTTTTGAGTTTTTTATCAATATATATTTGACTTTTGGTGATATTTGGGCAGTTACTACAGTAACTGAGAGACATCAATGTTGAAAATGTCAATTGAGATAGAGCACAATTTTAAAATTTAAATTGTATTGTTTATGGATCTATATCATTTAAAAGCTTACTGGGTATCTGAAAGAATATTTCAAAGTTTTCCTGAATCTATATAGATATTTATCATGTTTTGTGTATTTATAGGCAAATATTCATGCATGTTTTTTTTTATTTTAAGCAAGGGTATTAATTTTGTGAATTTAAAAAAATTGTATATGTAAAATTCAGAAAGGAAATGGGGCATGTGTCAAAGTGACAACAACCCGACCATAGAGCAGACAACAGCTGAAGGCCACCAATAGGTTTTCAATGTAGGGGAAAACTTATGCACCATGCTGATAAAAAACAATCTAAATTATTACAGAGGCACAAATTAATGTATATAAAAAAAATATTAAAAGGAAAACAGGTCAAAAGTTGTATTTTCAAAATAATTGTGTTAATATTTCTGTGTTATTCAGAAATATGTGCACCAAAAAGAATTAATATTTTTACAAGTATCAATGTGACATGCCTTTGTTATTTTTTGTTTTGAGCAGTACATGCATTTGTTCAAAATTGATCGATTGAATAAACATGATAAACTAAATTTGTATGTTCACACTGTAGCTAAGTATACATGTATGTACCATTTAATCAGGCCAACTTATCAGGTCTTTTTAAGCCAGAATCATTGTGACGGATGGGAATAATTCTCTGTTGTCATAATCTGACTTTAATTCAAACTAAGTAATGAAGGTAAACAGTGCTTCTATTTCGAGATGTTTTTTTAAGAAATTGCTATGGAACAAAATAAAGTCAGAAGATGTAGTATGATTGTAATTAGACAACTCTCCATTTGTAAGAGACCAAATGATGTAAAAGTTTATAGCAATAGGTACAGCCTTCAATAAAGAACTAAACCAATCTGCATATCAAATTTGATTTTGCAAAACCCAAGAGCATGATTATTCGTAGATTTTGTCACTATCAAGTATATACATGCATGTTCTTATGTATTCACATGGTGTCAGTCCCCTTACATAAAGTTGCCGTTGGAAAAATAATCAGATATCTTCCTCCCCCACAAACAAATTGAATTTAATGGACAGGATCTATAATCATGATGGTAATGCCAGTTGGCAGTTCAAAATATATTAGGTAATTGTATGGAGAGAGCAGATCATGTCACTTAGTATACAACTATGATGATTTGTGATGGAGATGTGTCTCATTTCTCTATGTGGGGTTACTGCATGGCATGATTTGAAGGTACACATTTTAAGTTGCATTAAACAGGTGTTGTCATGTCAATCAAATGAATACGATTCATGCAGAAAGGTGTGCAATATTGTTATTGCAAAACATTGCAAATAGGTAGGGGGTTGAAAAAAATCATCATAAAATGTGAAAGCATTATCTATATGCAGCATTTTAGGAAATTGCAATCACAAAACTAGCAAGTGTGTGGATTGTCAAACAGCTGCAAAAAGTTATATATGTATGTCAAAGTATATGATTTTGAAATGAACATATAAACCTCTTTGGTATACATATACCTAAAACATTGTTAAAGATTAACGTCAGTCATAGGTATTCGTCCATGAAACACAACATATTGTCTTCATGTGCTGCACACTATCAAAAGTATCAAAAGATTTTGTCACAGGGCAAATAGATATGCTCCTGACACATTTAGTTAACAGAAATCATCTTTTTTGTTTGAGGTCAAAGTACAACAAAAAATTATTGTATGTATCTGTGGCATTAACTTGTGATCTACTGGCTAATAAATGAGAATTTTCTTACATCTCCCAACTAAGTGATTTCATGGTGAACATTTGTACAAAAGAAGCCAGGAAATTAACAGTGTACATTTATTTGTTGCTATGGCAACCGGAGACAAGACTACACCTTTACTTTTATTTATATGTTTCATCAAAACATATCACTTACACATGATAAATACAATAAAGATGCAAAAGTATATTGTATTTTGCAACTTCATCCATGTAATACCATTTTGGTCTGCCAAAGAACAATTTTCTCAAATTTACAATTTGCTGTATTTTTTTTGCATTTTCATACCTAAATTTTGAAAAAAAATAAAAAAGATACCAGAAATTTTATTTTCATTATTTCTTACACCAACATAGTACTAGACTTCCATATAAGTAGTTAAGTCATAACTGTTGGTTTTCTTTAGTGGTTGATAATTGAACACGGTAAAAAAAAAACTGGCTTTTCTCAATTTTTCCCTATTTTAGTATTCTTTTTCAGAAAAAAAATAAAAGATACCAAAAATTTTATTTTCATTATTTCTTACACCAACATAGCACTAGACTTCCATATAGATAGTTTAGTCAAAAATTTTGTTTTTCTCCGATGATGGATAATCAAAAAACGGTAAAAAACTGGCTTTTTTCAATTTTCCCTATTTTATCATTTTTTTAACCTTATTTTTTGAAAAAAACTAAATGATACCAAAATTTTATTTTCAACACCTACATTTTTCTAGACTTCCACATAGGTAGTTTAGTCATAAGTCTTGTTTTTCTCCGATGATGGATAAGTGAAAACAGTTAGAAATTGGTTCTCAATTCATTTTAAAGGAAATTCGCAGTTAAAGTGCTTATATTGAATTTCATAAAAATAAATGTCAAATTCACAAAATAAAATAAGAAATATTCCTAGTCAGTATGTTTAGTTGAAGAGTCCTGCCTGGTGATCTCTGACATTGCCTCTTAAGTGTTTTAATGAAGATTGTTGATATTATATTGTGTTTGCTTATACTGAATTCAATATATATTAGATTCAGAATAAAGTTCAAAGGTATATGCATAAAAACGACATTTAGGATTGTACTATATTCTAAACATCATTTATATATTATGAGGTTAATGGTTCGATATGGAAATTCCACATCGAAACATCAAAGTTAGATATGTGATCTGAAAATAAGATGTTCCGCCAACCATAGCTAATCAATGTTTACAATTTTTCTATAAGTATTTCACGAGCACGAGCATTTTGTTTTCGAACATGTTTTTTTTTCTGAAATGAAGTAACGTAAACCAAACAGAGTGCTCGACACATAAGACTAGCCTAAAACAAGGTCTAAGGTTATCAGGCTTCAATTCAGATAATGGTAGTTCTTCAGAATATAATTGTTTTTTTAGGAAATAACAACAGAGTAAATCTTTAAATTCACAGTATTTTGCAATAACATCTTGTGAAATATTTTTTAACACAGTAATCGGGTGTGCGTAAATGTTTTTATAAGAAACATCTCCGCCACTTAAACAAATATTCGCCATTCTCAATCTTCTTTAGGTGATCCATGAACTCCGATTGGATTAAAAATTACCCCGTGAGGTATAATACTTTGCTTCACATTTTGCATTGGACATGGGTTATCTTATCGTGTTATCCAATATACTGCAGGAGATACCCACGTTTCACAATGTAGCAAGCGAGCAAATTCATAACTTTTTTTCATCAGTTATACACGGTCCATGAATTGGCATGCGCATATCATTTATAAAAAAAAATATTTTTTTTTAATAATTCACACGCAAAATGGTAATGACTTTGATCAATTTAACAGCATTACAAAAGTCTCCTTGCGGCAGAATTGAACGATTCATCCGGGGAGATTTCCAAAGACTGTAAGAAAGCTTGTCGTGCAGATTCCTTGTCGCCCAATAATTGTAAAGCAATTCCCAATAAAGTGTAGGCCTCCGCTGTACTCCTAATATCTGACATCAAATATCTTTCTCCTATAACAAGTTTTAAATCTTGAATAGAATTCTGACACTGTCTTGCATTATGTAGGTGGTAATGACAAAGAACATTAAGGAAATAAGCATACGCAGTGGATGGAATATGATTTGGGTTATTCATTCCCTCCATTACAAGTTCGTCTGGTGTTAACGTAGAATTCGCATTAAATGGTGTAAGATCTACGAATATTATTTTCAGAAAATACACAGCACTCTTCTTGTTGAATGACAGCAGTTTAGTTGACTGGTAATGAATATATAACAGAGTCGATCCCACGAACAGTTTATCGGGAGTACATTTCGATATAGAATACTTAATAATGTGTAAAGCCTTTTTGTATTGCTTTGTTTTGTAAAAAAATGAAGCTATCATAAGCCATCCAGAAACAGCATCATGATTGACATTTATTAGCAAAGTACTTAAACAGGTTTTGTAATGACTGTATTGGTATTTATTGTTGATAATTGCACCATCAAGTGGTAAACGCTGAGCTAGTTTACTGCACATCCGTGATATGTAGTATGCATATAATTGCTTAAGTGAAACATGGTGACACCATATGTCGTGTAATAATTCTGTGTTGAATACGTCTAACTCAGAATAAGATTCTAAGAAACAATTTGCAACGTGCAAAGGACTGGATTGCACTATTTTCTGAACGTCATTTACATAAAATGTAAAAGGTTCAAATTGGAAAATTCCACATCGCTACATCAAAGTTAGATATTTGATCTGAAAATAAAATGCATCGCCAACCATAGCTGTGTAACGTGTTTAATTTATTTAAAAGTACATCACGAGAACGGCCCTCTATTTTGTTCTCGAACATGTTGTTTTCTGGAATGAAGTAATGTGAACAAACTGAATGCTCGACACAATAGACTAACCTGCTGAAACATCGCATAAAACAAGGTATAAGATTATCAGGCTTCCATACAGATGATGGTAGTTCTTCAGATATCCAGAAAATAATTGTTTTAAGGAAATACGAACAGAGTAAATCTTTACATTCAGATTCATTTGCTATAACATCTTTCAAAACTATTTTCAAGAGAGCATAGCATATTAATTGGGTGTGAGTAAATGTATTAATTAGAAGTTTTTCAGCCACTGAAAAAGATATTCGCCATTCTAGATCTTCTTTTGGTGATCCGTGAACTCCGATCGGTACAAAAAGTACTCCGTGTTTTATAATACTTTGTGTGACGTCATGACTAGGCCATGAGCTACTTGATCTTGTTAACCAATTTACAGAAGAAGATATCCACGTTTTACAATGTAAACATAAGGCAAAATTTAAATCTCCTGTTTTGTCACTTATACACGGTCCATGAATTGTGTCGCCTTTACCCCCAAACAATAACATTGTCCCCTTATATAAAGCACTCGAAAAATAACTTTTACCATTATGTTCTTCACAGCATTCCAGGTTATACTGATCTCTGCTATATTCTAGCCTTAATTGAGTAAAACCAGGTTTTACATCGTATGTATCCATGGACAGATAAGTTATACTTGGATTAAAGTCGGGTTGTTCATCCGCATTCACCTTAATAGATTTACTCACTCGCATTACATCTAAATCACTTCCTCGCATTTCAAGTCCTTCCCCATAGCTTCCACTTGTTACAAATGTAGATGACTTGTTATTTGAAAAATTGTCTCTAACCGTGTTCATCAATCTGATTGTTTTGACATGTTCTTCTGTGCCTACGATATTTTGACATAGAAAGCGATAAAGAGCTATTGATATGTTGGGTGTGATAATGTCTGTAATTAAAAAAGTAAAAAAAGCATGGTCAGAACATTGTAAAAGATATATATAAAAACAACAGAACATCTATGAAGTATATGACAATTTTGCTGACAATTAAGTCACTTCTAAGCTATGGTGATGCGCTTTCATTAAAATTGCACATGTTGCATTTTCCATGTGAAAACAGAATAATTTAAAATAAATCTTTCCTCGAACTCATTTAAAAAATTGTAAGAATATACAAATCAAAGCTGTTGCTTACATACAATCTCGAAAGCCTGCAGTTTAGGTGTTTTTCTGTAAAATCTATTTTGTTCCTAAATAAAAATTACTTTCTAAAAAAACTCACTGCGCAAAATGCTTTTCACTTCGTAATTAGGTTATAAATGGCAAGAAGCATTGCAATTGTGGTTTATTTGGAACAATCTCTAGATAAAAACAAGAACTGTGGCACGAACCCTTCCAGAACTTGGTTTACATTAACATAATTAAGGTAAGTTAAAACCAGTTACAATCGTTATGTTGATAATTCTAAGTTCGGGGATAAGTCATATTACCTGGTATCACAATTAAGGGCATACGATACAGTTTTGATCCCGTATTTAAACTTTGATAAAAAAATTGCTATTTTTACCTGATTCAATCAAATATTTATTAAAAAAATAGACCTTCACTTGCTACTTTTTGAGTAAATTGAAAAAATAAAAAGAATGGTGATAAGGTTAGCCTTCAAACGGAATTTTATGATAATAAAAAGAAACTTTTGGCTCTTGTTGGCGGAGGAAAGTATAAATAAAACTCGTTCCTAAAAGACAACAACTTTGTCGTAATAGTGAAATTGGAGCGAATTCGGAGAAAGGGATTAAAAACACCGCATTTGGCTGTGATTACCAGATTAACATAAGAAAAGTACAATATCAATGTAAATCATATATATAGAAAGGTCGTTGCTATGCTATGTATACGGTTGCTAGGTATTGTCTAAGCATTAAAAAGCTGACAAAATGTAAGTTATTTACAATTGTCATGTAATCACCTAATAAAAGATACCTAGATTTGGTTAACACATTATTTGTTGCATAAACCTTGAAAAGATATTTAAGGCTGTGGTTGCTAAGTATATAGTGTTGTTGCTAAGGGCTATTCTTTATGCTAAAATGTTGATTAATACTCGTATAGCATGTATAAATAATTCAGATAAATGAGACATTACTGTTTGAGATTTCAATGAATGTATCGTTACAATAATACATTTTCATTCATATAAAAAAGACATTTTTAATGAATATGGTTAAAAATAGTGCATAATAAGCAGATTTTAAATATTTTGCTAGGCAACGAACACATGATTATTACAAAAAAACAATATTGCCGTTCTTTTAAGCTTTTAATTTAGTCTATTGAAATTATAAAATTCAATTCATTTGGAGAGGGGCTAAAAATGGCCCTTATTGTACCTTGTCCTTTGTAAATATCATTTTATCACGTAACTTAAATTTATTAAAGGTTCATGAATGTAGAAAAACACGTATTTTTTTGCTGTATACCTAATCTACTTACGTAATCAAACCAAATGCCATTTTAAAAAAGAGGGGTCCATGAACTCGTTTTCAAGTTATGTCAGTTTGAATGATATAAATCAGACGAAAACTGCACCTTTACCCGAAAAGTCACCATTTGACGTCGCTTAAATAACAATTTACGTTAACAACTTCATTACCTCCCTTGTAACTGTATCGTATGCCCTTAAAGAAAGATGGGGGGTTGTGATAATGATGTATTCGAGATTGTTCATGTGTTTAAATTTATTTGTAGTTTTGTGATAAAAGGACTTCAAGATAATATGATGTTTTTATATGAAATAACTCTAAATTGTTTACCTGTAATCCTCTCAGTCTGATATAAACATTTTTGTAATATTTGCTTTTGTTTCCAATTTGAATACCATGTACATGTACATACAACATGGACACAAGATTTTACATTTAAAAACACATCAGTTGGTAACTATTCTATCACATTATTGATAAGATTGTCTATGTTAATTAAAGTTAAATTGGTTACCTGCCATTGTCTCAGCTTGTTATAGAAATGTGTTTTCCAGTAATATCAACTTTCGTTTTCAATTGAATTCCTCGTAGTTATAGCACACACGCAATACTTTGTAATGTGAATTTAAATACCCCGGTTTATTCCATATTGATAAAATATTAGTAGGTTTTTCTATATTAATGGGATTTTGAATAAATAATCATATTCACCTGCGGAAAAAGGATATTCACCGCGCAAAACGTCGCGTGCTTTTACGTGTATAATTTTTGTAAAAAAAAACGTTTGATGTACAATTGGTTTTGGTAAATATTTTCCATTATATTATTTTTTCTCGGAATATGGAATAAAATATTAACTGTCTTTTGTTTCGGGTGGTAAATATGTGGCTTTATTGACTTTTGAAAAACTAATATTCACTTCGGCCGTTGGCCTCAGTGAATATAAGTTTTTCAAAAGTCAATAAAACCACACATTTACCTCACCAAAAGACAGTAATTGTATAATATTAAACATGGTCAAAAGTAGTCTCGATTACCCAGACGCATATTTAAATATAGCGTCTAGGGTGATTAACCGGACTGGTCAAATATTTATAGGGGGCGAAACAAATGATTAATTATAGAACATATCTATAAATAGCACTTCCGTTATCCCCATTCTATTTAAAAACAATTAATACAAACGGTAAACAGTGTAATGTTACATGTATAAAAATTATGTGATTATCAAAATTGACTTTTTGTAGTTGACCCTATTTTGTCAAACTTGAAGATGGGCTATTACAAAAGAACGATCAAAAACTGTAATTAGCGGTGGTCTTTTTTGCAGAATTTTGTGACACAGGTAAAAAAAAATGAAAGAATTAATTAATAAGGCATGATTTGTTTTCGTGGAAAAAAATTGGTATATTATATAGGCAAACAATGTAGCATGCATGGCTGTAGAGTGCCCTCCTTATAACAAGGTCTGGATCAGCCACTGTTTTTGTATAGAGGATACCACGCTCCGCCGCTGTTCGCTTAGAGAGCGGGATCCTATACCGTATAGGTGTGCCGTTGTACATAAAGCCATACAATATACCCGCATTTTCGGGTGAGTTATAGTTTCTCTGACTTGCATCCCGACCGGCCTATAATCTAAGACCTCATCTTTATATTTAATTGTCATTTTGTCCGTCCCGCTGAACATTACCATTATTTTATAATTTATGCTGTCCTTTTTATATAATCTTTCAGATATCAGAGACACTTACCTTACTCGAAAAACACACATCAAGTTACGTTAATGGAAAAAAAACCCACCTCATACAAATACTAAGATTTTTTCAATGTAGAAAATCCTCCATAACAACTTATTACTGGCAGATCAAAGCGATCATTCAATTAGCCAACTCAATTTTTTTTACAAAATTACCTGATCTTAAAATTGCAAACGACAGAATAGTCAGAATGTTTCACAATAATCTATATCGACTAATCCTATTGGGAAGAAAACATTTAGGAACCAGTCTTCACACAATATCACTTTGCCAGTCTCTGTGTCTATGAAGAAATACATAAGTTAACCAGTCATTCATGAAACCCAATACTCTTTGAATACATGTTTGAATCAATCACATGGAAAAGATGAAACGGGATTTATTCCATACTGCATGATAACTGTTAAAAAAAATAACTGAAAAGTGTATTCACCTACTACAAACTATTATGCTGAGTTCACACGTAATACGAATTTGATTCCAATATCCATCATGTATTAAAGGGCAGCTTCACAAAAATTCTTCTGTACATGTGGACCTTTATATAAAATTAGGAGATTGGTATGATTGCTGATGAGGCAACAACCTAGCAGAGTTCAAATGACATGCATGTTCGCAAATATAATCACTGCTCGGCCTTCAATATTAAGAAAACTCCATACCATATAAATAACTGAGAAGGGCCATACATGTAAATGAGATACAACTCAAACGTAAAAACTGTTAAATTTCCTATATGATTTTTAATTTGTTTAATTCTCCGACATATCTGACAACATGGTGATTCTTGATTTTTGTTTTATTTACTTAATAAATGTCTGAGTACTATTTTTCGCTTTATGGTTGCTGTCAAAATAATGTTTATACTGTGATTATAATGATTGCTGGCAGCTTCGGTAATTTCTTTGAATCTTTTTCTTATAAAATTTGGAGCTGTTTATGATACAATGAAAATTCTAGTGTTATAGATTTTTTTTTAATTCTTCACATTTTAATTACACATAATATGTTAAAATCATATTAAATAGTCACCAGCATAGCATATATAAAAAACAAAATGTTTGGAAAAACATCATATATGAATATACATTTTAAAATGTCTTAGTGCAAGCTGAATTCCACTACGGCATGCGAGATTATCTCGCTGTGTTGATGACACAACCCATTGGTGTCATGGGTTGTTTCCTGTTCTTTTGTTGCGTTGATAAAACGTCTCTTTGACACATTCTCTATTTGTATTCTCTATCAAAATCGTGTATGAATTATTATCATTGTTGAAGGCCACACAATTGCCTATAATTGCTCACATCCACCTCGTTTGAACTTGAGGTGGATAACTGTCTCATTGGTATTCATACCACATCTTCTAATTTGTATAATGTTTACCTTTTGGTACTTTTATTCTCAATTTTTTGTTTTGGTCTATAGTGTGACCTCTTAATCATGTTGATGTCTACTTTTGGTAATGTATAGCACTGGGATCACCGGTTGTTGCCTCATTGATACCTCCTTTCATTGATGCTGGATCAATTGTTTTGCATAGAATCGAATGTTCAGTGTTTTCTTCATGCAATGGTTTTATTTCAAGGTTTAGAAAGCAAATATGTATATATTCACCGACAACATTGCATGCATTCTTTTATGATTATTTTAGTGTGAAAAACATGTCTTTTAAAAGTGCAAAAAAAGTATTGTTTAGTTGACCAGTCCAGACTTTGTTTACTAACAGTATATCTAAATTACTTTTTATAACAACGTGTCCCACTTCTTATATATATTTGTATAAGCTTAATGCATTTGTTTTTTTTCAAATCTAGCATAAATCGTTTTGACCGTTTGGTGTATGTTCAAATTGGCATCTTTCAGATTTACTTTGTTTGGTTTTCTTCTGCTAATGGTTTTGGATTGAATTCCCTCCTTAAAAGGTGTACAATATTGCGCATCCTACCCCCTTTTATACACATATCAAAATGCGAACTCCATTATACACTACTTACAGATACAACAAACTTATCCTGGATGAAGTTCATATTTCATATCTCTTTCAATAAAGTATTTATAAAGTTAAAGATACTACAAATCACCCACAAAATGTACTTATAGCGTACACACGTCTGTTCGAGTGGTCCCAGTCAATACAAAAATCGCCATTTATTGTGTAATTATTAACTTGCTTGCGTAGCACCGACATTCTTGACAGAATATAACTACTCGATGTTTCAGGTTGTATTAAAATTTATGTAACAGTTTGTGTAGTTATATCATCTTACCAAAGTTTGATGTGCTATTATTTTCCTTCGCGGTGATGGCAGCCATGCTGTCTGGTGTTTTCCACGACTTGTGTGTCGTCACAAAAAAATATATAAATAGCTTTAAACAACATTCGGTACACTCGGGCTTTTCAATAGTGCTGTCGTTATATAATTTCTTCCGAAGTCAATAACCAACTTCTTGGTTATTCGTCTTGGACATTATCTTTAAATACAAGCTAAAAATCCGATACTATTTCGAATGTCATAAATTACCATTTTTATATCACTTGTCTTCCAGACACTCTACTTTGAAAAATAAAGCGGCCGGATGATCGAGACTAGGTCAAAAGGAAAACTTTGATATAAGAAAAAAAAATTGTGTACACACGCAGCAAATTAGGTATTCGTGTGTTTGTTTAAATTCATATTGCACTTTAAAATATACATATTTTACATGGACAGTAGAACGTTACTACTTTATCACTTTATGTTTAAATTTATTGCTATAAATTAAAGTTAGATTGTTTACCTGCAATCCTTTCAGCCTGTTATAAGATTTTATATGAAATGTGTATTTCCGTTATACCAACTTTCGTTTCCATTTAACTTAAACCAACTGATAACACATGTATGTAGACAAAACTATTTTGTTATTTACATTTAAAAACTCAGGTACATTACACATTGTGACAAACTAACATATCAATAAAAAATGTGTACACACGGGTTGAATTAGGTTGTATATAGATCTTGTTTACAAATCTGGTTGATAGATCGGGTTTGTGTCGTTGTTCTCCTCTTATAGTTGGTGTGTTTCCCTCAGTTCTAGTTTGTAAATAAAGGCAACAGTAGTATACCGCTGTTCGAAGAGAGACGAAATTATAAACTTCTTTTGCCTTACACAATTCAATTCCAAAATGCAAAAAGATAATCTTAGTGATTTGAAAAGAGTTTGTTAACAATTATTGGGCACACTATGAAGCTACTGTTGGAATTGAACATTTCCTTGGATAACAATCAAAAATAATTGTTATAAACCTGGAAACTATAACCAAAACAGAAATAACGCAATGTGTTCTTCAAATGATGTCATTGGACGCCAACGACTACATTCGTAAAAGAGACATGTTAAATGAAAATAACATTTTCTGGAAAAGTATAGATCAAGCAATGAAGCGTTAATAAAGGACAGTGTCGTCATGTGTTTTTTTTCAATTGGAACATTTCAAACATTTTAAAACAAAAATTTTACATCACGCAATTGCTTTGTCAGTCAGAGCATATGCAGTTATAGTAAAATATTAAACACCTACACGGTCGTAATCTTATCATATATGCATCAAAGGAATATTCGAAACTATATTCTTTTGTAAGGCTTTCGACTGTGTTCTATTGTACACCTATTGTTATAGACCAGACTCATATAGATGCTAGTTATACTTGTAACTCACGGGTCTCTAAAGATTGATTTAAGCTCTACTACTCTAGTCTGTGATTGTGATGGTTGTTTTCAGTCCGTTTGTCGGATGTCAAAAATAATTCATTGATTTCATCAGAATTATTGTAACATATATCTCTTTCTGTAAAAGAGATAAAAAATTATTTCGAAGGCAAAAGTGTAAATAACATCATGAAAAAAAGAAGTAAAAAGACCCCCCTCCTTAAAAAAATAACAAAAAAAAAAAAAACACACAACAACATCCTTATAAAAAAGGAGTAAAAAGACCCCTCCTAAAAAAATAACAAAAAAAAAAAAAACACACAACAACATCCTTATAAAAAAGGAGTAAAAAGACCCCTCCTAAAAAAATAACAAAAAAAAAAAAAACACACAACAACATCCTTATAAAAAAGGAGTAAAAAGACCCCTCCTAAAAAAATAACAAAAAAAAAAAAAACACACAACAACATCCTTATAAAAAAGGAGTAAAAAGACCCCTCCTAAAAAAATAACAAAAAAAAAAAAAACACACAACAACATCCTTATAAAAAAGAAGTAAAAAGACCCCTCCTAAAAAAATAACAAAAAAAAAAAAAACACACAACAACATCCTTATAAAAAAGGAGTATAAAGACCCCCCCCCCCCCCTAAAAAAAACAAAAAAAAACACACACAACAACATCCTTATTAAAAACGGTGTTGATCTTAGGTGCTCCCGTCGTGTTGCTCAGGTAAATAAAAACCACGTGATGATTAAAAAAATAATTTGAATCTATTTTATCTATTTCATCATATAATTAGATATTACTTAAACAACTGACGACATCATATGGATGTATTGTTATATGTAGTGGGGATTTACATTCAATTTGGACGCAGTAGTGCGAAACTTCCTGTTTTGATTTTAAACCTTTTATTTAACAATTAAACAATTAAAATATTGGTAACAATAGCTCTTTATCACAATGAACTTAAGGTATAAGTTTTACAGATCTATATTTAAATGTTTACGTATTGCCTGACTGGCTTCATTTGAAATGATAAAAAAACGATCAAAAGATATTTAATGATACTGTGTTTTATTCATCTCGTGGTGATATATTCAGGAATCAGATTAAATTTTAAAGATCTGCACAATAATTTTATTAAAATGTTGACAATTCTATGTGTAAATTGTACTTTTTCGTTAACTTATTCTGGACATTGTAATATTTCATTAAGTATGAAGGGAATGAGATGTGATTGTAGTTCGAGGAATCTAACATTTATACCAACAGAATGTCCACGAAATACATCAGAGTTATATCTGGCTAACAATGACCTTGCCCTTTTAGGTAAGGAAACATTTACTAGATATACACAACTCAGCTTTCCAGATATAAGTGACTGTAACATAACGTCAATCGACCAATCAACTTTTAAAAATTTGACACAATTAAAAAACCTGAAATTTTTAAATAATCCATTGAAAAAATGTTAAAGTAACGTTCTTGCACCATTAACTGAGCTAAGAGTTCTTTCCATTTCACATATTTTGCTGTCAACGTATCCAAGAGAGTCCTGGTCTGATGTTTGCAGAATTACAGCATTGGTTTGTGATGATGGCCCATCAAATGGAACATTTTCTGAGATATTTTCTGCCATGAAAAATCTAAACTACTTCGAAGTTGATTATCAGAATGTTGTTATACATAACTTTACATTTCAATCATTCAAAAGGACGCCATTAAAGTAATTAAATATCAACGGTCTTTTACGAGTGATAGAAATCGATGCTTTTGCACCGTTAGAATTACTTTCTAGTCTTATTATTCCAAATCAAAATTTTCTTAAATTATCAAAAACATTACCAGCTTTGCACGTGTTTCAAAATTGACAAATGAATGAATTAGATTTGAGCAATAATTTTAAAAATTATGGTGAATATGTTATTTCGGCTGATCTATTTGCATATATCGGTAACATTTGCGTAAAAAGATTATCTTTGGGTTGGAATGGCATTAGGAGGATAGATGCAAATGCCTTTCAGAAAATGAAATACAAACATTGTCTTGAATCTTTGAACTTAAATCACAATGACTTTGATTATCATCAGGATCTTATTGTATTATATTTCAATTTCTTTATTAATATCAAAAGAATAGACATTTCTGAGATATCTAGTCGATCTATTGAAAACATTCGAGAACAAAACACTAATGGCACAAGAAGGCTGGATCACAGAGTTATATTTAATACTCGATCAGATTGGATTATCAGACTACCTTCTTCACTCAAATTTGTAAATGCATCATTTATAATCGGACGAAATAATCTGATAAACAGTATAACATTCAAGGGTATTACAGGATTGAAAATTATTGATTTTACATACACATCATTTGACGACTGCAATTACACAATAAATGGACTTTAGATCGTGGATATACTTAATATTTCATATTTAAAATGTAGTCTTTTAAATCACAACCTTCTGCAATCTGCCGTCAATTTGGAACAGTTGATAATGCAAAGTTCTTCACTAAATAATGCCTAATGTGTAAAATATCATTATCGGTAAACGCCTATATATATTTTTCTAAAAAAAAAAAATTATCAAATTGAAATGGCGTTTTAGGTCAAATACATGAATTTGACATTTTATGTGGTGACATCCAACAAGAGTTTTTGAACAAATTATCGAGATTATTTAACCTGTTTATTCAAATTAGCACAAAAGTCATAATTTTGAAATACTTATCAAAGGTACCAGGATTATAATTTAGTATACCAGACGCGCGTTTTGTCTACATAAGACTCATCAGGGACGCACATATCAAAATATTTATAAAGCCAAACAAGTACAAAGTTGAAGAGCACTGAGGATCCAAAATTCCCAAAAGTTGTGCCAAATACGGGTAAGGTAATATATGCATGGGATAAGAAAATCCTTATTTTTTCGAAAAACTCAAAGTTTTGTGTACAGGAAATTTATAAAAATGACCACATCCTTGAAAACACTTACTATTTGTTCAATACAAAAGACCATTTCATTGCTGTAATCTTATGTCTTTCTTTTTTGAATTTGGTGTTTATGGTGCAGGTAACTCCAGAAAAGTGCTTCGGCCGAAACCCATTTTTGAAGTTTTACTTTCATTTATACAAATTCTAGATTACAAGTTACCATCGGTTGTTATTAAAAAACAATGTAACATCATTTTGTCAAACATACATGCTTGATTGTATGCTAATTATGTGTTTGAAACAACCCATATATGTTTATTTAAAGTTTTAATATTTTTATATTTTAACAGGACGAAGCTATATTGCATACAATACAAGGCCAGGAAAGTATGTGAAGTAAAACGATGGTCTTTGTTTTCTTCCCATTCAAATACAATTAGAAGTAAAGGTTAAAATGAATGACACCATTTTAATACACGCATAAAAGGAAATCCTTCCGTTATTAGAGCTCCTATTTTCATCCTTTCTGTATTACAAAAAACGTATCTGAAATGTCTTATTTTAACAGTATAATTGTTTTTGTACAGTGCGATTGATACAAAATCTCGAATATCATTTTGTTTATTTAAACCAATATTGTTCCATAGCCAAAGGTTGTTATTTCATATTTATAAATACTGACTAAAATTATATCATATACTATAGAAGAATAAAAAACCTGACAATCTTTTGTAGAACACCACAAAAAGTCTTTCGGTTCATATATAGCATGTATAGGCCCTCCAAATTCATCTAACTTGCATGTTGAAAATTGTTGGAAACCTTAACAAAAAGTTTCGTCATTCAAAATTTACTCAATTATTGTTGCATTTCAACTGAGTCAACCACTCTTTTTTAAGTGTCCTCGGTTGCATCTCACCTTTCAGTTATTGCTTTGTAATATGAATTTCGGGTTTTCTTGTTCTCGTCAATAAATGTACGAAATAGTCCTAAGAACAAGACAAGTTATCAGTCTTAGTACTAAATACATGACGAACACGGAAAAAAAGAGTATGATTGTTAGTAAAATATCTTAATACTGTCATAGACTAGGTTCATGTTAGTAAGTTAAGATGCCCGTACACACCCGAGCAAAGGGGTAAATAATACAGCAGATGAAAAAAAGCAATATACAAAATGTATAAGAATATTTTAGGTTACATATAAATTGTATTTGATTTATCTCTCTCCTCTCTCTCTCTCTCTCTCTCTCTCTCTCTCTCTCTCTCTCTCTCTCTCTCTGTGTGTGTGTGTGTGAATTACTCACATACAACACTAATACTTTCACTCATCTGTTTTTCTACAATATGTAGCATGACTTACTTTTTAATAGAATTTTTTTTAAAGAAATACATTTGCTCATAGTTTATTTATTATTTCTTTTCTCTTAACTAAACATAGATAAAATGAAAAAAACACTAATATAAATAATTCTTTGTAGTTATGATTAGCAGATTATATAATAAACTTTCATGTTTGCAACCAAGAAACACATTCTCTTGGTCGAGATCAAAGTTTACAAAAAAAGTTTCACAATATTGGAAAAAGACTACCACAATTGAAATGTTATTGGTCATTCAAAAACAGGTGTTCAATGGTTTCTTCTCCAAGTTTACAAAATGTACATAACCTTGTATTTTTGAATTTGGTTTTGAACAAAAGGTATTAGTTGCTATACTGCTATGCACAAAATTATAATTGAAAGGTTCTTAAATAAGCATCTCTACAACACCTTTTTGTTTTCATGAAATATTCTGACCATTCTGTAGTATCAATAAGTAACAGTTCTTCCCATTTCAAAAAAATGATTGTTGGTAGTTGATAACTTCATCTACTCAGTTTTCATTTACAAATTTGGCTTTCACTTACACATGCTACGCATCTGGTGCAGGAAAATTGGTACCGTTAATGTTATTACACCTGATTTTTTAAAAGAAAGTATCACCAGTGTTAGACTTATCTAAATCTTGATTTAGACAGTTTTCTTTAAGGCATTTTTTCATAGTGTTAGAGATTTTTTTATATCAGACCATAATATTTAATAAAATTGTTGGTTTGTACTTTTTCTTGAAATTGCTCAAATTTATAAAAAATCATATTTTCACGGATAATAAGGTCACTTACTGACTGCACAGACCCCTTTTCCCATTGTATGTAACATGGGAAATCATCCAAAGAAGAAAAGTTCAAAATATCTAAGATTAAAATGTCATTGACAGAAATCTCAGTAACACGAAGCCTTGGCTCACACCGAACCACACGCTAAAAAATCATATTTTCACGAATAATAAGGTCACTTACTGACTGCACAGACCTCTTTTGCCATTGTATGTAATATGGGAAATCATCCAAAGAAGAAAAGTTCAAAAGATCTAAGAATAAAATGTGATTGACAGAAATCTCAGTAACACGAAGCCTTGGCTCACATCGAACCACACGCTAAAAAAAGATCCCAAAAGTTACTAGATAAGTGTAAAACTACTCAAACGGGAAAACCAACGGTCTAATCTATTAAAAAAACAAGAAACGAGAAACACTTATGAACCACATCAACAAACGACAACTACAACATCAGACTCATGACAGGAAAATGTAAACCAACTTATCAAAAAAGCTCGATATGCGACAATGAATGAAAAAAATAGAGAACTGCTCTAGGTGTGATAAATTAGGAAATTAAAATATATTATAACAGGTTGTGGTTATCTTAACGCCAAGTTATAATTTGATTTTGAGTAGTTCAAGTTATATCCAAATTAATTGTACCTAAAACAGGGAACACACAACATTGCTAGTGTATTCAACGAACGATCCTTTTGATAAACATATCAAACTATCTGATGTAGAACTGTTTGCTTATTAGAACTCTTATTTGTCTTTTGAAGTTTTGAAATACTAAGTCTTTTCTACCTCGGAAATAGTTTACCTCAGCTATATTTGGCACAACTTTTAGGAATTTTGGATCCAATGCTCTTCAACACTGTTCAACTTCGTATTTTATTTGACTTTTTTATTTTTTGGGGAACTTAGCGTCACTGATGAGTCTTTGGTAGACGAAATTTACACCTTGCGTTAATACTTAATGTAATTCTGGAATCTATGATGAGTTTATTGTCTGAAAGATAGTCACTTAAAAAGTAGTATCTCAAGCATACTTTGATCTTAAACTAACCAGAGAGGCGAAAAACACCAAGAACATATTGAGGCTAATAAGTCAAAAACATACTGATAATCTAATGGCATAGAAAAATGACAAATTACCAAAAACAAAGAGCTGTACAACAGTACGAACCCAAATGGCCCTGCTACACACACAACGTACAACAGTACGAACCCAAATGGCCCTGCTACACACATAACGTACAACAGTACGAACCCAAATGACCAGGCTACACACACATCGTACAACAGTACGAACCCTAATGGCCCTGCTACTCAAACAACGTACAACAGTACGAACCCCTATGGCCATGCTACTCACACAACGTACAACAGTACGAACCCAAATGGCCCTGCTACACACATAACGTACAACAGTACGAACCCAAATAGCCAGGCTACACACACATCGTACAACAGTAGGAACCCCAATGGCCAGGCTACACACACAACGTACAACAGTACGAACCCCAATGGCCAGGCTACACACACAACGTACAACAGTACGAACCCCAATAGCCCTGCTACACACACAACGTACAACAGTACGAACCCCAATGGCCAAGCTACACACAAAACGTACAACAGTACGAACCCCAATAGCCCTTCTACACACACAACGTACAACAGTACGAACCCCAATGGCCAGGCTACACACACAACATACAACAGTACGAACCCAAATGGCCAGGCTACACACACAACGTACAACAGTACGAACCACAATGGCCAGGCTACACACACAACATCAATTAAAGTGGGAGATAGTTATCAAGTAGAAAATTTCATGAATAACCAACAACGTTTAAACAGTAGGACAACAAAACTACACTCAAGTATATCACAAACGTAACCATGTATATAATATGTGTTAATGTAATGCCATCTGTAACTGTATAGGATAGCTTAGCTTTGGAACATTAAAAAAAATCTTAAAATACCACTAAACAGATAGTCATTATATATCAGAAAAACGAAAATTATGTGTATTTCATTTCTTGGTGAAAACTGTCTAATTGATGTTTACTCCTTATTATACAGTTACTCAATCTTATATAAGTATCAAGCAAACTGATTTAATTTTTTTCTACATATACATGTCATACATCACAGTAACAGGATTCGGGTCTTGGCCTATAATGGTTTACTTTTTACAAAAAACAAAAACTGAAAACAACATGTTTAATTATTTAATGAGTCCTAAGCGCATTTCTAGATTTACTTTTATCAGTGACGTTCAGAGCCAAATATTTGAAAGCCGATGATGTATAAATACCAAAACAGTTGCAGAAGTATATAACAAAAAAAATACCTAAATAAAGCCAATTCCACCTAGTAAGGTAAACTTTGACGGAGAGAGTTGAAACCTTAGATTCTTTATTATTTCAAAATTTATCAACGGCAAATTTTAGAAAGGTTTGTTATAATCATTTCAGTACCGTACGTAGTACTGACTACTGAGCTGATGCTACCCTCGGGGACTGATTGTCCACCAGCAGAGGTATCGACCCATTGCTGTAACTTTTTTTTAAAAACAACACGTTTAATAATTTAGTGCGTCCGAGGCGCTTTTCTGGGTTTATCTTCAATTGTGAACTGGATAAAGAGTAGTTTCATTAGCACTCATACCACATTTTGTTATCTGTGTCTTTTATAGAATTAAAGTCAATAACCGATCTCTTTAAAATCTGTTCAATTTTGTATTTAAGATATTAATTTCAAATATTAGTGAACACTTTAGTAACAATTCACTTTCTTCTTATAGCATCTCTGTTGTTACTTTTGAATACTCTTGTAACCAAAGATAAGCGCAATGCAAGTGCATACGGGCATCTTTGGTTACTTATATGCATTTCATTTGGTCTCTAGTGGTCTTCAGTGGTTTTAATGGCAATCATACTTCCCTTTGTTTAATTGTTAGTGCATATAATTGTTAAAGATGCGGCTCATTCATCGCCAAAAAGTAAGTTCTTCTATAATAATCATGTTTATCATGTGTATTGAACTAAGGCCATGCTAAAACTATTAATTTATACTAGATGTATTGAGATCCATAAATTGGAGCGAGTACGAGAAACGTTATTTCAATACTTTTTTTTCGGAATGAAAATCAAGCAATTCACAAGGCATGCAATTAATAATATGTAGCTTGGTTTTGTGTGTATTTTAGTCTAGGCGCCATCTAAATAACTATCGAGATGACTAATAAAACAACCGACGGTCATATAACATGATATAAACATAAATATAACTAGATATATGGACCTAATACAAATGGATATTTCTATGTCATTGTGATTTCAATTTTGAGGTTAAAAGGATGTACATTTTCGATTTTACCTGTATTAGAACGGTTTTTAGTTGATTGAATCAGACACATCAAATTATTTACCCCTGTTTCACTTTCAATGAATGCTGACATTCTTTTCCTTTATATATCATAACAATCATTAGTCATGTATAATCCATCTCTAGCTAAAGGGTTAAATTAAAGTTCAATTGGATACGAATTCAATGAGGTCTTATTATTATCTTGCAAGTGAATAATTCATCATCGATGTTTTTCTAGCTTATTTTGACAAAATATAAGCATTCTGACTGCTAATAGCGAATTGTATTTATTTCAGTTTAATAAATGATTGAACAAAAGTTTGTATGTATCTCGTAGCTTGTGTCCCCAGAACAATGCACTATCATTATATATATATACGTATAAAAACAGTAATGGCTATTTAAAAATATCACTTTAGATTTTCCAAATGATATTTGGTGGAAGTGTTAAGCATGTTATCTTGAATCTAATAAGAGGACACAAGCAGTTACATTTTTAAATAAAAGAAATTTTACTATTTCAAACTTTTATTTCAATTTGTTCGAATTCTTTTACCTGTTAAAATAGGTAATTTTATACAAAATAGATTAAGGTATAAGGAAGTGGTATTTAAATTGAAAGAAAAACGTTATCGTTTAAAAACATGAAACTTTACTATTGCATGCAACGTTGTCACATCCTGTTAGAATATTTAATTTTCATTGAACAAAATACACATGGTTTGTATGCGTCACGGTACAAGGAACTTATATCAAACACATATTGTACAAAATAATTACACATTTTTCAATGACAGTCACGTGATTTTTTTTCGTTGGGTACTTCAATATTAGTGATTGATGCGCTGAGTTTTGGTACTTCCTATTTTCTTTTTTCGTTGGGTACTTGGATGTTGGTGAATGATGCGTTGAATTTTGGTACTTCCTCTTTTCCTTTTTCGTTGGGTACTTGGATGTTGGTGATTGATGCGTTGAATATTGGTACTTCCTCTTTCCTTTTTCGTGTGAAGACTTTGATAAATACAGTTATCGTTCCAAATAGATGTAAAATTTTAAGTCTACATGATTTAAAAAATATTCGACAATTATTTTTCTTAGGGGTTAGTGTTCCCCATTTAACAAAAAAAGTATGATAAATATAATATATTGATGTCTTTCTCTCTTTTTTTATACTAATACAAAGCCCACTAATTTAGATATCTCAGCATATATATAAATTAAAAAAGTATGAATTCAAAAATTATTTAATATCGTATTTTAATCATCTATCATTTATAAATGACAAAGTTGTCTTCACTAACGTTTCATGGCTAGATCCAAAGTTTTCCAGAAAATGTTATTTCATTTAATGTGTCTGTTTTACGAATGTGGTCATTGGCGTCCAGTGACACCATTTGGATTACACATTGCGGTATTTCTGATTTGGTAATACTCTCCAAGCTTATAACAATTATTTTTGTGCAATAAAATGCTCAATTCCAAAAGTAGCTTCATAGCTCGCCCAATCATTGTTCACAAACTCATTTGAAATAATTAAGATCATCTTTTTACATTTTGAAATGGAATTACTTATGGCAAGTCTATTTTGACCAGGCCGTACATCCCCATCTCCTCTGTCTGACAAAAGAAGTTTATAATTGCGTCTCTCTTCTAGAAATGAACGCAGCGGTCCATACACCCATTTATAGTCGCCTTTGCAATAAGCTATATATGCATCATATTCAAGTGTTTCTTCTTTTGACTTCTGGAACAGTGGATTGGCCATTCCGATAAATAAACAAAAGTATTGTAGGTGCAATTTGTAGCGATATCCAAGTAGGATAAATAATAGAAGTACACCGAATAAAGTTGCAGAACTAATTAACCATACTGTCGTAATACATCTTATTTCTTATGCAGCAAAAATACTGCAATCTGATTGGTTGACTATAACGGTGTAAATAACACCCCACCCTTGTTCACCCGGGGATAAATAAATGTTGCCAAAATAAAAAAAAATAAAAAAAATGTTGCCCAAAAAAAAATAATCAAAATTTGCCAAAAAAAAAGTAAAATTTAGAAGGAAAAAAAAATGATTATAAGAACATGCTAAATAACAAAAAAAATTAAAAATCAAAATGTTTTTTTTTTTAATTTTAAAAAAAAATATTGTTTTTTTGTTTTAACTCAAAAGAACACAAAAATTTTCTGAATTTTTCAAAAAATTAAGTAAAAAAAGTATTTGACAATGTGCAGCAACATGGACATTGAAAAAATATTACGCTGGAAATTTTTTATTACCATTTTTACAATTTTACATCCTGGTTTCAAAATGAGTAAAGGAATTGTTGATAAGAAATAAATTCGTTATCTTGGTGTAATCAGGGGTGTACGGAATTTTACACCGTTGTTGAAAATTCATACACCCATTCGGCTGCGCCTCAGGGTGTATGAATTTTCAACAACGGTGTAAAATTCTGTACACCCCTGATTACACCAAGATAACTAATATTATTCTCATAATTTGCAATTGATTGTAGACAACATTTGTTGTAATATTTCCATCGCTTCCGACACACGAATAACTACCATTGCTGTCAAGTTTCACTTTAGCAGTAAATAACCAGTCTACAAAATCTAAAGAAGAACAAGTACAAACAAGAGGGTTGCCCTCCAATAAGACTGTCATTGTTCTGTTTGATTTTTCAAATAGCACTTCAATCGCGTCAGTTGCTTTAATTGTTAAATACGCTAGTTTGTTGTTTCTGATGTTAAGGAAACTAAGAATGTTCAAATCTTCTAGATTTAATGGAATACTTGTGAGAAAATTTCCTTCAAGTATCAAACATTGTAAACTGTCTAATTAACTTTTAAATGTTGAAGTTCTGAATTGGTCTTCGAATGCATTTCTTGAAAAGTCTATATACTGAAAATGTTTCAGTCCGTCAAGGAATTTACATTGATGATCCTCTTTAAGACCAACACTTAGTGAAGAACTTTGCATTATTAACTGTTCCAAATTGACGGCAGATTTCAGAAGATTGGGTTTTAAAAGTCCACATTTGAAATGTGAAACATTTTAAAGTATTACCACGTTCTGAAGTCCATTAAGTGTGTAGTTGCAGTCCGCAAGTGATGTGTATGTAAAATCAATGATAAAGAAATTGAAATATAAAAAGATATATTCCTGGTGAAAATCAAATTTATTCTTACTTAAGTATAAAGTCTCAAGACAGTTTCTGTATTTCATTTTCTGGAAGGCGGACGCATCTATAAACCTGATATCGTTGTCTCTTAAAGATAATCTTTTTACGCATATGTTACCGATATATGCAAATAGATCAGCAGAAATAACGTATTCGCCGTAATTTTTGAAATTATCGCTCAAATCCAATTCATCCATCTGTCGATTTTCAAACACACGTACAGCTTGTAAAGTATTTGATAGTTTCGAGAATCTTTGACCTAGCGTACTAAGACTAGAAAGTACTTCTAACGGAGCAAACGTATCGATTTT
Source organism: Mytilus galloprovincialis (assembly GCF_965363235.1). NCBI lineage: Eukaryota > Metazoa > Mollusca > Bivalvia > Mytilida > Mytilidae > Mytilus > Mytilus galloprovincialis. The sequence goes on from NC_134850.1 coordinate 3,012,360, forward strand.
TATTCCTCGTATACCGCTATTGATACATAAATACTTTAATGGCGTCCTTTTAAATGAATCAAATGTATAGTAATGTATAGCATAACCTTCATAATCGCAATGGAAATAATGAAGATTTTTCATGACAGAAAATATCTCCGCGAATGATCCATTTGACGGCCCACCATAAGTAAACACCTTTGTTAAATTTAAAACATCCGACCACGCCTCTCTTGGATACGTTGACAACAAGTCATGTGATATATGAAGTACTTAAAGGTCATCTAGCGGTGCAAATATATTCCCTTAAAACGTTTTCATTGGATTATCGAATAAATTGAGTTCGGTTAAAAGTGCCAATTTTTCAAAAGCTGATTTATCTATTGCACTTATGTTACAGCTGCTTATATTTAGATATCTCAACTGTGTATATCTAGTAAATACTTTCTTACCTAGACTATTAACCCTTTCGGCGCCAAAACGACATTTTGTCGTTTACCGCTAGCACGCCAAAACGACATTTTTGTCGTTTTTCAGTAGAACATACGAAGCATTAAAAACGTATTTAAAAATCTTCATTTGACTGCCGAAACCATATTAGGTTTAAACAAAAATAATTGTTCTGTTATTCAAGAATAAACATGAAAGTCTCAAATTATATATTGAATTTTGGGGTTGAAAACTATTTTTGTCTGAGATAATGTGCAACTTTTTACACAATCTATACTCCAATTATAAACTTTGTATGCCTTTATTTATTAAATTAACTGAATGAAATTAGCTCACATGGTTGACTGTAAAAAAAAAGTTGTTATTTTATTTTTAAATTGTAACGTTTCTGAATGACGTCATCAAAACTGATGCTGTGTGTGACGTTTATGCGTATAAAAGTGGCAGGTACTTGATATTACTGGAAACGTTTTGCAGTAAAACCATTGAGTTTTTACCGATTTTTACAATGTGAAGTGTTACAGATCGAAAATCATTCGATAATTTGTTAAATAGTTTGTTGTTTATTAATTTATTCAATAACACTGTTAGTTTAAATTTAGAAGGTTAGCTCTGCAAATATAGTCGGTATATAGAATCCGGGAATATCTCTTTTTAAATGCACTATTTTACCCCTCATATTTCTTGAAAAATTTAGCCATCTGGGGTTGGCTTAAACATGGATTGACTTCACTAGTTTTAAAAACAACAAATATTTAAGTTATAACTTATAATGAATAATTTTGACAATGCCGGTCTTCTAAAATAATTTCTGCGAAAACCAAATAAACTTGACCCGGATTTTTGTATTTATCATTCTAATACTTAATTATGGCATAGAATCTGCATACTCCGCCTTATGTGTCCATGTGTCTCACTTTGTTGTCAATTCAATATTAGAATACATATTCAATTTTGAGTTAAGATCGTGTTTTGATTTACCCATCACTTACTGCGTATTTTTGGATTTATTTTTGTCCTTTGTTACTGTGTTGTTTGTTTTTTTTTTGGGTTTTTTTTTTGTGCTTGGTCCAATTTTGACAAGTCAAGCTCTTTTTAAAAGATTTTTTTCTATCTGTTCTAATATTAAACTGGTACCCGACATGTCATGATCATCTCATTTTAAATGTTTAACATTGAATTATATAGTGACCAATCGTGCACACAAAAAGAGAGGTAAAAGATACCATAGAGATATTCAAACTCAAAAGCCAATGCCATGGCAAAAAAATAATACTGACCAAAAGACAAGTTAAATTTACACAGACCAAAAAGAATACTAAAGACTGAGCAACATCAACCTAACCAAAAACTGGGGGAGATCATATATACATAACTATTGTATAAGGCAGTACGATGACTTTGGTGGCTATAAGTGACTCAGTTGTTACCATACGTAAAGCTATCATGACTTATTATAACGAACTCTTTCAAAAATAATACTGGTGCCGAAAGAAAATTCTGAATTGTTTATTTTAACAACCATTATTGTTAAAAAAAAACCAGCTAAAGAATGAAATGATATATAAACACGGACGGCAGTGCATAATTCTCTATATATAAATTACATACAAGCTAATACTAGTACTGACAATTCAAACCCAACACACGCAATTGATATACGAACTTGTTTATATACAAAAGTTAGCATGCAGATCAGTCCATCTGATCCATTAAAATGATTACATTATTGTCGTTATTTTGAATCGTTTTTTTTTTTCGTTACTAAGAAAGACTAAACAAGACTGCAATCTAGCTACTTCGTATGACTAAATATGAAAAAGATTAAGATATAATCAAATAAAGCTAAGGAAAAAAGATGAAAATATAATAACACATAATGAGGCATGTCTTGTAATTCCAGTGTTTTTAAATGTTTCCGTTTGGTTTAAAAATCAAATTTTCAACTTACAAATAAAGGGTCGTCTCAATTTGCGTATTATTCACACAAGTCCAATCTTCTATCTAACTATGGATAGGATATGAATGACTACATTTTAACCCGGGACCATTTATCTGTGTCAGTCAACAGCGATGTTTTCCACTCATGTCTGAGAGTTGTTTTATTGTCCCAGTCCAGTCGTTGTTTTCGATAGTATTTGAGTTGGTTTTGTTTCTATTGTCTAAGCGGTTGTGTTCGTTAATATCAGACTTCTAAATTTTAGTTTAGGAAGTGAATGGTATAACAAATATGTGTAGCCTCCAATAATTTATTCGCAGTCAATTTATACTTTTGCTTTTAGAGTTTGAAATATCGTATAATGCATATTTCCGACTATCTTTTTTTAGACTGTAAGTTGACCTCTATATATCTTTGTAAATTTGTTTGTGTACTGGAGTTAAAGTCTCATTTTCACTGAGTCTGGCATGCATGGATCTCTTTTTAAAATTTAGAGAAGGGCTTTTAATGTAAGTCGACCAGTTTGTGATTATATTTGTGCATTTATTAAAATCAAATTCATTACTTGAAGAATTAATCTCAGTAAAAAGGAAAGTACGTCGTCCGTAATTATGATTGGAGTAAACTATTGGTATCAACATTTACCTCTTTTATTTCAAACTTCAAACTAACTGTGTACATGTACTAATAATTAGACACTATACATCCTAATGTAGAAATCAATGAAGGAAAATAGTTCAAGCATTTAGGGCTATATCGATTTTAACGAAATTTCTAAATAAACCCTTGCCAAAAGAATGTGTACTTACGATGAGATAGTTTCTCCTCATTTTCTGCCGAAATCACACCCATGAAAAAGGGGTTCATATAAGATTTTCGATGTCAATGGTCGCAACAAGAAACATAAAATTATTTGAGCGACAGGCCCCATTTAATGACAAAAATGAGGTTAGGTCAGACATGTATTTAGTACAGCAAAGTATTTCTTAAAACTGTACCTTTAATTGTACACTTTTTAGAAATAGTATCTGGAAAAAAATCGGCTTACTCTATAAAAAGGTCAAGACAGTTTGAACCACAGGTATTATTACATTAAATTTAGACACCAAGTGCTTCATAAATAAATATTTAGTGAAATTATGAAAATTTGCATGCCGTTGACATGTAAAACATTAATTGACTTGAATTATAGAATACCAAAAAATAAAATAATTTTAGGCTATATCAAAAAAGAAGCAAAATGAATGCTAAATATTTTCAACTACATGCACTGGTCTAGTCAGAAAAGTGACATTCTTCAAAACCAAACCGGCAAATCAAAATGAAAGATAAGTCACACAATTGTAATTTTAAAGCAAACTTATTTTAGATTATACATAAGAAAAAAGATAAGTTAGTGTTGTGTATTCGTGAAATATTTGCCGCTGAACTATTTATTACTCAATAAGTTGAGATTTATATGATGGTTGAATTATAACAATGCTATATACTGGTATCCTTAATTTTGTGGTGATATGCAAAGATCTGCAAAGTGTTCAGTCGAACTCTTCATCGATGATGCTTAAGAAAAAAACAGACCCGCGCCAAGTATGAAGAAACTGAGAACACTGCTCGTTTTTTTAATCACTCGATGATATCAAATCTTACATTTGATGATGCTTTATAGAGGGCGTAAAGAGAGGGGGTAGGCTCTTATCATAGAGTATAAACATACAATTGATTTTGGTATTTGTAGAACACTGTATACACTTAAGTATAACATGAAAAAGTTTCACGAAAGTTGTGAGGGGGAAATGCATCAGCTTGAATAGTTCTTATGGTGCGAGTTACACCATGTTCCCCTAACTACACGAAAGAAGGCGAAATAAAATTGCCATTTAACGACGAACGAACAATCAAAACTTTCTTGCACATTGATCTTTTTACCGATTTCACAAATTACGATGAATAACGACAACCTTTTTCACGGCTGCACGTGGAAAAAAAATGTTAAAACATGTTGCACGAAAATAACCCTTTACATGTACCACCCTCCTTATATCAAAATACAGAAATTGAGCTATAGTTTCATCAATATATCTTCATTGATAATGATATTCATCATGCTATAAGAATCTTCATTTATTTCCATATTGTCGGGTGTTTTAAATAATATTCTAGAAAAGAATTAAAACTGAAAAAACTTCGAATTCTAGCCTGAAAATTAAACAAATATCACTGGAAATACGCATTCGCTACGTGAACTCAAATTAATTCAAAGTTGGCCGGAGATATGGGAAATTTCCCCGAATATATGAGATGTCAAATTAATCGATTACGGAGGATAGCGTGCATGTGCTTGTACGGTAATGTGTTGACGTTACGTTACGTATCATTTTAGTAACGTCATTGAAATATGTATGTCAACGTAATCATGTGAAAAAACAACGTCTCGGCGCTGAAAGGGTTAAGGTTACTTTTCATCAGAAGTAAATCTGTTGTGTTTGATGGACATTCTGCCGGTATTAATGTTACATTCCTGGAACTGCAGTCACATCGTAATTTTTTCACACGTATTGTAATATCACACTGTCTTGAATAAACAAATGAAAGAATACAGTTAACACAAATAAAGAATAAACGTTGTAGTATCACCATTTTTCAAATCAATTGTAAATCTTTTACTTTTAATATCCTTATTTTTGAGTACATAACCACAAAATTTAGTAATATTCTCCTTTCATTAAACTTTTAAATATCTAAATATATATATAGTATTCAAAAACGGAGCCACTCAAGCAATAATCAAAATAATTGAATATATATACAACGGTAAATTTCCTATCTAAAGTTGATATGTTACCAAGGTGATAATTGTTTGACGGAAGGTAACCATGAAGTGCGGGCAATTACATGAAATAGAAACCGACTGCCTGATACATCCCCATTTTATCGTCAGTCCATTTAACAAGCTTAAAAGAAATTAATATATCATAAAACGGATTTTAATCAAATCACGTGACACGATTTTTAAAGATTCATTCAGATGGTTCAAAACCCCTTTACCTGAAACAATTATTCTTATCATAACGTCGGTTTCTTTAACATGTCTAAAAGTAATTATTTTACCATGAAACGGGTTTCGAATATGCACTCACACAGTGCAACACCCCATTACCTGACACAATTTTTTTTATCAAAACGTCGGTTCATTTAACATGTTTAAAATTAATTTAACAGACCAAGAAACGGATTTTCAAAAACTTCCGTGGTGCATATCATTGGAGACTCAATCCACTCAAAATATTTATTTTTTTGGTAGTATTTCACTTAAATAGCAAGAAATTTTAACACATGAGATTACTCACAAGGTCAAAGGTGCATGTTCAGCTTCCCATTTTAGATGTAATACCACCATTGATTTCCCCTATTTGCCTTTTTTAAATTTGCACTTTTCAAAAAAATGTGCAGAATTTATCTTTGTTTCAAATAAAGAAATACTTGGCATACATTTTAATATTATATTTCACATGGCTCTATAAAAGAGGGAGGTTTGGCATGCCACAAAACCAGGTTCAACCCACCATTTTTTCCTTTAAAAACCTGTACCAAGTCAGGAATATGACCATTGTTATATTATAGTTCGTTTCTGTGAGTGTGTTACATTTTAACGTTGTGTTTCCGTCGTGTCGTTTGTTTTCTCTTATTATTGAGTGTGAATTCACATTACTATAAGACGTGTCACGGTACTCCCAAATTCATGTATTTGAGTTTGATGTTATATTTGTTATTCTCATAGGATTTTGTCTAATGCTAAGTCCGTTTCTGTGTGTGTTACATTTTAATGTTGTGTCGTTGTTTTTTTCTTATATTTAATGCGTTTCCCTCAGTTTTATTTTGTTACCCCGATTTTTTTTTTTCCATGGATTTATGAGTTTTGAACAGCGGTATACTACTGTTGCCTTTATTTGGCATGAGTAAAGTTTTATCCTGTCCAGTTCTAAAGAAATAATTCACATAACATTTCATTGCATATAGCCATCAAGGTTTAGTCACCATGAAACCTCAAGATTACAAAATATTCTATAGAAATCCTAGATAAAAAATAATCGTGTTTTGAAATACCTAAGACATATGTTCATGACACAGAAATGTTTTAAATGCAATAAAATGTAGAATTAATTACAATGTCAAATTCATGAGAATAATTTTTCGACGATAAATCTTACGGGGCGATAGATTAAATAATTATGGTACAGTATACTACAAAATATAATAAATATTAAGTCTAAAAGGGTACACATCACCATACAAAATAACTTAAGAATGAACAAATATTAGATATTTCGGATAACATATCTTTTTCTTCGGTAATATCACGATTTAAAATAAATCATGTCAATATGTTCAAATTAAAACACTATCAAAATCTTTAGGTTTATCCAATTCAAGCGAACATCACAGACGCTGGTACAATTTACAAATTTTCAAATACGGCGCAAAGACTACAAAGATATGCCAAAATAAAAAAAAGTGTTTTGCGATGTGTACTGGCACAACTCTAAATTTTCAAAGATGGTGACATTTGAGATGTTAGAACTGCATGGATAGCAGCCCCCCCCCCCCCAAAAAAAAGCAATTTTTTTGTTCTTCCATCGCCGGAATTCGAATCCATGCTACTTCAATATCGTGACACCAACTCGCCTGCACTGTATCCGGTGCGCTTGACAACACGACCACCTTGACTTCACAATAATAAATCTTTCCGAGCCGGGTGTTACCTTTTCTCGTCAGTTTTAATCTAGCGTCGTAATACAGTACATGATATATAAGACATGAAGATGTTATTGTTACAGATCAGCTCAATTATCTATAGTAAAGGATCCTACAAATTAATGCAAGATACAGTCACATAAAATAATTATATTTATAAGTACGTCTGAACCAATGACAACAGCAATGATAGTGATACATGGCTATGTACATTCTGTATACAACTTGTCGAAACATCAACCCAATAATATTAGATCTGTAAATTTTCTTTCGCAATTTTTTTGTTCTTCCCTCGCCGGGATTCGAACCCATGCTCTAGCTCGCCGGTTACAGTGCAATTATAAAAGTTAAACAAACATTGTCAGAACATTGCATATAACATACACATGTATACAAACACTGTACATTTTAAAAGCATTTTAAGTTCCTCACAATATATATTCTTTGGACATTTTACTTAAATCAAACGAAATTTGAATATGCAAATTATGTGATAAATCAAAACTATTGGTAAAACTAAGTTCAAAATATTTGAATTTGAGTCAAGAAAAGCTCCTGAAATACATAATTAAAATTTAACTATTGAGAGTTGAAAAATATCGTAATACACAGACCAGATATTTCAGTATTGATGAGAAATTTGTTTTTTACACAGATCAGGACATGTGATAATAGCACCCAATAATAACTCAACAATCAACCCATATTTAACAATGATCTTATTTATTTTCATCCTACAGCAGCTAGTACATGTAGGTTGCGAGGTATAGTGTATATCATAAGCGATCTATGCATCTCAATATGAATTTCGTATGCTCCATCTCTCATCTCTTTTATCACCAACATAGTTCTAATAACTTTTATTTTAACTTATAGCTACATAAATGCACAAATATAAGTTCAACAGAATGCACAAATATTCAATTCAATAATAAAAGTCTCTTTGCAGCAAATTTGCGCAATGCATTTGAAAAATTTCAACAGACCGATGCAATTCTTCCGCATGGATTTTCTTGTCGCTAAATAATTTTATAGCAATTTCCAATAAAATGAAGGCCTCTCATGCATTCCAATTTGGTATCAAATACTTTTCTTCTGTAACAAGTTGTAGACCATCAAGCATATGCTGTGGGAGGAAATGGACATGTAAAATTTCATCCCTCCATTAAAAGTTCATCTGGTGTTAATGTTGAATCTCCGGTAAATCGTATACAATCACAAGCATTATTTTCCACAGATTAACAACACTCTTCTTGTGGAATGATAGCAGTTTAAATGATTGGTGATCGAGATCTGACAAGGTCATCTCGCTGTATAGTTTTTCGGAAACACATTGCAATAAAGAGTACCGTATAATGTGTAAAGCTTTTCTGTATTGTTTTCTCTTGTAAAAAAAACGAAGCTAGCAATAGCCATCCAGATACAGTGTCATGATAGATATTTGTTAGCAGAGTACTTATACACGATTTGTACTGTTTGTATTGATATTTATTATTGACAATTGGACCATCAAGTGGTAAACGTTGAGCTTGATTTTTGCACCACTGTGATATGCTATGTGTGTTTGAATGAAGATTGTTGACACAATATTGTGTTTAATAATCCGGTATTGAATAAATCAGATTCAAAATAAAGTTCTTAATTATATGCATAAAACAACATTTCGGATTTAACTATTTTCTAAACATCATTTACATATGAGGTTAATGGTTCGATAAGGAAATTCCACATCGACACATCAAAGTTAGATACTTGATCTGAATATAAGATGCATCGCCAACCATAGCTAAGCAATGTATACAATTTTTCTATGAGTATCCCGAGCATGACCCTCTATTTTGTTCTCGAACATGTTGTTTTCTGAAATGAAGTAACGTAAGCAAACAGAGTGCTCGACACAATAGACTAGCCCAAAATAAGGTCTCAGATTATCTGGCTTCCATACAGATAATGGTAATTTTTCAGAAAAGAATTGTTTTCAAGAAATAAGAACAGAGTAAATCTTTACATTCACAGTATTTTGCAATAACATCTTGTGAAATATTTTTTAACACAGTAATTGGGTGTGCGTAAATGTGTTTATAAGAAACATCTTTGCCACTTAAAAAAGGTATTCACCATTCTTAATCTTCTTTAGGTGATACATGAACTCTTATCGGTATAAAAACTAACCCGTGGTATATAATACTTTGCTTGACATTTTGCCTTGGACATGGGTTACCTGATCGTGTTATCCAATGTTCTGCAGGAGATACCCACGTTTTACAATGCAGCAAGCAAGCAAAATCATTAGTTCCTTTTTCATCAGTTATACACTGTCCATGAATTGTCATGCGCATATCATTTCAAAACAAAAATATATATTTTTTTAATAATTCAGTCGCAAAATGGTGGTGACTTTTATCCGTTTAACAGCATTACACAAGTCTCCTTGCCGCAGAATTGTCCGATTCATCCGGGTAGATTTCCAAATACTGTAAGAAAGCTTGTCGTGCGGATTCCTTGTCGCCAAATAATTGTAAAGCAATTCCCAATGAAGTGTAGGCCTCCGCTGTACGCTTCAACTGTGACATCAAATATCTTTCTCCTATAACAAGTTTTAAACCTTGAATAGAATCCTGACACTGTCTAACATTATTGAGGTGATAATGACAAAGAAAACTAAGGAAATAAGCATACGCTGTGGAGGGAATGAAATACATTTGATTCCTTCCCTCCATTAAAAGTTCGTCTGGTGTTAACGTTGAATTCACTTTTAATTGTATATGATCTACGAATAGTATTTTAAAAAGATAACCAACACTCTTCTTGTTGAATGACAGCAGTTTAATTGACTGGTAATGGATATCAGACAGACTAATTCCAAAGAACAGTTTGTCGGGAGTACATTTCGATATAGAATACCTAATGATGTGTAAAGCTTTTCTGTATTGCTTTGTTTTGTAAAACAATGAAGCAACCATAAGCCATCCAGAAACAGCGTCATGATAGACATTTGTTAGCAGAGTACTTAAACAGGATTTGTACTGTTTGTATTGGTATTTATTGTTGATAATTGCACCATCAAGTGGTAAACGCTGAGCTAGAATATTGCACTTATGTGATATGTAGTATACATATAATTGCTTCAGTGAAAAATGGTGACACCATATGTTGTGTAATAATCCTGTGTTGAATATATCTAACTCAGAATAAGCTTTTACGGAACAATTTGCACCAAACAAATTCTTGGAGTGCACTATTTTCTTAACGTCATTTACATATAATGTAAATGGTTCAATTGAAAAATTCCACATCGATACATCAAAGTTAGATATTTGATCTGAAAATAAAATGCATCGCCAACCATAGCTGTGTAACGTGTTTAATTTATGTAAAAGTATGCCACGAGCACGGCCCTCTATTTTGTTCTCGAACATGTTGTTTTCTGGAATAAAGTAATGCAAACAAACTGAATGCTCGACACAATAGACTAACCTGCTGAAACATCGCATAAAACAAGTTATAAGATTATCAGGCTTCCATACAGATGGTGGTAGTTCTTCAGATATCCAGAAAATTATTGTTTTAAGGAAATACGAACAGAGTAAATCTTTACATTCAGAATCATTTGCTATAACATCTTTCAAAACTATTTTCAAGAGAGCATAGCACATTAATTGGGTGTGAGTAAATGTATTAATTAGAAGTTTTTCAGCCACTGAAAAAGAAATTCGCCATTCTAGACCCTCTTTTGGCGATCCGTTTACTCCGATCGGTACAAAAAGTACCCCGTGATTTATAATACTTTGTGTGACGTTATGACTTGGCCATGACCTACTTGATCTTGTTGTCCAATTTACAGCAGAAGATATCCACGTTTTACAATGTAAAGATAAGGCGTAATCTACAACTCCGTTTTTGTCAGTTATACACGGTCCATGAATTGTTCCGCCTTTATCATCCACAAACAATAACATATTTCCCTTAAATAATGCACTCGAAAAATAATGTTTACCGTTATGTTCTTCACAACATTTCAAATTATACTGATCTCTGCTATATTCTAGCCTTAATAGAGTAAAACCAGGTTTTACATTGTCTGTATCCATGGACAGATAAGTTATATTTTGATCAAAGTCGGGTTGTTTATCTGCATTCACCTTAATAGATTTTCTTACTTCCATTATATCTAAATCACTTCCTCGCATTTCAAGTCCTTCCCCATAGCTTCCACTAGTTACACATGTTCTCCACTTGTCACTTGACAAATTATCTCTCACCGCGTTCATTAATCTCATTGTGTTAACATGTTCTGCTGTTCCTACGATGTTGTGACATAGATAGCGATAAAGAGCTAGTGATATATTTGGTGTTATAAGATCTGTAATTAGAAAATTAAAACAAACATGGAAAGAACATTGTTCAAGGTATAAATCATCAAAAACTGTACATTTATGATGCTTTCACTAATTTTGCTGACAGTTATGTTCTCCACAGTATATTTGTTTTGAACATTAAACTTAAATCAAACGAGATTTGAATATTCACATGTCTTATATTACACTTATTAGTAAAGTAAAGTTAAAATAAGTGAAATTGATCAGGGAAAAACTCTTAAATACATAAGAGGGCTAATAAATTGACCTGAATTAATTAGAGACATGAATAAAACGGAATGATTGAAAATTTATTTATTCTTTCGTACAGTAAAAAACGTTTTTGATTCATGCTTTTCTCTTATATTGATTTTACCATTCTTCTTTTTAAAACTCCTATAAAAGTAGTTATGACCCTTTTATTTTTCATACTAAAATATAAAAAAAGAAGATGTGGTATGATTGCCAATGAGACAACTGTCCACAACAGACCAAAATGACACAGACATTAACAAATAAAGGTCACCGTACGGCCTTCAACAATGAGCAAAGCCCAAACCGCATAGTCAGCTATAAAAGGCCCCGATAAGACAATGTAAAACAATTCAAACGAGAAAACTAACGGCCTTATTTATATAAAAAAAATTAACGAAAAACAAATATGTAACACATAAACAAACAACAACCACTGAATTACAGGCTTCTGACTTTGGACAGGCACATACATATATAATGTGGCGGGATTAAACATGTTAGCGGGATCCCAACCCTCCCTTAACATGGGTACTTTGTATATAGATGTCTCATGTTACGAAGTTTCTGTCAGTAACATGTCCAATGTCCTTGACCTCATTTCAATAATTCAGTGACTACTTGAAAAAAAAGTTAACCAGGGACAGTGGTATAACAGTACAATATAAGAACAAACTATAAAAATCAGTTGAAAAAGGCTTAGCTCATCAGATGGACAAAAATACAAATGGACATGGCTGGGTACTTATACATCCCGACACAAAAAGACACAATAAACAGATCTGAGATTACTCACTGTTATCTGACAGCTAGTTCACAGCCGCTAACAACTCATAAAAAATCATGCATCTAAGACTAAACTATCAATCCGTACACATCCATCATCAAATGGAATTAATGTAAAAACGTCAAAAACAGCCAGAGAAAAACATGACCTTGTGCAATGCCAAGTTATAGGTATCGACATATTGTAGATCTATGAATATGTATATATATATAACATACTAGTAATATTTATTTAGCTTTTAATTTACTGATAACACAATCAATATATGTATACCAATAAAAACAATATTCAATGATATTATTGCAGTGAACATGTTGAATAGGTAACCTTTTAGAATAAGTTTATTTAAAGGAGCGACGAGTTTACATGGATTTTTTCTAAATTACCGGTCAAGGTTAACAACTTTTCCGTAAAAATGGGGATGTGCTATCCCGTTTGAAAGAAGTACAGATACAACCAAACTTCAAAACCAAATCTTTATATCTAAGGAAAAATTTAGTAAAGGTATTAGGTCATTTATGGTAACGATATCCCTGGTTTAATAATTTACCAGTAAAACATAGATTGCGTTCGTTAAAATCAAAAACGTCACAACAGACACGGGCATAGCGGACGAGCTGTGAAATATAAACACCGTAAGATGGTGCCAAAGGAACATCACCTTCTAAAAATGGAAAATTAACAATAGTCGTAAATTCTAGTATGGAGTTTCCCGTTTAAAACCGAAATTCTAAATCCAGGAAAGGACAGTTATTAGCGAATAAATTGAATTGTTTAAAGTAAGTTCCTTGGGGTAAATTTCAGCAGTATATTGAGATTTTTTTTAATTATTTAACGAAAAAATATCATCAAGATAACGATGTTGTTGAATTTATCAACTGAATGCAATTTCGGCGGGTCTTATACACTGTAATTCGTAACAGTACAAAAAAATGTATGTCAAAATAAAGGATCCCTAAAACGAGTCTTACGTATGATTCGTCAAGCATACGTACCTTTCGTCAATTTGTAAGAAAGCTCTATAATAACACAAGGACGGGGTGCATTGAGCCTCGCTAAATTGTTATAACCAAAACAAAAAAAAACTTCACAGGAAAAGTAATATACACAAACACAAATAAAAGAATACTATAATAAGTTATTGAGGTTGTAAACTACGTCAATACCTAGAATCTTTACTTCAAAACCATCGTGCTCTATTTAAAAGGAGTGAATAACCACTTGGAGACATTCAAAAATCTTGAATCGGAAAGAAACTAACAATACAATGGCAAAACAGGAAAATCGACACTGAGTTTATTTCAGGGTAATCAGAACCTGTAACACATGTGACAGTTGTTATGTTGAGCATTTTAGTAAAAGTTCGGGGATAAGTCTAATTAGGAGATATCACATTCAAAGGAAGAGGACGGGTTGTAATACTGATGTTTTCGAGATTATTTATATGTTTATCTACTTCGTGGTTTTATTAACTGCGTGATAATAGAACTTAAAAATAAAATGAAAATTAATTTTTGTATGAAATGAAATTAGAATGTTTACCTGTCATCCTGTTAGTCTGTTGGGTTTGTTCTAAAACTGGAATTCTCGTTAAATTTACTTTGTGTTGACAATTAAACATGTACATAAAACACGTACGCAATATTTTATATTCAAAATCTGTAACTATTAAACACCGTTGAAATGATAACTTAGATTTGATACGAAATTGTGTACACATGTGACACTAGATAGTCAATTGATCTAGGGTATGTTTGTTTTTCATCATGTGTTTACATAGCAGTACGTTACAATTTTTATCACATTATCAATAAGATTTATTATTAGTCTGTTTTTGATTTGATATGAAATCACAACTTCCCTAATATTAACTGTCATTTTCATTTAATTATAAGTACTTTAAACACCTCTAAAATACTTTGTAAATAGCATTGCAGAATTCAGGTACATTACACATAATAACAGTAAAAGACAATAACAATCAAAACCAAGGAGTAAACAAAGGTACATCAACAGTTATAAATAATAATTAACAAACAACACGAACTCCACTAACAACCGGGAGTGAAATCAGGTGCTCTGGAAGGGTAAGGATTTTCTTCACCGTATACGGCACTCGTCGTGTTATTTCTTTGTTTAGTTCGGTAAAGATGAAAGGTTATAATGACTGAGGAAGAATATCAGATATGATTTCTGACACACTTTTGTCATAATGGCCAATCAGCTCATGATGGCGACCGTACAATTTCTTGAGTGATGACCTTAATTTGATTGATTCATAGCCCTGACTTAGTAACTTTTGAGAAAGTAGTATTCCTCGTTCAACAAAATCAACGTACTTTGAGCTAGCTCCAGAGTAACGTATTAATTGAGATACATATACTCCATATGCTGGTGCCGCTGGGATGTTGCTACACAGTTATGGAAAGTTGACTATAGGAAAATTAAAATCATCGCGCTTGTCATAAATTTTGGTAATTAAAAACTAGCATATCATAAGAAAATGTGTACACATGGGGTAGATTATGTTAATCTGTTTAATGCTTCTCTTCGTATTTGTATCTGATACTACTCAATATTTTGTAACATAGAAAGCAGTTCATAACTATTTATAGTATATTAAAGATTAAAATGAATAAAACCTACAAAGAGTGTGGATAACACATTAAAAGTAAGTTTTGACATTTGCCTTAGTTTGATGCTAGCTTAGTTCCTTGTAAGTTATAAGTTTGGAGAAAGAAGTAGGTTAATTAGAACAGTGATTAATAATTGGTTCGACTTGGTTTTAAAATATGTAACAGTTCATAAATATTCGCATTATACCAAAGATTGAAATGCCTACCTAGGAATGTGAATAAAAACATTAAGAGATGGATTTAAACATTTTCTTTAAATTGATACTAGCTATGTTCCTTATAAGTATTACATTTAAGAGGATTAGAACCGAACATCAATTGTTAACTGGTATGATCAAATTAATTTGTTTGTCACACTATTGATTACATGGCAAGTCATCTAATAAATAATGTCAAACATAGGTACAAACATTTTGTCTTAGAGAGGGATAAATTGAACCTTTTAAAACATTACTTCGTTCATGTTTTCTGAAATTAGATAAACGATACCAATTTTCTGCACATGATGCGCATTTCGAAAATAAATGTCTTGTCAGTGATACTCGGATTCAAAATATCTGAATATCACTAAGGTTGCAAATATTTAATATTCAAAAGTGCCGAACTCATCAGATCATTACAAAGAATAAAATACAGCTAATTAAAACACAGACTTGATATGGAGTCCCATCTTCGTGAGCCAAGGGTTACGATCCAATCCCTTCCTCGCCATCCTTTATCATCTACGATTGGAGCGGAGAACAGTGAATCATAACTCTTGGCAAGCGAAGATAGTGAAGTCCGAAGTTTATCATTTTTATAGGTTAATACACACACATAAAAACATGGTTGACACACCGTAAAGGATGTCATATATCAAAGCAGAGAGAAACATTAACCCTCATTTGACAATCGACAGAAGACCAAATGAATATAGTCTACAAGGTCAAAATAGCAAACTTAAACCGAATCAAAACGAACTTGGTGCTTATGACATGAAATCAAATCTAACTCTACATGTTACAATATGAATTATATGTAAGAAAGCATTCAGTAAATATACACAGCTAAGACATCTGAATATAAGTGATGGTCATGTGACATCAATCGAAAAATCAGCGTTTTATAATTTACTTCATTTAAAAGAACCAAGTTTCAAGGGATTATAATTGCACACTTTGATGACCTACAAGTACTTCATACATCCCCTGAATTGCGGTCAACGTACCCAAGAGAGTCATGGTCGGATGTTTAACATTTCACAAACAGTTTACTTATGGTGGACCGTCAAATGGATCATTTGCGGAGATATTTTCTGTGATGAAATGTCTGCTGTATTTACATAGTGATATACAAATTCATGTTCTCCGTATAATACGACATTAAAATATTTAGAGAGTAAAAGGGAAATAAACGACGATAGAAAAGGATACTTTTTCACCTTTACGATTTCTGTCTAGTCTTTTTATTCCAAATGCACGTTTACTTAAACAGCGTTGCACGTGTTTGCAAATCGACAAATGGATGAACTAAATTTAAACAATTATTTTAGAGTACATGGTTAATTCCTAATTACAACTGATTTATTTACATATATCGGTAACACTTGTGTAAATAAATTATATTTGACCTTCAATTGCAAAAGAATGATCAATGCCGACGCTTTTCAGAAAATGAAATACAAACATTGTCTGGAGAGTTTAAACTTCAATAACAATGACTTTGATTTTCACCAGCTTTCACAATATGGTATATCAATTTGCTTTCACATCTGAGGAGGTTAGACATGTCCGATAACAACATCAATTTTATCAAAATAATTTAAGATATGTGGGATAAAACTTGATAATACTGATCTATCTGATAACAAATCCCTTAGCATTAGTCCTCCATATTATCCTCCAGATATTGTATTATGGTTTCCTTTGACACTTAAAATCCTGAATATATCTTGTATCAACGTAGTAGGGAACCCAATCAACAGCTTTACTTTAAAAGGAATCAAGGACTTGCAAATACTTGATTTAGCATACACTTCATTGTTTGACTGCAACTACACAATAA
Organism: Mytilus galloprovincialis; assembly: GCF_965363235.1. NCBI lineage: Eukaryota > Metazoa > Mollusca > Bivalvia > Mytilida > Mytilidae > Mytilus > Mytilus galloprovincialis. The sequence goes on from NC_134850.1 coordinate 3,029,556, forward strand.
AGGGACTTCAGAACGTGGTAATACTTAATGTTTCACATTTCAAATGCAGACTTTTAAATCACTACCTTCTTCAATCTGCGGTCAATTTGGAACAGTTGATAATGGAAAGCTCTTTACTAAGTATCGGTCTCTATGATGATCACCACAGTATCCTACCAGGACTCAAACGTTTTCAGCATATAGACTTTTTTCGAAAATTTCATTTTAAGACCAATTCAGAATTTCAACATTTAAAAGTCAACTTGATAGTTTGAAATCTTTGATACTTGAAGGGAATTTATTCACAAGTATTCCATTAAACCTCAATGACTTTAACCGACTTAGTTTCCTTAACCTGAGAAACAACAAGATGGCTTTTTTAACTACACAGGAAATTGACGCCATTGACGTGCTTTTTGTAAAATCAAATAGAACAATGACAGTCTTATTAGAGGGAAATCCTCTTGTCTGTACTTGTGCTTCATTAAATTTTATAGAATGCTTATTTACTACATAAGTGAAACTTGACAGCAATGGTAGTTATTCATGTGTCGAAAACGATGGAAATATTAAAACAGGGGATGCAAGTTAATCACCTGCGAATAATGAGAATACAGTGTATAACGACAATATGTTTTTTTTTTACTGCAACATTATTTGGTGTGCTTCTTTTATTCACTCTAGTTGGATATCGTTATAAATTGCACTTACAATACCTTTGTTTATTTATCGGAATGGCCAATCCACTTTTCCGGAAGTTAAAATTAGAAACACTTGAATCTGATGCATATGTAGCTTATTGCGATGGCGATTATAAATGGGTATATGGACCTTTGCGCTTATTTCTCGAGGGAAGACGGACTTATACATGTTGTAAACTACTTTTATTAGATAGAGGGGATGTCCTTGGTGGAGAACATATACTTTTTCCTTTAAACAATTCAATTCCAAAATGCAAAAAGGTAATCTTAGTAATTTCAAAAGAATTTGTCAACAATGATTGGGCTTACTATGAAGCAACTGTTGGAATTGATAATTTCTTTGGATTACAAGAAATAATAATATAAACCTGGAAAATATAACTAAAACAGAAATACCGCAATGTGTTCTTCTAATGATGTCATTGAACGCCAATGACCACATTCGTAAAACAGACACATTTAATGAAAATAACATTTTCTGGAAATGTCTAGATCTAGCCATGAGACGTTAGTGAGGACATTGTCGTTATGGCTTTTTTTCAATTGCTGCTATTCAACAATGTTATGTTTGTGTACATATGCATTATCAGTCTAAAGCATATGCAAATAAAGTAAACATGAAAAACCAACACGGTGGTACTATAGATATGATGACTACTATATTGACGAAAGGAATAAAAGATGATATTAAAATACGACTAGATATGCTTGCATGAGCAACTACTCTGAACAGTATGCATGAAAAGGCATTTGTGGTCAATATACGTAAATTTCGACATTGTATAAGGTGAAATCACACTTGATCTTTTGTGACTATATAAACCTCTTTCATAAAATTTATATAAAATAAAATTGAGAATGGAAATGGGGATTGTGTCAAAGAGACAACAACCAGACGATGCTTGGAACAGAAAACAGGTATTCAATGCAGCGGAGACGTCCTTCAGTTGGCCCCTAAACGATTATATGTACTAGTTCAGTAATAGTGAACGCCATACCAAACTTCAAATTGTACACAAGAAACTAAAATTAGAAATAATACAAGACTAACAAAGGCCAGAGTCTCCTGACTTGGGACAAGCGCAAAAATGCAGAGGAGTTAAACATGTTTATGAAATCTCAACCCTCTAGCCAAATGTAGAAAAGTAAACGCATAACAATACGCACATTGAAATTCAGTTCAAGTCGTCATTATGAAATCTTTGAATTAGCTTACTATTCATATCGGAGACAATGTATTTTCTCTTACCTTTTTAATCTCATTCCTTTTGGATGTTGGCGTTACTAATGGAGGTAACCCCAGATAAGTGATTCGGACGTAACCCATTTATAATAGTTTTAATTTCATAAATTTGTCTTTGTATTGATATCGCAAATGATCTTTATTTTTACTCTATCATCAATACCAGCACATCATTTGTAAATGTAAATAAACATGCAAACACCTTTTTTGTTCATGTATTTTACATCCCTTTTTCTATGGTTAGATTCTATACAAAGCATACATAATGTAGACTTCTTTTTTTTCATTCTTAGGGTTTTTGCATAAAAAAAACTTACGTTTATTTTAGAGCAAGTTCTTCTAAATAGCATAGTACTTTTTGATTTTGCATGTCAGTAATGTTTACAGTCATGTCTATACTTGTCATGACAGACTTGGTTCATATTAAGCTACCACATTATAAAAGTATTCCATCATTAGATCAACACGACGGTTTATATATACATAAGGGAAGGATCGTCTTACAGTGTACAAGACTTGAGAGTTTATGATACCATTGGAAATGGTTGTTACCACTAGAATATTTCTAAATATCTTATTGTTTTCATTGTATACTAACGAAAACAACTGTTAGCCTAAAATTAATACTATATGTTTATAAAAATGTGTAACTATGACAATCTTTCTAGAGCCAACATATAATAATATATATACTTATCAATACTACATTTTCGTGATTAAATGAATACAATCAATTTTTTCAATATGTCCGTGTATGTGGTTACGGTTTGAATTTCGCTTGTGAAGTATCAAGTCAGCGATTTGATTTTGTTACCACAATTGCCTTTACTAAAGTCTTTCATAGTCTTTCCTTTAGATGACTTATTACAAACAGGATATTACAGTTTAACTTTTTGGAGATGTACGAACCTATCGATCATTGAAACAGATTTATTCTGAATCCAATAATGATCTTTGAAAATCTTTATACTGGTAAACAGAGCGATTTTGTTATCAATGGATTCAAAAATAAAAGAATGTCTGTTTAGTATACAGCTATGAACATTCATACACTCCTACATTCTTTTTATCCTAAAGCTTTGGCTTCGTATAACATCATGTTCTTTTTCTGACGTTCCAATTAAAAAGTCTTTAACTTTATCCATTTAATTGGAGATGATTGGTATTTTTGCCTTTAATGCATAATTTTTATTAAATGTTTGGCTTTGAGCTAGATTTAAGTAATTGCAAGTTTGCTTATATCTGTACTTTAATTGTGTGTTAAGTCCTTTTGTCTTTTCTCGAGTCACATTCGTTTTGTGTGGTAATTGTTGATTTAATGAGTAAATGTTTTTTTCAACTCATTTTTATTGTTTGTTCTTATGTTGTGCGCTTTAAACTTTGTCAAAAATAAAGGAAAGCAAAGACAAAACAGAAATGAGTTTCAACTTTTTTGATCGATACACGCCAAACAAATCATATATATGTAAAATAAAAAAGACGCAATATGTTTTCTGACAAGATAACTATACGTTTTGTAATAAAGTACAAAGTTGATGAGCATTGATGACCAAAATTCCTAAAAAATTGCCAAAGGCAGCGTATTTAATATACACCTCGCCAAAAGTTAAGTAACACTTAAATGTTTTTGTATTAAAAGTAAATTTGATACTGCTTTATTTCCATATATTTCGTTAATCTATTGTTAATCGACAGGTTAAAATTTAAGGTATAAATTTTATTCCTATGTACCTAAAAAACAGGTTTTCTAAAGCTACATAAAAGTTTTGTTCTTGCAAGTTTCGTGCAATACTATGTAACTGTTAACTGCAGACTAAAATGTGCCAATCTACGTGCCCGTAGAACTGTCCACCGATCATTGCTGACTCATAGGCATCGTCAAGCTCGAAACCAATGTCACGTGGTCACCGCAATTGGACTTTTAGACAATGGCGTCAAGTCCATTGGTCTGATTAGGACAAAATCATATTGATAGGCGCATGTGCGTTTGGCGTCCTTAAAATAAATCATACAAGAAATATATCGTCATTGGAACTACAGGTTTTGGTGGTGGGGGTTGGACAATTTCGGAATGCTTTTAAATCGACAGCAAAATTAACCTTTATGAATGGGACTATGACGGATAAAAAATATCGCGATAACATCATCCGGGATATCGTTGTGCAATATTTTGACAATGACAATCTTGCAACTAGACCAATATTCATGGACGATAATGTTAGAACACACAGAGCACGCATTGTTTCAGATTGTTTACACCAGGAGGCAACTGACACTATTCCTTGATCTCCCCATGTCACCAGACTTGAATCCCATTTAGCATGTCTGGAATGATATTGGTCGAAAACTCAACAACAGGGTTCCAAAATATCAGAATTTACAGGAATAAGGAGCAGCCTTGATTGAATAATTGCAAATAATTCCTGTTAGAACATTACGACTCTTAGTTCAAAGCATAATACGACTTATAGAGGAACTTATCCGGAAGCGTGGAGGATACACTCGCTACTGACCTAAATTGTACTTTAATGTATTCACAAATTGTCACTCTCGAGTTTTTAAAAGCATTTTGTGTATTGTACATAATAATTTTTTCAACAACTTCAGTTTAAGTTGAAACTTTATCTTGTATTCTTTATTACTATTTCAACAATTTGCCCAAAATGAAATAGTCAAAAGTTCAATCATGAAAACAGTCAACACGTTTTACTGTTCAATTAATATTCTATAATAGAATTAACGGTACCAATTTTCCTGCACCAGATGCGCATTTCGACAATACATGTCTCTTCAGTGATGCTTGTGGCCAAAATATTTGAAATCCAAAGCTTATAAAAAAGATGAAGAGCTATAATCATTATAATCCAAAAGGTCCAAAAAGAATAGCCAAATCCTTAAAAGGAATCAGAGCTTTGCATGAGGGAGATACAATCCTTAATTTATAATAATTACATGTAATGATAATATGTTATCTTAAAAAAACACAAACTCTGTTCATTGTCAAGATATTTCGATTAGTTATGATTTCAGTAAAAAACGATCCTGGAAAATTATCAGGTGTTGCTTAACTTTTACCGAGGTGTATAAATTCCTGAGGTAGACAAGCCTTAGAATTTCAAAAAAGTTAATTTATAAATATAACAATATCAATGATAATTCATGTCTGCACAGCAGTGCTGACTAATTGGATGGTGATACCCTCGAGGAACTAAACTTCACCAGCAGTGACATCGACCCATTGGTTGTAAATAAACTCTTCACAGGTAACAGGATTCAAGTAACTCAGTCTTTTATAGCTGACTATGGGATATCGGCTTTTTCAATTGTTGAATGCCGTATAGTGACCTGTGGTTGTTTGATTTCTGTAACATTTTGGTCTCTTGTGGAAAGTTGTCTCATTGGCAATCATACAACTACTTCTTTTTTATATCATCATAGATACTAGGATTGGGTTTTGAATTTGCGCCAGACGGGCGTTTTGTCTACAGAAAAGAAAATCACAAAAATTCTAACCACTGAGAAAAATTCAAAACGGAAAGTCCGTAATCAAATGGCACAATCAAATGATAAAATACATCAAACGAATGAACAACTTTCATTTTCCTGACTTGGTACAGGCATTTTCAAATGTATAAAATGGTGGATCGAACCTGGTTTTTTTATAGCGCTAAACCTCTTTAATGTATGACAGTCGCATCAAATTTCATTATATCTGTAAAAATGCGTAAACAACATGAACAAAATAGACATAATAGGTAAAATTGTTAAAATAGGGTGCACCCTCAATTAGAATAAAAACAAACAAATATTTAACAAAGAAGCACAAAAAACATCTACCAAATTTAACAACCACATTCATTGCTTACTTATGTAATTTAAATGAAATTTATAAAGGATTGAAATTTTCAAGAGGGATGCTCGAATAACCAAAAAAAATAAAAAGGCAAAACAAAGAACGAAATTAAAGAGCATGGAGGACCACCTATTCCTAAAAGAAAATGTTGCTTGTGCTGTATTTATACCCGTCTAGTACGAATTTGTATTTGCATGCACACGTATAAAAATGGTGGTTTTTATCGAACACAATCATAGGTTTTAACGTTGGGTGCAATTAACAATGATTATGGCTTGTTTAAATATAGTTAATATCTATACATTAACCATTATTTCTTTTTTTATAGTTTCAAGTGTTTCTATCCATCATCTGTTTTATCAGAAACCTATTCTACCTTATTTAAATGTGTCCAGTAGATTAAACAATGCACATTCATCATCATGTCGACAGTTCCATTGAATGCATAGATGTCATATGCAACCCATGAATGCAAGTATCTTAGCGGCATAATTGTACGATGCAACAGGAAATACTTTCAAAGACTGTAAGACTGCCTGTCATGCGGATTCCTTGTCGCCAAATAAGTGTAGAACAATTCGTAAAAGAGCGTAGGCATACGCTACAACAGTCAGATATGGAATCAAAATATTTTCTTCTGTAACCTGTGTAGACCTTGAATGACATCCTGACATTGTCTGACATTATTGAGATGGAAATGACAAAGAAAACTAAGAAAATAAGCGTACGCTGAGGATGGATAAAAGTATGTGCTATTCCATCCGTCCTTAAAAAGTTCATCTGGTATTAACATTGAATTCTTTTCAAATTGTATTTTATCTACAAACATTATTTCAGCAGACCAACAACACTCATCTTGCGGAATGATTGTAGTGATACCAGCTGGTAATTGATATATGACATAGTCTTTCCGTAGTAAAGTTTATCGAGAGTACATTTCGATATAGCATACCGAATGATGTTTAAAGCCTTATCGTATTGTTTTGTGTTATAAAATAACGAAGCTATCTGTTTGTTAGACTCTTAACTGTTACCTTATGCACATTAAATCGAGCCACGATGTCAGCAACTCTCATTTCGACATCAACCATTCCAAAAGCTTTCTGACGGTCATTTTTCCGCGAGGCCTGATTAACGCCCCATTCGATTTTTTCAAAGGTGTATGTTTTTTTCTCACCAATGGTGTGTTTCTGAACGTTAGTGAAAAAGAAATTTGTTAATATCGTTTTAAAAGTACAGGCACAGAAGGTAAAACATGAATTACAAGTGCAAAGCTGAAATGGCGCGAAATCAATCTCCAGGAAAAAAGTACGACTGTTTCAAATTACAGGTAAAACTAAGAATTATATCAATGATGTTAAATTATTCTTTTTCCAGAAACAACAACAAAAAATTAAAAAAAAAGTGTTGCTAAACTGTTTTGTTTCAGTATACATGGTATATATAACTAAGCATACTGAGCCATTTTCATTTTTTTTTTATTGGAAAAAGAAATATTCAAAAATCATTCATATAATCCTTAGCTTTACCTGTAATTTTAAACAGCCGTCCTTTTTTCCGGGTGATTTTTCCCGCCATTTGAGTTTTGCACGTGTAATTGATGTTTTACCTTCTGTACCTGTATTTTTACAACGAAATTTAAAAAAAAAATGATGTGGAAAGACCTTCTGTGAACAATTGGTTTTTAATTCCATTTTGTTATTTTTAGAATTATATGTTGTTATGATTTTATAATAAAATTCATAATTTTTGTTGCTAAACTTTTTAGTTAAGTATAGAACATATTAAGGCACTATTTGCAAAAAAAAATATCACGGAGTTTACTTTTTCTTAACATTTTAAAATATAACGTAAATGGTTCGATAAGAAAATTCCACATTGATATGTTAAAGTTAAATATTTGATCAGAAAATAAGATGCATCGCCAACCATAGCTATGCAACCAATTTATGTTTTCTAAATGTAAGCCACGAAAACAGCTCTCTATTTTGTTCTCGTACATATTGTTTTCTGGAATGAAGTACTACAAGCAAACTGAACTCTCGACACAATAGACAAACCTGCTGAAACATCGCAAAAAACAATGTATTATATAATTAGGTTTCCATACGGATAGTGGTAGTTCTTCAGAAATCCAGAAAATAATTATTTTATTAAGGAAAAAAAAACAGAGTTAATCTTTACATTCAGAGTAGTTTGCTATAACATCTTTTAGAATAATTTTCATGAGAGCATAGCAAAGTAATTGAATGTGAGTAAATGTATTAATTAGAATTTTTGCAGCCACGGAAAAAGATACTCGTCATTCTAGACCCTCTTTAGGTGATTCGTTATCTCCGATCGGTACAAAAAGTACCCCGTGATTTATAATACTTTGTTAGACATGACTCGGCCATGAGTTACTTGCTCAGTTTATCCAGGGTACTGAAGGAGATATTCACGTTTACCGATGTAGAGAGCATGCGAATCAAACGTTCTTTTGCCGTCAGTTATACACCGTCTATGTATTGTCATGCACATTTCATTTCCAAACAAGAATATATTTTTTTGTATATAGTGCACTCGAACAATTGTGTTTACCATTATCATCTTCACAGCATTCCAAAAGTATCTTAGCGCGCAGAATTGTCAATTCAACCGAGAAGATTTCCAAACAAGATCTTTGAATTGGCATGCGCATATCATTTCCAAACAAGAATATATTTTGTTTATATCATGCACTCATGTGTTCATCTTCACAATATTATCCTAATTACCACATTGTGATTTTTTTTCAATATCTATAAGAATAGATGAGTTTATATTGACCAAAATAAACAATAGATACATCGTATTGTAACAGAAAAGTAGCTACCATGATCCTTGGGAATATTAAGTTTCTGTCAAACAATTCTTTTATTCTATTTGAATATCGTTTTCAATGTTCACCCGATACCTAAGTTTATAGTTCTCCAGCCTTAAATTGTAAACATCAATTTGAATTTAATTACTCCTATTAAAGTTATGTAATAGTATAAATAGACACTTTTATTGTTGGTAACCCGAACTTAAATGTATATCATTGTACACACGTTATATATCTTTTATTTTTAAATAGGTTTAACTTTGCAATTATACAATGTAAAAAGGCTTGCTTTTATTCAACAAGATGTTAAAATATTTGTTTAAGAAATAAATGACGCGAATTTGATTGTTTTTTTGTTATGTATTTATTGTTATTTTAAAGATCGCATTTTCATCTACACAATGAAAATTGAAGTTAGAATTTAAACTGTAAACTGCTTTAAATTTTTGCAATAACATGGTATTTTCTCACTTTCCAATTTGGTAACATTATTTCAATCGTATGCATTTGCTTTTGCAATTAAATGTTTTTCATTTACATCATTTATTTATCTTTATTATCTTTTTTTATTTCAATTATTGGCATGGATATAATCTATTTCGTTACTAGGGGGTTTAAGTTTTTGCTGATGAAATGTAGATATCGATTTATTTCAAACTTTATATAGAATGATTGATATCTGACCACTTAATTGTCATTTTTTGCACTTGTGAATATTTTTTTATTAACTTTTGTTTGTTCATTTCAGTTGCTAAGCACATTTTTTTAGTTGCTATCTTTTTAAATACTTTGCGGGCAAAATACTGTAACAATTGACAACACTTGAATGTGACTACCTTAAATGAATCATATTTAGTCCTTGTATATGCATTAGACTAAAATGTTGAATACACTTGTTACAATTAGTTTTTTAGCCTTTGTTGATATAGTTACTCAATATTTGGAAAAACCCAATCGAGTTTTTATAAAATAATGATAGTATGAATAATACTTGTTCCATATTTAGTGACACCATGTTTGAGCTGTTCTGGTAATAGAAAATATTTGAAATTGATTTCTGGTCTTTTTTGTCTTTTTTGGACATGGAAACCCTTCTGTACCTCAAAATATCTAGAATAAAATAGAATATTATCAAAACAGTTGTTTTCAAGAATATTTGATAGTTCAAAAAGTTACAGTACAATTGATAAATACTACGCTTTATAGGAACATAAATTATTATGAGACTGAAATAATGAAAAACTGTCAGTGTTATGCTAATCTCAACAGCTCATTGCTTTGTATAAAATCAGATGGCTCTGTTTCCATAGCAACCATATGTAATTGGTCAGAATTTTTGTTTTTGTTTTTATAACTTGTTATTAAGATGAGTTGTCCAAGTTTTCATCAAAATCTGAGACTATCATGTTTTGGTCACTGCCTGATCCTTAAGCCGACTGGCACTTAATAGTTTAACAGTTTTTCATATTTATTATTATATATGGACAATTAGGAAGAAAGATGAAAAGATAAGAAGTTAGCAATATCCTTTAACTCTACTTTCCGTTATATAGATGACGTTCTTTCACTAAACAATTCAAAATTTGGTGACTATGTGGAACGCATCTATCCCATCGAATTGGAGATAAAGGATACTACAGATACAGTTAAGTCGGCTTCATATCTTGACTTACATCTAGAAATTGACAATGAGGGTCGGTTGAAAACAAAACTTTACGGCAAAAGAGATGATTTCAGCTTTCCAATTGTGAACTTTCCATTTCTAAGTAGCAACATTCCAGCAGCACGTGCATACGGGGTATATATCTCCCAATTGATACGATATTCCCGTGCTTGCGTTTCCTATCATGATTTTCTTGATAGAGGGTTACTGCTCACAAGGAAGCTATTAAACCAAGAGTTCCAAATGGTGAAGTTGAAATCATCCCTTTGTAAATTTTACGGACGCCATCACGAGTTGGTTGACCGTTATGGAATAACCGTTTCACAAATGATATCGGATATGTTCCTTACGTCGTAACTACAATCCCCTTCCCTTTCATGAATGTGACCTACCGAATTAGACTATTTACCGGATTTGTTATCACATAAGCAACACGACGGGTGCCACATGTGAAGCAGGATCTGCTTACCCTTCCGGAGCACCTGAGATCACCCCTAGTTTTTGGGGGGTTCGTGTTGTTTATTCTTTAGTTTTCTATGTTGTGTCATGTGTACTATTGTTTTTCTGTTTGTCTTTTTCATTTTTTGCCATGGCGTTGTCAGTTTGTTTAAGATTTATGAGTTTGACTGTCCCTTTGGTATCTTTCGTCCCTCTTTTAAAGACCAACTTTGTGTATTGTTTTTTTTTTGTTAACTAGTGTATCCCACTGTTGAGTTGTTCATCAGTAGTCGTTTATTTTGTGTTCTTGTCATGCGGTTCTTTTCTTTGGTGCTTTGTCTACGTGCCATTTTTTTGTTTTTTTCTTTTTGTTTAAATGTTTGTTTGTTATTATGTTGATTAAGATTGTAACACATATGACCTATAAAACATGCATGAAAGAGGTCAAAATGTGCCTTAGTTATTTTCAGTGTAACAATGAGTTATAACCTTCATCACTATTTTAACATATATACTCTATAAACAAAGTATAAAAGCAAAAAAGAAAGACATAAAATGTGCCTTTGCTATTTTCAGTGTAACCAATACAATTTCGATTTGAACAAGATCATGACATTTTTTTATTCCAGGAAAAGAGTTACTGTAAACCAACTTATTTTCGCGTTTATACCCAGCTAGTAAAATTAGCGCCGATTTAATTATGCACTGTACTGTTACAGCGGAAGACATAATTAAGAAGGACATTAACATTGGTTTTCCCGTTTGAATGGTTTTACACTAGTCATTTTTTTTTTGGGCCTTTACAAATTGTTGTTCGGTCTGAGCCAAGACTTCGAGATTAAGACCGTACTTTAACCTATCTTGGTTTACTTGTACAAATGTTACTTGGATGGAGAGTTGTCTCATTGGAACTCATACCACATCTTCTTATATCTATTTGATTATTTGTTAACGATCGTAAGCGGTCTATCTGCTGTATAAGCTATTTTGATATGGTCCTAGAACCGAAAGTATAAGTTTTTAATATAAAAATAAAAAAACACAATATGACTTTAAATGTGATAACCCTCCACCAGAGATCAAATGAAATAGAAAGTAACAACTAAAGGTCAACGTAGGGCATTAAATAATGGGTAAAACCAATACTGCATGGTCAACTGTAAAAAGTCCTGAAATTATAAATGTGAAACAATTCAAACTAGAAAATAACGGCCTGATTTATGTTCAAAACAATGAACGAAAAACAAAAATGTTACACAACAATTGACTAGCACTGCATTACAAACTAATACAGAATGTGGTAGAGGTGAACTTCTTTGAAGGCTCCAAACCCTCACCTTAACCCGGGACAGTGCAACAGAACAACATGTGAACAAACTATAAAATATAAACAGATGAAAAGGTATTAACCCTTCTATCCATAATAAACAGAAAACGATTAACAAAATCAAAATAACAAACTTATAACATGTATAAGTCGAATAGATAAGGACAACAGGAGAAAACCGATGTTAAACAATCATAAATCGATTTAGCAAAAACAAATCGGAGTGACAAATGTATATCGAGGGAAACACATCAACTATAAGAGTAAAATAACGGAACAAAAGAAACACCAAACTGCAATAAAATCAAAAAGCTTACATACGTTGAAACGATCTATTTGATAACGTATGCCATAAAAACTGACAATGTCATGAATTAACTCAAAAACTGCAGTAAGTGTTTACAAAACCTAAAATGAAAACTAAAAAATAAAAAATGAAAACACGAACCCTACCAACATGAAAATAGGGTTGATCAGAGTTGCATCGAAGTAATAAGTAGAACCTGCCGTCACGTTGATCACTATGAGTGTAAGTTCCGTGATAAATATCTTTTGGTGATGTAACAATCATGGAAAGAGGACCAGATTGTAGAAAAGATATATCAGCTATCCGGAAGTAGATTCTACTCCACCTATTGGTAGTTGACTAATGTTGTTCTTTGTAAATAAAAGTTCGGTAATGTGTCTTCTTCGGGGATAACACATTCGAGAAAATAATGTATTTACGACAATCAAAACATATCCGTAATTATTCTTGTATTCATCAACTTTGTTTTATTGTCCATGTGCAAAACCCCCCAAATGTGACTGAGGGATGCGAAATATGGTCAGCTGGTCTTATTCCGACCCACATTAAAACGTGGGTCGTCTGTTTGGTTGTGCGGAAAGTATCAATTTTGCAGCCATGTCCGGTCAGAATGGGGACGTAAATCCGATGCCTCGTGAAAAGAAATTGCCACGTTTTGCACGTGAAGGCCCATTGCGCCAACTCTTTGAGGGGTCCGTAGGTGGCCTGTTGCAAGGCAAAATGTCTGTCCCTATCCAATATACCCTCATTTTCTACTGGCGGTACAAATTTTCCCGACCTCCACCCCGGATGGCCTCTATGACAAGACCTACCTTTTGTATTTATTGTTAACCTGTTCTCGCTCTGATCATGTATGAAATATTTACCACTGGACGTTCATCAACCAACAATCAATCAACAATCAATCCATGAGCAAATAAATAATACTTTTTATCACAACACATCACATTCTAAATAAATTGAAATTGAAGTTGTTTACCTGACAACCTTTAAGTCTGTTGTAGTGTTGGGTCTGAAACGGGTTTTCCCGTGATGTCTTTCGTTTTCAATTAAATTACACGTACATACAACACCTACGCAATATCTTGTAATGTGTACCTGAAACAACGTTGAAGATACATAAAGCAAAAAGTTTGAAAATGTAAACTGAGATACTATTTAATTGTGTAAAGTTACTAAAACTGAACGTAAAAACATTCACATGGACGTATTACTTGATTTATTTCACTTGTCTGGGTGGAGTTTAACATGTTCGCTCATAATAAATCAGTCCATCTATTGATAGGTGTTTTAAAATAAACCCATCAATGAAGTGTCCAGTAATTCTTTTGTAAATTCCTTTGATGACACTGATAGGTGATGAGAAATAAGTAATAATTATAACGGCAATCATCCTTATCACACACATCTTAAAATAGACTGTCCTAATGCAAATTAAAACGTAAGCTCCGCCCGATCAGTTAAAATAACATTGGTAATAAAGTCAAATAAAATGTCCAGCACCCTCTAATAAAAGTAATTACTGAACAGCACAAACCCATTTATAAGCGGTGTGATAGCAGGTGCTCCGGAAGTAGATTTTGCACCACCCTTGACACTGGTTAAGTTGCTTTGTGCAAAAACATGTTCGGGAATAAAACATATGAAAAAAGAAGACATGATACATGTATTATTATCGACAATCAACCATATATTCCGTGGTTATGAAAGTATTTATAAACTTTGTTCAATTGTCCATTTGATTAAAAAAAAAACGTTGTAATAACATGACGTTATGTTTTTTTTATTATTTTTATAAGTTATTTGATAAAAATTGAAGTTATATTGTTTACCTGCAATTTTAGGGTTGTCCTTGATATTGACTTTCGTTTCCATTCAAATTATACGTAACTATAATACCTACGCAATATTTTGTAATGCTTATTTAAAAACCAAAGTAATTTACACAGGATGAAAATAAAAATGTAGATAGAAAAGAAAATTTTGTAAACACAGTGCGAATTAGGTTATTTTGTTTTCTTGTTTAAATTCAATACTATACAAACGTTTCAAATTGAGAAGCAGTGCATAACTTATGTTAGTTTACTCTAGATCGAAATGAATTAAAATTACCGGATATTTAAATAAATAGTGGTTTTGAACATTCGCCATAGTTTGCTACTAGCAACATCGTACTTTGTAAATATTTCACTCAATTTCAACTTGACAAGCCAAAATATTCTTTGACATAACATTAATTACAAAGAATAAATAATAAGTTTAAAAACAGACAGGAAAAAAACATATAACAAAAGCTAAATGTTGTACATTTACAAAAATTACCTATCTTGACATTGTCGTTTTTTTAAGGTCAACAGAGCATCAAAAGTTAGAAATACACATGTAAATTCATGTAATTTTTGACCGGTTTGACTGCGTGTTTATAAAATGTGTCGAAATAACGTTAATGATAAGAATAATGTATAGGGTTCTTAGTGATTTGATTCACACTGCATGTAACTATTTAACCGTACAACATATATATTTCAATTATAAATGCACACTACATAAACCACAAACAACAGCATCCAACTGAACATAACGAAAATAAATCAAATTTAATCCGATCATCATTGCTAAATCCTGTTTTGATAATTATGTGTTATAGAGTAAAACAATAAAATATAATCCTTACGGATCTTAATGTCAGTGTTCCGAAATATTCCTACAAATGCAAAACAATGCAGTTTCTAGTAAAATTTACATAAACACACTAAAAAGATACAAAACTCATGACAATCACTAACTACACCATATAACGCATTCCTTATCATAAGTCATTCAAATAACAAGGTATCAAATATAATGTCTACTGGGATTCTGTGTAAAATAGATTGGATATTACTCTTACAAAAATCAAAACACGATATATTCAATAAAATGACTATCGATCTCAGATATTTGTACTAATGTCCTTTTCAATATACATGATATATGGTAAATGATATTG
This sequence comes from Mytilus galloprovincialis, assembly GCF_965363235.1. Taxonomy (NCBI): domain Eukaryota; kingdom Metazoa; phylum Mollusca; class Bivalvia; order Mytilida; family Mytilidae; genus Mytilus; species Mytilus galloprovincialis. The sequence continues at coordinate 3,044,901 of NC_134850.1, forward strand.
TGCATATACTGTTTTATATGAGTTATACTATCTGACGATTACCAACTATGTTTCACTAATAAGGTTTGTATTTCAATATGCTTGTTATTAAATTTAATGACTTCCTCTGCATTATTTCCTATTTTTTAATATGTTAAAAAATCAGCAGATTATATCTTATAAGAAGACTTTCATTGTCAAAATTGTCTAAAATGTCACCAAAGCTAAATGATACGACAGTGAATTCATCTCTGGACTCAAACGTTTGCAGTAACATAGACTTTTCAAGAAATGCATTTAAAGACCGATTCAGAATTTCTACATTTAAAAGTCAATTAGACAGTTTACAAACTTTGATAAATGAAGGACATTTATTCACAAGTATCCCATTACGTCTGGATAACTTTGAATATATAAGTGTCCTTAATATCAGAAACAACAAGATAGCTTACTTGACAACTAAAGAAATTGACACCATTGAAGTGTTATTTAGAAAATGAAATAGGACAACGACAATGTTATAAGAAGGAAACCCTCTTGTTTGTACTTTGCTATATTAGATTTTGTAGAATGGTTATTTACTACAAAAGTGAAACTTGACAGCAATGGTAGTTATTCGTGTGTCGGAAACGATGGAAATTTTACAACAAATGTTGTCTATAATCAATTGCGAATTATGAGAATAAGATGTATTACGACAGTATGGGTTATCTTTTCTGCAACTTTATTCGGTGTGCTTCTTTTATTTATTCTAGTTGCATATCGTTACATATTGCACCTACAATACTTTTGTTTATTTATCGGAATGGCCGATCCACTTTTCCGGAAGTCAAAAGAAGAAGCACTTGAATATGATGCATATGTAGCTTATTCCGATGGAGACTAGATGGGTATATTGACCTTTGCGCATATTTCTCGAAGAAAGACAGAATTATAAACTACTTTTACCAGATAGAGGAGATTTTTTTGCTATAAACATTTCAATTCCAAAATGCAAAAAGATAATCTTAATGATTTCAACAGAGTTTGTGAACAATGATTGTGCATACTACATGTGTATGAAGCAACTGTTGGAATTGAACATTTCTTTGGATTACAAGCAAGAATAACTGTTATAAACCTGGAAAATATAACCAAAAACAGAAATACCGCAATGTGTTCTTTAAATTATGTCTCTGGACGCCAACGATCAAATTCGCAAAACAGACACATTAAATGAGAATACCATTTTCTGGAATTGTCTAGATCAAACAATCACAGTTAATGAAGGACAGTGTCGTTATGGCTTTTTCAATTGATACAATTCAACAATTTCATTTATGTTCATTGCACAAGTGCATTGTCAGTCTAAACCATATACAGTTATAGTAAAACTTTAAAAACCTGCACGGTCGAACTGTAAATATGATGACCACTATATTCATCAGAGGAATACACGAAACTGATACTATTCGAATCAGACTACATATGCTCGCAGGTATATGCAACAATTTTAGCATAGCAAAATATGTATTTTCACAAAGATGTCTAAAATGTGTAAAATTTCCTTGTCGGTAAAGCGCTTATATACAATTTAACCAGAAAGTATTCATGAAATGGCATTGACGGTCAAATACGTGAATTTCGATATTAATAAGATGACATCACCCTGATCACACATTACTTTCTGTTCAGAGTTGTCGAGATTATACTAACCAGTTCAATAAAATTATCATTATTTTGAAAACCTTGAGTAAACTTAATATTGATGCAATATCCATTTGTTTGCTCAGAGAAATACTTCGGACGCAACCTATTTAAACATTTACTTTCATTAATAAATCTTTTAATTAACAAAATGTTACTGTTTATATATGTTGGAAAAAATGTATAAGATAATTTAGTCAAACAGAAATGCTTGATTCGGTTTCATCATGTATATCTATTATATAGTCATTTTATAAAAAATAATGTTTGCAAAAGTAAGAATTATTCTAAATAGTAAGGACGTTCTTTCCCAGGCAGAAAAACCTAGCCGTAAATGTAACAACGTTTTAATTTTAAGTACTGTTTTGCTACTTTAAAATTATTGTAAAAATTTGGGTACCTGTATTTTACAGTACTTGATTTGTATTTGAAATTTAAGTACTTCAAATTTTTGGTTACACAGTTTCATTTTCAGCATTTTTAAAGTTTGTCTATTTCAAATCTCTTTCTGTTAGGATGTTCAAACATGGAATATTGTAATCACTATTGGTATTATTTCTGTACCAAAAATATGTTGTACAAATCAAGTATTGTAAATTACAGGTCCCTAAATATTACAATAAATCTAAAGTAATGAAATAGCACTAAAAATCAAAAGTCAATTTCCAGTACTACATATTTTTAGTACAGACATAGTACCTATGCAACAGTAGCAGTGTAGAAATGTTCTAATATTTTGATACATTTTATATCGAGATCTATTTACAAAACAGATTCATTTCTTGCATTAACAATTACAGTTTTCGTTTTTACCTTCAAGTGGTCAATACAATTGAATTCCTTCGATGAATACGCTTTGTTTTGTCTAGAAAAAGATATCTATAAAAATGAAATAGGAAATAAAAGAGAATGATAGATAGAGATATCGATTTTTTTCTTTTCATATTACATGTATTTAAATAACTGAGACAGAAATAATTTTACAATTAAAATATGTAAAAAAATGTGCTAATGTATTTTCATTTTACAGCAGCTATTTCATGTTCAATAAAATAAAGGAGCTAAAGGCATTTGTCTTCCTTTATCAGCAACATGCATACCTTTAGCATATTCCCACTACTTTGGTATTGTCTAGTATATATATTGTAGGTACAAAACTATACAAACATCAGTTTGTCAGATCAACAAATGCACACATGAAATATTCAATTCAAAGACTAAAGTGTTCATGTGGTAAAATTGTGAGATTCACCCTCGGATAATTCTACAGATTTTAAAAATGCTTGTCGTGTAGATTCCTTGTCGCCATGTAATTCTAAAGCAATCCCTAATAAAGTGTAGGCATCTTCTGTATTCCAATTTGGTATCAAATAACTTTCTTCTATAACAAGTTCTAGACCTTCTAAGGAATCCCGACACTGTCTAATATTATTGAGTTGATGATGACAAAGAAAACTAAGGAAGTATGCATACGCTGTGGATTGAATAACATGAGTAATATTCCTTCCCGCCATTGAAAGTTCATCTGGTGTTAAAGTTGAATCTTCCGTTAATCGTATAGAATCTACGAACATAATTTTCAGCAGATAAGCAACACTTTTCTTGGCAAATGTTTGTAGTTTTAGTGGTTGGTAGTTGATATCTGACATTGTCATTCCTTCGTATAGTTTATCGGGAGTACATTTCGATATAGAATACCTAATGATGTGTAAAGCTTTTCTGTATTGCTTTGTTTTGTAAAACAATGAAGCTATCATAAGCCATCCAGAAACAGCGTCATGATAGACATTTGTTAGAAGAGTACTTAAACAAGATTTGTACTGTTTGTCTTGGTATTTATTATTGATAATTGCACCATCAAGTGGTAAACGCTGAGCTAGTCTATTGCATCTCTGTGATATGTTGTATGCATATAATTGCTTTAGTGAAAAATTGTGACACCATATGTTGTGTAATAATCCTGTGTTGAATACACCTAACTCAGAATAAAATTCTAAAAAAACATTTGCGAAATACAAAATACTGGATTGCACTATTTTCTTAACGTCATTCACATATAATGTCAGTGGTTCAATTGGAAAAGTCCACATCGATACATCAAAGTTAGATATTTGATCTGAAAATAAAATGCATCGCCAACCATAGCTGTGTAACGTATATAATTTTTGTAAAAGAACATCACGAGCCCGTCCTTCTATTTTGTTCTCGAACATGTTGTTTTCTGGAATGAAGTAATGTGAACAAACTGAATGCTCGACACAATAGACTAACCTGCTGAAACATCGCATAAAACAAGTTATAAGATTATCAGGTTTCCATACAGATGATGGTAGTTCTTCAGATATCCAGAAAATAATTGTTTTAAGGAAATACGAACAGAGTAAATCTTTACATTCAGAATCATTTGATATAACATCTTTCAAAATTATTTTCAAGAGAGCATAGCACATTAATTGGGTGTGAGTAAATGTATAAATTAGAAGTTTTTCAGCCACTGAAAAAGATATTCGCCATTCTAGATCTTCTTTTGGTGATCCGTGAACTCCGATCGGTACAAAAAGTAATCCGTGTTTTAAAATACTTTGTTTGACACTATGACTTGGCCATGAGCTACTTGATCTTGTTATCCAATTTACAGCAGAAGATATCCACGTTTTACAATGTAAAGATAAGGCAAAATCTAAAACTCCTTTTTTGTCAGTTATACACGGTCCATGAACATGATGAATTGATTCGCCTTTCCCCATCAAGAATAAAAATTTTCCCTCATATTATGCACTCGAAAAATAATGTTTACCATTATGTTTTTCACACAATTCCAAAATAAACTGATTTCTGCTATATTCTAGTCTTAATTGAGTAAAACCAGGTTTTACATCGTATGTATCCATGGACAGATAAGTTATACTAGTATCAAAGTCGGGTTGTTTATCTGCATTCACATTAATAAACTTTATTACTTGCATTATATCTAAATCACTTCCTCGCATTTCAAGTCCTTCTCCATAGCTTCCACTTGTTATACATGTATATAACTTGCTACTTGAAAAATTATCTCTCACCGTGTTCATTAATCTGATTGTTTTAACATGTTCTTCTGTTCCTACGATGTTATGACATAGATAGCGACAAAGAGCTAGTGATATGTTTGGTATAATAGTGTCTGTAATTAGAAAAATAAAACAAACATGGTAAGAACATTGTTCAAGGTATATATCATCAAAAACTGTATATTTATGATGCTTTCACTAATTTTGTTGACAGTTTTGTTCTCCACAGTATATTTGTTTTGAACATTAAACTTAAATCAAACGAGATTTGAATATTCACATGTGTTATATTAGACTTATTAGTGCTTTTCTATTATATTGATATTACCATTCTGTTTTTCAAAACTTCTATAAAAGTATTTATGACCCTTTTATTTTAAAATAAGTTAAATATAAAAAAGAAGATGTGATATGATTGCCAATGAGACAACTGTCCATTAAAGACCAAAATGAGACAGACATTACGGGAATACGATACAGTAGCAGGGGCAGATAATAACGTTTTCAAAACTGTCCGTGTTGTTTTCGCGACGTTAGTAACCAGAACGTTGTAATTTCGCGATGTTTCTAATAAGAACGTTAACATTTCGCGACGTCGCTTTAGAATAAGTCATATTTCGCGGAATATTCTCTGACGTCATTAATTTCGGTTGCGCGAATTTCAAAAAAGTACCTGCTAAAAAAGTGGCCATGACGTTTCTAAAAGACGGAGAAACCCACCGAAGAGCAGTAAGATTAAAGGAAATACTTGAGATGTACAAAAATAAATCAAATACAATTTTGCATGACGAAATTGATGAAATGGTGATAGACACGGAAGAGAGTACTGACATGTAAAGACGGAAGAAGAATTGTGGAGCTTTTTAGTCTGGTACTGAATAACTGCCAAAACTGCACGGCCCAATAACACAATTCGGAACATAACGACCTGCAATAGCTAATTATGAGTATTGGTAGCTACTTAACGTCCAGCGGCAAATATTTAATTACACATTTATGACATTCAAATGTCATTTTAATGAAACTTAAAGAAATGAGAAAACGTAGGAACCCGTGATTAATGAGTAAAAATTTAACAAAATCTATTGTTATAGGGTGGCCGAATCGGGTCTGGTGTTGAAATCCATACACAAAAGTCATTACTACGGAGTGTTGTACAGCTGTGCAATATTTTTCATGACGAGAACCGTTATTTTCATTTATTGATAATGAATTCGAAGTAAATAATACTATCTTCACTGAAAAATATCAGAATCAAAATAGTTAAGTTTGTGTCTTTTTTTCTTTTCTTGTTTAGAATTTGACAGCCTCCAAGTTTTACGGAGAATTGTCATTGTACATTGTAAGGCCAAATTTAACAGACTATCAATGAAATAACAAAACCGACTGCATGTGCGAGACCCTCATTGGTGGACAAGGTCGTATAACACCCCTATTCGTAAATAAGATAATAAAAAAGAGAGTGGCTCATTCTGTTCTGGACTTGAAATTGGTACATACAAAAAATTGCCGGTTTTAATTGATATATAATATTGTATGTGTATGTAGAAAAACTGTCAATAAAAGTCCGTTAAAAAGATTTCAAAAAAAAATATTGGTGTCGTTTTTGGTTTGAATTTAAGCAAAATATTACCAATAGATACAGAATTGTCACACGTTAGTTTGTTTAATTGGATGTATTCTTTTTGTATATGAAACTGGATTTAATAGACCAAAACAAGAAAACGCACGTTCACATGCTGTTAAAAGGGTTTGTAATTAAATGGTGTCTTTTGGTATTGGTCAGCATATTTGTATTTTGTTCATTGTTTTGTACTTAAATCAGGCTGTAAGTTTCCCGTTTGAGTTGATTTGCATTTGTCATATATAGGGGCCTTTTATAGCTTACTATGCGGTATGGGTTTTACTCATTGTTGAAGGCCGTCCGATGTCCTATAGTCGTTAAGCCATTTGGTCTCTGATTGAGATTTGCCTCATTTGTAATAATACCACGTCTTCTTATTTATATAAGCACGTCCCTATTATACTTCAATGTATCGAGAGATAAAAATTGAAGTATCGGCAAATTTACACTAATTGCAGACGGACAGATCAGAAAGTGTACACACGTTAAAACTCGTCGTATAATTAGACGATCGGACAGACGAACAAATTGTTTTCAATATAGCTCTACTACCAGACAAACAAGTACGCCAATATTCATACGTATACGCCGTAAAAAAAAGGTTATGTAACTTATCTATTGATAAAGACATCTTTCAATATTATTCTCTTATACCGGCTGCTGCACTTCCTATGAAATATTATATTACAACTTCATTTTCGGTCGATTGAGGCAATAATGGCATGAGTTAAATTGCACATAACAGCTCTTATTATAAAACAAGAAGTACTGCTTATAATTTAAATTTGAAAGATAATTATCTTTTGAATGTAAAAATAAAATCAAAATCAAAGTACGTCGGGACCTAAAGTTGTCAATTTAAGGTATCGCCTCACTTAATTTATAGTTGGTTCACATTTTGTGATGTCAATAAAGTTGTCTATCCTCTTACAGTTCATGAAGCAATTTAGAACTAATGTCGGACGGAGATGCACCTTTATTTCTTTTTTGCCGTACATCTGACAAAGCAATCTGCTAGAATTCTTTTTTATAGTCTTTTTGTTTTATTATGAAAAGGTTCCTGTCCAAATTTCGTTTCGTAAATGTTTAGCACAAATGTTTTTTTTTTATTTTATGATTTACCATATCTTATAAATGTTTATGATAAGTATCAACGCTTTGAAAAACACCTGCAAACTCGTGTACGGCGGGAATGCTTACACGACGTTGTTGCGATTAAAACTAAATTTAACGTAATTTAGCGCCATACTGACAGACGTCGTAAAAAATTAAGGTTTATGGCTTTTATTGAAAAAACAAGCACATGGACCCCAATTTTTTTCTTTTGCAATCAATCAAGTACTGTTTCAAGAACACTCCGCCAAAATTTCAGGAAAAAATCAACGATCAAATTTTTTCTGCACTGCCGAAAAGACGCAAAAATATGTTCAATTTCTTTATTTCGGATATAGCAATCTAAATCCGGAACATGATGATTTGATTTAACCTTAAACTTGTTTCAGCATGTTGATGCCATGGATCAAGGGAATATTTTACAAAAAACCCGGTTAAGTTATGACTTTTCATTCAAAAGTATTGTTACTTTCTTTAAAAGTCATAATTTATGAAATTTCAGGGATTTTCTTCCAAATATGCAAATTTCGAACCAAATTATCTCAAAAAGTAAGTCATGAAGGTACTTTTTTCTTTGCATATTTGAAAAGTACACATTGAAATTGACCTTCTATCAAAATTTTAAGAAAAAATCAACGAGGGATCTCTACTGTATCGTATGCCCTTAACAACTATAGGTCACCATACGTCCTTCAACAATGAGGAAAACCCATACCGCATAGTTAGTTATAAAAGGTCCCGATAAGACAATGTAAAACAATTCAAACGAGAAAACTATCGGCCTTATTTATACATGTATACAAAAAAAATGAACGTAAAACAAATATGTTACACATAAACAAACGACAACCACTAAATAACAGGCTCTTGACTTGGGACAGGCACATACATAAATAATGTGGCGGGGTTAAACATGTAAGTGGGAATCATACCTTCCCCTTAACCTGGGACAGTGCAACATAAGAACGAACTATAACAATCAGTTGAAAAAGGCTTAACTCATTAGACGGACAAAAATACAAGTTGACGTGGCAGGATACTTATACATCCCGACATAAAAGACACAATGAACAGATCTAAGAGTACTCGCAGTTATCTGACAGCTAGTTCAAAGCCGTTAACAACTAATGAATCTAAGACTAAACTATCAATCCGTACATGTACACATCCAACATCCAATAGATTTAATTAAAGACGCCATAAACACCCAGAGAAAAACATGACGTTGTGCAATGCCAAGTTACAGATATCGACATATTGGTGATCCATGAATATGTATATGTATATATCATACTAAACAAACAAACAACAACAAACAAACAAATATTTTATTTGCCAATCACGGCGCCCAAAATGAGCAGAATAATTACAATATAATTTTCAAACATAATGTTAAGTAAATTAAAGATAGGTTAAACAAAGTACATAATTTGATTGAATTTGACTTAATTGATTGATATTAAATATTAAAGCAAATGAAATAGGCAATTTGTAATAATAAAAAATATATAATATAATATGATGAATTGTCTGTTACTCTGGTCCCTTCATTTGACAGCACACCTCATAGTATACTAATAATTTATCAAATGTAAAAGAAGTAACTAAATTGAATGTAAATGCATATTTGATCATACATATCATTCTATATCTTTATATAGAGAAATTTGATTTCATAATTGTATTTCTGTTTATATTTAAAACCTCTGATAATTTACCAATTATTATCAGAATGTTTTTATCTTTATTTCTCATTAGCCAGATAAAACTAGTAATATTTAGTTAGCTTTTAATATACTGATAAAAAAATCAATATTTATACCAATAAAAAAAATATTCAATGATCTTAATACAGTGTTTAATAGGTAACCTTTTAGAATAAGTTTATTTAAAGGAGCGACAAGTTTACATGGATTTTTTCTTAACTTTCGGGAACGGTTAACAACATTTCCGTAAAAATGTGCTATCCCGTTTGAAACAAGTACAGATACAACCAAACTTCAAAACCAAATCTTGATACCTAATATCTTGATCTTGAAAAATTTAGTAAAGGTTTTAAGTAATTTATGGTAACGATATCCCTGGTTTAATAATTTAACAGTTATACATAGATTGCATTCGTTAGAATAAAAAACTTCACAACAAACACGTTCATAGCGAACGAGCTGTGAACTATAAACACCGTAAGATGGTGCCAAAGGAACATCACCATCTAAAATGAAAAATTAATAATAGTCGTAAATTTTAATGAGGAGTTTCCCGATAAAAACCGAAATATCTAAATCCAGGAAAGGACAGTTATAACGGAATAAATTTGAATTGTTTTTAGTAAATTCCTTGGGGTAAATTTAAAAATAACAGTACAAAAACAAGTCTGCTATTAAAGGGACACAGTTAGTGCCCATGGGGATACCCACAATCTGTCGAAAAACTTTGTTGACGAAACGTACATAAATATTATCAAAGAGAAAATTAACAACTTCAATCATCTTATCACACCTCCAGTTAGTATATCTAGCATATTTACCTTTCTCATTAAAGAAGAAGGCTTTAAATGAGTTGCAGCAAATATATTTGCATTCAGCTTTAACAAACGACCATTTAATTAAATAGGAAAACTTTTGTTTAATAAGATAGTGTGGAAGAGTAGTGTAAAAAGTAGAAAAATCAAAGCTGTCAACAGAATCAAAAGGACCATCAAAGGCACGAAACTTATCTAAAACATCCAAAGAATTGTGTACACTCCAAAAATGGTTTATACCACTATGTTCATATATTTTATTACAATAGTTTATGATAAGCTCTTTAATAGTAGTTAATGAACTAGTTACGAGCACTGAACGATTAGTTTGTAGAACACTTACTAGAGGCCGCGATGAAACGATATTTATATAGTTTTTGGTTTAGTTTAGGTAGCAAATACATAGTAGGGACCTTAAAATGTTCAGAAGAAGCCTTAAGCTTTCGTGTGGTTCTGATATGTTTGTTTACTATATATCTGTGGAGCGGATGGACTTGAATGTAGATGAATTTCAAATGTCATTCTTAAGAACGTTCGTGTAATATTTACCGCATACCACCACCCCATTGTTGGCTGGTTCAAACACAAACCGCTTTGAAAGTTCTTGAAGTTTATTTCTTATTCTGGACATAGGTGTATTATGTACTCTATTATTTACTTCTTAATTATTTTCAAAATGTGATATGCTCTTATCTTCCACATTCATACATTTATTCCAATAAGAATCAAGTGATATTGAGGTCCCTTGTAATAACATGGCCATAGGGAACATATCTAAACTTCGACGATTCACAGTTTCAAGTAAAGGGAGTATTAATATCTATATATATTCATGTCTGATGTAATCGACGTATAATTAAACATTAAACTTCTGCTGTTTTTTTTGTGTATGTGTATGCAATTATAGGTGGTTCTATATTATCAAAATAGGGAGGTATAAAGTTTTGAACGGTAGAGTCATTAAGGTTGCGCAATACAAAGATTTTATAACTCCAACTCCCAAGTTTTAAAATGCTGTAACTTTTTTAATAATGCTTGAAAATTTATAAAATTGGTAGTTTTGGATAGCTAACAGATTACGCTTTCAAATAAATTCAATGTTAGTATTATGCAACAATTATGTAACCAATTATAATGTCATTTGTGTCTAAAATATTTTTCACCAAATTTCCTCTTTCAAATGAAATTAGCTTCTGCATAGGTATCCCTAGAGGGTTGATTTTATTATATGTTGTTCCTATGGCCATTATCTACAAAAGAGTGTCTCAGATTTCAGATAGAACGTATAGAAGAAATTTACACCTAATTGAACATTATCTTCTTTAATGTGGTTAGGATGTTTACACTAATTAGAAATTTATGGGAAAATGGAACCCCATAGAGACAATCTGAGACACCCTTTTGAAGCCCATGATGTGTTGATTAAGTTTCTGTATAGTTAAAGAGGTGATAGAGCTAAATTCATTCAAGTGAACTTACCCAGATTTTGCCACCAATCACATTATAATTGATTACATAATGATTGCATTCATTTTAAAGGTTTATCTTTTATCTATCTATATATACCTCTTTTATTATTTTCTATGCATTTATAAGAAAGTTACAGCATTTTAAAGGTTAGATATTGGAAATAAAAAAATCTTTGTATTGTGCTACCTTAAATATATTAGATAAGTTGATAAAATCAATACCTCTGCTTATGTATTTAATTTTCAGAAAATGACGTTTATGATCTTCAGGTTTGTCGATACGCGGGAACAGCCTATGGTGGCAAAAAGCTGTAATTATACGAGATTATTCATACCGTGGGCTGAAGAATGAGATGGTGTCACACTATTTGAAAATATCGTGTAATTTACTAATGGGTATTTCACCCAGTTAACATAATAATTGATGCCTACCATTGTTTTTAAAAATATATAGGAGATTACCAAGTGTATAATTTATACGATGTTTAACTCGTTGATTTCGATTGATACGTTTCCAATGATACCTATTATTTCGTTGTTTTTATCAATAATATTCATGATATCAAGAAGTAGTAGATATGTTCCCTTGTTCAAGTATACTGTCATTTAGACCCAGGTTGTAAGCTGTTTGAATATATAAAAAAGAAGATATGGTATGATTGCCAATGAGACAACTATCCACAAAAGACCAAAATGACAAATGAAGTCGTTTAATCCAAGACAGTTCGATAATTTTACGGGAATTTTTTTAAATTGTTTATGCGACTGCCCTTGCTGTTTTTGGACCGTTTCGAGCGGTAGAAATCTAATAAATTTAATATTGTGGTTGTGTTTAACTTAATGTTGATAAATTATACTTTTGAGTTTCTTAGGTTTTCGGAAGCGGTGTAGATATTCCTGTGTTCGTTTGAAATACTCCCGTCCTGTTTGTCCTACCTATTGTATACCACACTTTGGCTGTGTTCATGTAATCAGCATGTAATTAACATTGCATATTAAAATCTAAAGAATTGAGCAATAAATAGTACGTAGTGTCAGGTCAGAAATAATGATACCATACCATGAATAAGTGGTTTTATGGTCAATTTATAATACTCAACGTTATGAGCATTTTAAGGAAATATAGTTTACAAGTGTAAACATATCTTATGTACAGGTAATTAAACAAGGTGTATAGATGTGAACAACTTTAATGTGAAATTAGTGTACATTACATTAAACTAATCGTAAACATGTTTACTCTACACGATGTTTGGTGTGCACATGGCCTAAGTAGAACATATTACACGTGTGCCAATCGTTATGTTGATATTTTTTTTAGTACAAGTTTGGCTATAAGCTTAGAGGGTATAGTCTAATTGGCTGATACCACAATCAAAGAAAGAGGACTGGTTGAAATAATGATGTATTCCAGATTGTTCATGTGCATGATGTGTTTATCATTTTAGTGGTTTTGTTCTCTGCGAGAAACAAAAACTTAAAGATAAAATGAAATTATTTTTTCATATGAAATTTAATTATATGGTTTACCTGTCATTCTCTTTGTCTGTTTTAGAGTTGGGTCTTTCTGTAATAATTACTTTCGTTTTAATGAAAATAACATTTAACACGTTTGCAATGTTTTACATTTGAAAAACAGAAGTTGGTAACTATTCTATCACATTATAAATTAGATGTTCTATGTAAATTAAAGTTAAGTTGTTTACCTGTCATCCTCCTGTGATAGGATTTAATATAAACTGTGTATTTCTGTAATATCAACTTTCGTTTTTATTTGAATTACTCGTAGTTATAACACCTACGCAATACTTTGTAATTTGCATTTAAAAACCTAGGTAAATTAATCATGGTGAAAATTAAAACTAAGGTCTAATAACAAAATGTGTACACACGGGGTCAATTAGATCATGTAAATAGTAAATCGATCTAGGGTGTGTTTTCTCCCATTAATTTGTTTAACTACGTATATTACATCACAATATTTTGAAGATTTTATAAATCAATTAGAGGTCACCTTCTTTGCTTTTGATATGAAACTTGTATTCCGGAATAATAACTTTCTTCTTCAATTAAATTACACGTTCTTATATCATAAACACACTATTTTATAAGTTGCCTTTAAAAACCCAGGTACAAAGTAAAAAGGTACCATAAAAAAAGTGTACACACGTAATGAATTTGGTTGTAAATTGATTTGGTTTTAGTTTCTTTTCATATTCGTATCACTTTTTATAACTATTCGTAGTATATTATTTAAATGAACAAAAAACTACATAGAATGTGGATAATAACATTAAAAGTATGCTTTGAACATTTTCCTTTATTTTACTAGCTACTTTTCTTATATCTAATAATAGAGTGTGAAGTAGGTAAATTAAAACAAATCATTAATAATAAGAACTTTTTCGTAGTGTAATTATGGTTGATATGCATAACAACTACATAAAAAGGAGAATAAAAATATTAATAAAATTAAAGGTACCAATTTTCTTGCACCAGATGCACATTTCGACAATACATGTCTCTTCAGTGATAAGAGTTGGCTGTAAACATTTGCCGTAAATTGAAACTAGCTAGGTTTCTTAATAGTACAACGTAGAGAAGGCAGAAAGTGAGTTAAAACAGACCAATACTTGTTAGTATTGATCTTAACAGGTTTTTTTTTCCAAACCAATGATAACATATAAGTTATTTAACTGATACAATCAAATATAGGTACAAATAGTTTGTCTTATAAGATAGTGATAAACTGAACTTCCTTTATCTAAAACAAGAAAAACGATACCGATTTGGAAGATACACATTTCGAAAACTAATGTCTCGTCAGTAATGCTGAGTTCAAAATATCTGAATATGACTAAATTTGCAAATATTTAAGACTAAAAAATGCTTAACTCATTAGATCATTACAGAGAAATAGAAATATCTAACAAAAACAAACACTAAATATGGAGTCCGGACAGTAGATCTTTTTTCTAGTATATACAAAAAAAAAAAGACATGTTGAACACAACATAATTAATGTGTCATATCAAAGAAGGGAGAAACTGAAAACCCCATGTAACAATTAACACAAAACATGGAAAGGTTAAAGATGAAATACAAACATTGTCTAGAGAGTTTAAACCTAAGTTACAATGACTTTGATTTTCACCAGCTGTACACAGTATGGTATATCAATGTTATCCTGCAATTGGGTGTTCTACTATAAAGATACAGCCCTACAAATATCGCTATGCTGTATATGTATACTATACGCTTTAAGTTCCGGCTACTGCCGGACTACTTTTGTGTAATGCTATTGTATGAACTTTCGTTCGTGACCTCAGAATGTGTATTGCAATCACATTCCAATGACGTATCGGTTTGACCTTTGTGTGAACTCTGTTTGTGTTTTCAATCGTTTCTTTTGAGCATTATGAAATAAAAATGAAATATTTTTGTCTTCCATTATATTAATTATTGCATTTAAAATCTCAAAAATGCATTATTGTCGTCTGCTTCAATTTTGCTTTCGAAAATGGAGGAGGTTCCAAATTTTCGCCTTGAGGGTCCATGGTCTGTTTTTGATGATATGAATGAAATTGAGTGTGAAATCTATGATGATGAGTTAACGGAGGCTTTGCTCAACATAATACTATAGGATTTAACACATTTTTTTCTAGAGGTTATTGATGTGTAAACCTGGGCGATTTACTCACAAACTGAATGAAATTTTATGTTGAGTTTGTGAGTAAGAGCCCCGGTTTACACATCAATAACCTCTAGAAAAAATGTGTTTAATTCTTATAATTCTTCAGCCAAACATTTGTGATATTTAATAAACATTTGTTTTGTTGATGGCTACAATATATATTTACCATCAAAATGGGAAGTCGTAACTAAGGAGTATGTCGCAATCTTGACTGTCTAAAAACCATAAATGTCCGATAAATACAACGGAATCTTACATGAAATAGCACCTACCTCAAAAACTTCATTTTAATTAAATGTTATCCGAATTTGAAGCGTACACGTAACAAAATAAGCTTTCCCATGAAAATTTCCGTTCGTATGACGTCGTGTTTTGCCATGACGTAAATTCGCCAAATCCTTCATGAAATTTCGCGGAATTTTATTAAATTTTATTTTTATACATTTTCGAAGTTTTAGTGCATTAAATTTATTTATTTTTTGTTTGTTATATATGCACTAGAATAGTCACAACTGTTATTCAATTGTTTTTAAATCTCAATTTGCTGAAAATCCCGCGATCACTACAAGCTTGTGCATCGCGCATGGATACATTACAAAAGTAGTTTCGGAAACATGGTTTATCGAAGTTTAAACTTGGAGAAAAATTCGAATTGACCAATCCAATTAAAGTATTCATAGATATGCAAATAAATTAAAAATTATAACCTGTTAATGACACAGAAATAATAGAGCACACAATTTCTGCACCAACCACAGAAAATATTGCTGTGACATTGGCACCAAACAACAATGAAATACAAAATGTACAAAACACAGAAACTCAGAATGAGATAGTCAGTGACCAAACATCAAATGCCCAAGCTACTAATCCACACTTCATTCTTCAATCAGTTTTTTATTGAAATGGATGAAAGATATGTCAGGAATTTCAAAGATGGCCAGCAAAATAAAAACACATCGAAAAAAAACTGCCTGTGTGGTTACAGGATTCCTTAAATTAATCTAAGAAAACCGAGAACTTCACCAAATTCCGATCGCAGAATTTGATGTCGTGCTGGCAAACTTCCTATTAACAGTCCGAAAAAAGGATGGTAACGAATATGAGCCATCATCACTAAGAGGTATGGTTGGCAGCATTGACAGAACTCTTAAATATCATAAATATGGACACACAATAATTACAGAAAACCATAATGATAAACATTCAACCTAACTAGGAATGCATTAAAAGCCAAACAAAAAGCATTGAAAAAGGAAGGAAAAGGAAATAAAGCACAGCGTGCAGATCCATTAACTGACGAAGAGATAAATCTACTATTTGAGAAAAATCTTCTTGGAAGTTCCAATCCACACGCATTATTTAATATCATATGGTTTAACAATTCAATTCATTTTGGATTACGAGGAGTCACAGAGCATTATATACTCAGGTGAGCCTTTTGAAAACATACCAAAAAAAATATAAAAGCAATTATAATGTTTTTTTTATCCATTTTTGTATATGAAATGTAAACATCAAATTGATCAATATCAAAATTGTTGGCAAAAAATTCTGCATACTTAAAAACTTGTGTGTTGCATCAATAATATTTTGCTTGCATTTCACTTAAATTTTATGTGTAATATACATATTTACGTCCTCTATATCAACCCATAATGCACTGTTCTGTTTATTTCAAATACGTTTAACCAGATTCACGTTCTTCGGAATATCATTCGTACGCTATAGATTAAAATGTATCTTATTACATCCAAAGATAGACATATTTCAAACTGAGCATTCACATTATATTCCGTTGCTTTTTTAACAGACACAAAACACTTATTTGAATCGAATAATGCAATGAGATTCCCAAACACACATGTTCCTTTCTTTTCATATTCGTTCCCATGACGCTGAAAACTCTTGTCCGACTGTCACAGAATTTATCAGGATACACCAATCAGAACCAACCTGCAAAACAAAGATTTCATATTATTTCAATACATTGTACATATGAATAGTATTTCATGAAACAAAATAATTGGTTTTTTTTTCAGATGGGGGATATCACTGAACACACTTCATCTAATGTGACAAGATATTTACTGTTAAACGAAAAACAAACTAAAACGCACACAGGGAATAATATTGCAGATGTTCGTGAAGTTTCTCCAAAAATGTACGAATATCAGTGGGACCGAAATTCTCTAGCTTTTTATGATCTGTATGCATCAAAGCGACCTCCAGAATATAGCGCACCAGATAGTCCCTTTTACATTGCGCCCATGACAATTCCATTAGATGATAAAAGATCAGACAAATGGTACATCAGACAGAAAATTAGGGAAAAAAACTGTCTAATCTAAATATAAACCTGGTTACGTTACCTTACCTGAATTACATGTTCGTCTCTAAATGTTCCGCTCTCAGATCCACAACCAACGTTCAGTTCACAGACAAACATGAATAGCCGGGTAAACTCCATTTTTTATGGCGCAAATCTCCAAGTTCAAAACTTAAATGAGTACATGTGTGACACACAAAAAACCAATCATGCAGCAACGATCGATGATCAGTGAAAAGTCACGGAGTGTGAAGCTTAGGACAAAATTATAATTTAGTACGCCAGACGCGCGTTTTGTCTACATAAGACTCATCAGTGAAGCTCATATCAAAATATTTATAGAGCCAAACATGTACAAAGTTGAAGAGCGTTTGGATCCAAAATTCCAAAAAGTTATGCCAAATACGGCTAAGGTAAATCTATGCGTTGGATAAGAAATTCCTCAGTTTTTCGAAAAATTCAAAGTTTTGATAGACAGGAAATTTATAAAAATGACATCATTGATACTCATGTCAACACCGAAGTGTTGACTACTGGACTGGTGATACCCTCGGGGACGAAACGTCCACCAGCAGTGGCATCGACACAGTGGTGTAAAGAGTTATCAAAGGTACCAGGATTATAATGGAGTACGCCAGACGCGCGTTTCGTCTACATAAGATTCATCAGTGACGCTAATATCAAAATATTCATAGAGCCAAACAGTTCAAAGTTGAAGAGCATTTGGATCCAAAATTCCAGAAAAAAAGTTGTGCCAAATACGGCTAAGGTAAATCTATGTCTGGGATAAGAAATTCTTTAGTTTTTCGAAAAAATCCAAGTTTTGTAAGATAGATGGGATAAAACTTGATAATACTGATCTATCTGATATTCTAATATGATGTGCTTCTTTCGCTTTGTAAACAACACTGTGATAAAATTATCGATAAAATATACTTAGCGCAGACTCCGTTGTGTACGTAATATTTGCTGTTACAATATACTTCCCACGTAAATCCACATGTATTGAAACCTATTTGCAAACCCTTTGCCGATTTTATTGTTTTAAAAGTTGTGTTTAAAAAAAGACAAAATCACAGGTCTGCCTCGGACCAGACAAAATAACTTTCATTCTTATTCGGATGCATAATAAAAAGAAGTAATGCACAAGACCTCGGAGAAACCAACAAAATAAAAATTTAATTAAATTCCGAGAAAGTCTATTAATGTTTTTGGCGCATTTAAGTCATTTCAAAACATGACGTCATACAAATGAAAACACTAGAATTGAAAGTTTTCTGTTACGTGAACAATTGAAATGTTGTTTACTATTGTATTAAATTTGTTATCAAGGTAGGTTTTGTTTGATTTTCTATTCTATTGCATTATTCGCATATTTACAGATTTCAGCAAGTCAACATGGCGGCTCCTTAGTTACGAAATGTCAACTTTGGATTTGACGGTAGCTTGGGAGAAAAAAACATGTAAATCAAAATGACAATTGTTGGTTTTGAGAAGAAACAGATTTTTATTGTATCGGTTGTTCACGAAATAATCCATGCAAGCAAAGGATTTATTAGAATGTTTGAGCTAACAGGGAGTAAAAAGGAACAGCCACAAACACAGCTTTACCCACCCTCACTTCAGTTTTTTTTATGATCGTTTTTGTCCTATTAGAATCGAACACTCAGGATAAAATTCGAATATCACGGCCCAGGCCATGTGTAAATTTCCAATAAACTATGGCTTCCATGAATTATTTCTTAAACAAATTCTTTAACATTAGTCCTTCTTTTTATCCTCAGGATATTGTGTTATGGTTTCCTTCAATACTTGAAATCCTGAATATATCTTATATCAACGTAGTCAATCAAAAGCCTTATATTGAAAGGAACCAAGGACTTGCAAATACTTGATTTAGCATACTCTTCATTGTTTGACTGCAATAACACAATAAATGGACTTCAGAACGTGGTAATACTTAATATTTCACATTTCAAATGTGCAATTCCAAACAACAACCTTCTTCAATCTGCCGTCAATTTGGAACAGTTAATAATGGAAAGCTCTTTACTAAGTATTGGCCTTAAATTCGATCATCACAGTCAATTCCTCTCTGGACTCAAACGTTTGCAGTACATAGATTTTTCAAGTAATGCGTTTGAAGACCGATTCAGAATTTCTACATTTAAAAGTCAATTCCCGTTTGGGATGAAAATGTCAATTGTCGGCTCTCCCTTGACCTCATTTGCGAGTATGGTCTTGAGGAAACGATAATAGTCCGTCGGAAGGGGACGATACATGGACCCGTGTTAAGAGAAAGCCATATCTCTTGCACGTTAAAGACACCCTTGTAGATTTCGAAAAAGAGTAGGCTAATGCCGTTACAAGGCAGCATTTGCACCCAGAAAGTGGAAAGGGATTAATATAAGTTGCAAAAACTTGTTTCCCAATCCACTTTAAATAAATATGATTAAACTAAAAGTCAATTAGACAGTTTACAAACTTTAATATTTGAAGGAAATTTATTCACAAGTATTCCACTACGTGTAGACTATTTTAATCGACTTAGTTTCTTTAACATCAGAAACAACAAGATAGCATATTTGACAATAGGAGAAATTGACGCCATTGAAGTGCTATTTAGAAAATCAAATAAAACAATGACAGTCTTATTAGAGGGATATCCTCTTGTGTGTACTTATGCTTCATTAAATTTTGTAGAATTGATATTTATCACAAAACTGAAACTTGACAGCAATGGTAGTTATTCGTGTGTCATAAACGATGGAAATATTACAACAACTAATGCAGTTTACAATCAGTTACAAATCAGGAGAATAAGATGTATTACGACAGTATGGGTTTTTTTTCTGCAACTTTATTCGGTGTGCTTCTTTTATATATTCTAGTCGGATATCGTTAAAAATTGCACCTCGAAGAAAGACGGAATCATAAACTACTTTTACGAGATAGAGGAGATGTAATGGCTGGAGAACATAGACTTTTTGCTTTAAACAATTCAATTTTCCAATGCAAAAAGATAATCTTATTTATTTCAAAAGAGTGTGTAAACAATGATTGGGCATACTATGAAGAAACTGTCGGAATTGAACAGGTCCTAG
This sequence comes from Mytilus galloprovincialis, assembly GCF_965363235.1. NCBI lineage: Eukaryota > Metazoa > Mollusca > Bivalvia > Mytilida > Mytilidae > Mytilus > Mytilus galloprovincialis. Next base: position 3,065,470 of record NC_134850.1, read on the forward strand.
GATTACAAGCAATGTGTTCTTCAAATGATGTCTATGATGTCTTTGGACGCCAACGATCACATTCGCAAAACAGACACATTTAATGAGAAAAACATTAATTTTCTGGAAATGTCTAGATCAAGCAATGAAACGTTAATGAAGGACAGTGTCGTTAAGAGTTTTTCAATTGATGCTATTCAACAATTTCATTTATGTTCATTGCACAAATGCATTGCCAGGCTAAACCATATGCAGTTATAGTAAAACTTTAAAAACATCCACGGTCGAACTGTAAATATGATGACCACTATATTTATCAGAGGAATACACGAAACTGATCATATTCGAATCACACTAGATATGCTCGCCAGGCATGTGCAACAATTTCACAATAGCAAAAAATGTATTTTCACAAAGATGTCTTAAATATGTAAAATGTCCTTGTATCGCTTATATACAATTGAACCAGAAAATAATCATGAAATGGTATTGACGGTCAAATACGTGAATTTCGATATTAATAAGATGACATCACCCTGATCACACATTACTTTCTGTTCAAAGATGTCGAGATTATATTAACCAGTTCAATAAAATTATCATTATTTTGAAAACCTTGAGTAAACTTAATATTGATGCAATATTCATTTGTTTGCTCAGAGATATAGTTCGGACGCAACCTATTTAAAAATTTACTTTCATTAATAAATTTTTTAATTAACAAAATGGTACTGTTTATATTTTGGGAAAATATATCAGATAATTTGGTCAAACAGAAATGCTTGATTCGGTTTCACCATGTATATCTATAATATAGTCATTTTATAAAAAATAATGTTTGCAAAAGTAAGAATTACTCTAAATAGTAAGAATGTTCTTATCCCAGACAGAAAACCCTAGCCGTAAAAGGAATAACTTTTTAGAACTTTTGGTCCTCAATGCTCTTCAACTTTATACTTGTTTTGGCTTTCGATCTTTTTTCATCTGGCGGCACTGGTTTTTCTTGTGTTGACGAAACGCGAGTCTGGCGTATCAAATTTTAAACCTGAGGTATTTTGTTAGCTATTATTATCGTGTTTCTCTGTACTATATGTTCCCCAATTTATTTGTATTGGAGTCCTTTCATGTAATGTTATATCTAACATTGCCATAAAAGCGAGAGGATTGGAAAACCACAAAACCAGGTTCAACCCACCATTTTCCACGTCCTGTCCTAAGTCAGGGAAATGGCCATCGTTATATTATAGTTTGTTTCTGTGTGTTACATTTTAATGTTGTATTGTTGTTGTGTCGTAGATGTCCTCTTATATTTGATGTGTTTCCCTCAGTTTTAGTTTGAAAAGTTTGTAATTTTTCTCAACCGATTTATGAATTTTGAAAAGGGGTATACTACCTGTACTGTTGCCTTTAAGTGTGCTCGTTTTTTTGTTTGACAAAATGTATCTACATTATCTTTCAATATATCTCAATTGTTTCTGTCCAGTTGGATATAATAAAAGATATAATTTACCATCCGACTGAAGAGCATTTTATTGTTTTCAATCAATATTTTCATAGCCCTCCATGTTGTTTTTGCCCAGACGCACATAAACAGTGGAACCATTTCAGAGGAGCCAAACATTTCTAAAATTAAACGTTTTTCTAAACCTGATTTTTGGGTTGATGAGACTGTAAAAAACAATCGGTGAAGTCATGTGGTGGTGCACTTCTTTTTCTGCTACGACCCTTTGAAAGTATCCAATTTTGATGATTTTCCAATTTTCATCAATTTTACCCATTTTTGGGCTTTAATTGTGAAAAAAATCACAGTTCTACAATTAAACTTTTTTTCATACTCTCAATAAAGATGAAGTGGACCAATCTGAATAAATTCAACTAAAACAAAATATAGGTACATGTAGATGTTAATATAAGAAAGTTTTATCATATTTTGATGCTTTTTCATGTCAAATTAACCATGTTGCAAATTTTGTAAATTTGTGATTTTTCTCAGTTTAAAGAACAAAATGCATATTATTTTAACTTCTTTGTTATAAATGATTGAAAAAAAAATACATATCTAAGAAATTTAAAAAGAAAAAGTTATATGGGATGTACATGTTTCTTGTAAAAAAAAATGTTTCTCAAAATTTTGGCTAAAACGACTGACTAGATTAGGGATAAAATTTGGAAAATTTACTTCTCAAAAACTACTTATTGGAAATACCCACTTTTTTCACAAAGTTAAGTTTTGATATTTATCAAATTCATTGCTATTTTCCACTTTTGACCCATGTTTTGGAAATAATTTCAGAACGAGATTTCAATGAGACTGAATGAGACTGAAACGCCAAAAGAATACATCCTTAATTCTATTGCCTAAAATATGCTCTAACAATAAATTAAAACAAATATGGTAAACAGAAGTTTATAAGAAGTCTGAGCTCGATTTACCAACAGCTAACAGAAGAAACTAAGGAGAATGACAAAGATCATATAAATTGACATGGGACGACTAGTGATTACTAAAATGTCCTATTAATTAAACTGATTGAAAGAACAAGATCATATATGGAGTAGCTCGCTAGAAATAAGTCCAATATTACAGACATGATCAAATGTTTAACAATTTAAAACCATCAAGTATATTGCCTTAAATATGAATAAACAGCAAGCAAAAACTAGAAATGCGCCTTTAATTGAGGAACTCAAAATTATGCGTAAACAAAAAATCTCTGTGTAGTGGCATTGGACATGTTTTAATTCTGAACAAGTGCCTGCGTTTAACCATTTGTGTTAATTTGGAAAGAAAATGACCGCATAATAAATATGTAAAAACTATGGAGATATCAAAAGTATTCAAAGCATTAAATTTTCAACAAAATTTTCAAAGAACTTATTGTGTGATGAAGGGATTTTTTTCAACTAGGAGCTGCATCACAAGAAGATTTCGGGGTATACTAATTTACGGAAAAAGTCATCGACTTCGTACCCCGAAAATTTAAACACATATGTGTGAATTTCACAGCTTCGAAACGAGTCATGATACATACAAATTTACGATATGGACTGAGCTACATAAGAAAACGTTACCCTTAGAAACAATGTCGAATATTGACCCTAATGTACACGCATTATTAAAAAGAATTAATTGAAAACATCGCGTTTAATAATTTCATTCGTCCGAAGCGCTTTTTTGGATTTAAATTCATCAGGAACACTCAAAGCCACACATTTGAAATCCGAGGATGAATAAGTACCGAAACTGTTAAAAAGCTATATGTCAAAAACACCTAGTAACATAAATAGCCAAATTCATATCAAGTAAACTTTGCCAGAGAGAGTTGAAACCTTAGTTTCTTAATAATTTCATAATAAGTTTATAAATGGACAATTTTGGAAAGGTTTGCTAAATCATGTCAGTACCGAATTACTGACTACTGAGCTGATGCTACCCTCGGGGACTTATAGTCCACCAGCAGAGGTATCGTCCCAGTGATGTGAAAATTGAAAAACAACAAGTTTAATAATTTCATGCGTCATAAGCGTTTTCTGGATTTACATGCATCAGGAACGCTCGAAGCAAAACATTTGAAATTCGAGGATGTATAAGTACCGAAACCGTTGAAGAGCTATTTGTCAATAATGGTAAAATTTTGTGAAATACTTGAGTGTAGTTTTACCCTAAGACTGTTTGAAAGTACTTCGCAATTGATTATTTGTGAAGGTTTTTTTTATTTCTTTATTTGATGTCGCGTATGAAGCAGGATCTACATACTCTCCCAGAGCATCTGAGAGCATCCCCGGGTTTTGGTGGGACTCCTTCTGTTGTATATTTTATTTGGCCATTGGTTGTTTTGCTATGTCCTCGCATTATTAAAATTGAGAATGGAAATAAAGAATGTGACAAAGCGACAACAACCCAATCATAATGCAGACAACAGCCGAAGGCAACCAGTGGGTCTTCAATGTAACGAAAAACTCCCGGAGGCGTCCTTCAACTGGCCCCTAAACAAATATGTATACTAGCTCAGTGATAATGGTTTTTTTCCACTTATACGTCTAAGTATGCTCTTGGTTTTTCGTCTGTCTTGTAAGTTGAATTTATTGCATTATGTTTTCTTTCCTTTTTCATTTTTACCTCTAATAAAGGAAGTTAAACCTGATGTTGATCAATTAATAAATAGGAATAGCTTACATCTTGAAAGAGTTATATATTACCCTTCCGGAGCACCTGAGATCACCCCTAGTTTTTGGTGGGGTTCGTGTTGTTTATTCTTTAGTTTTCTATGTTGTGTCATTTGTAGTATTGTTTGTCTGTTTGTCTTTTTCATTTTTAGCCATGGCGTTGTCAGTTTATTTTCGATTTATGAGTTTGACTGTCCCTTCGGTATCTTTCGTTCCTCTTTTATTAACAAAATAATAATCCTTTAATTTTAAATCGGATTGCAATAGTACGAGTGAAATACATTTGGTAAAGACTATGACTTTCAACAAACAAAACATAGAGACAACATCTGCATCGTTAATGACAATTGGTTGCATTAGAATATTTGTTTAAATTATTTTTTTCCATTTTTTCATTATGTTTTCTTTCCTTTTTCATCTTTACTTCTAGAGTAAAATCTGATGTTGATATTTTAATAACTTGGAATAACCTACATCTTGAAAGAGTTATCATCGTTGAATCCCTTTATTATCGAACACCATCACTTGGAGGACTACATATAAATATGTGTTTTTATCAAAGTAACTGCCATACTGACAATTTGGAGATTTAAAGTGCAAGAACATTTAAATACTTGCGAAATGGGATAAAACATTTTAATGAATGAAACAGAAAAAAAATATCTGCCATGTAGTTTAGACAAAAATTAAGAAACTGAAGAAGTCAAAGGCCGAAACATCTTGCAAATTGGTTTAATACTACAATCATGCAATGGAATATGTTAATTGATTCAAGTATGTTGCATATACATCACCTATGCAAAAGTAGCAGTGTAGAAATGTTCTTATATTTTGATACATTTTTTATCGAGATGTATTTACAAAACAGATTCATTTCTTGTATTAACAATTACAGTTTTTCGTTTTTACCTTCAAGTTGGTCAATACAATGGAACGGACTGTTGGATTCTTTTGATCAATACGATTTGCTTTAATTTTGTTTTGTCTAAAAAAAGATAAAACTAAAATATGAAATATGAAATAAGAGAGAATGATAGATAGATATCGATTTTTTTCTTTTCATATTACATGTAAAAAATAATGTATTTTCATTTTACAACAGCTATTTCATGTTCAATAATAAGGAGCTAAAGGCATTTGTATACCTTTATCAGGAACATGCATAACTTTAGCATATTCTCACTAATGTGGTATTGTCTAGTATATATATATTGTAGGTACAAAACTACACAAAAATCAGTTTGACAGATCAACAAATGCACAAATGAATTATTAACTCAAAGACAAAAGTCTCCATGCGGCAAAAGTGTGAGATTTACCCTCGGATAATTCGACAGATTGTAAAAATGCTTGTCGTGCGGATTCCTCGTCGCCATATAATGCTAAAGCAATCCTTAATAACGTGTAGGCATATTCTGTATTCCTATTTTGTATCAAATAACTTTCTGCTATAACAAGTTCTAGACCTTCTAAGGAATCCCGACACTGTCTAACATTATTGAGGTGATGATGACAAAGAAAACTAAGGAAGTATGCATACGCTGTGGATGGAAAAAAATGAGTAATATTTCTTCCCTCAATTGGAAGTTCATCTGGTGTTAAATTGAATCTACCGTTAATTGTATAGAATCTATGAACATAATTTTCAGCAGGTAAGCAACACTTTTCTTGTCAAATGTTTGCAGTTTTAGTGATTGGTAGTTGATATCTGACATTGTCATTCCATCGTATAGTTTATCGGGAGTACATTTCGATATAGAATACCTAATGATGTGTAAAGCTTTTCTGTATTGCTTTGTTTTGTAAAACAATGAAGCTACCATAAGCCATCCAGAAACAGCATCATGATAGACATTCGTTAGCAGAGTACTTAAACATGGTTTGTACTGTTTGTATTGGTTTTTATTGTTGATAATTGCACCATCAAGTGGTAAACGCTGAGCTAGAATAGTACACCTATGTGATATGTAGTATACATATAATTGCTTCAGTGAAAATTGATGACACCATATGTTGTGTAATAATCCTGCGTTGAATACATCTAACTCAGAATAGGTTTCTAAGCAACCATTTGCAATATACAACATACTGGATTGCACTACTTTCTGAACGTCATTTACATATAATGTAAATGGTTCAATTGGAAAATTCCACATCGATACATCAAAGTTAGATATTTGATCTGAAAATAAAATGCATCGCCAACCTTAGCTGTGTAACGTGTTTAATTTTTGTAAAAGTACATCACGAGCACGGCCCTCTGTTTTGTTCTCGAACAAGTTGTTTTCTGGAGTGAAGTAATGTGAACAAACTGAATGCTCGACGCAATAGACTAACCTGCTGAAACATCGCATAAAACAAGTTATAAGATTATCAGGCTGCCATATAGATGATGGTAGTTCTTCAGATATCCAGAAAATAATTGTTTTAATGAAATATGAACAGAGTAAATCTTTACATTCAGAATCATTTGCTATGACATCTTTCAAAATTATTTTTAAAAGAGCATAGCACATTAATTGGTTGTGAGTAAATGTATTAATTAAAAGTTTTTCAGCCACTGAAAAAGATACTCGCCATTCTAGATCTTCTTTAGGTGATCCCTTAACTCCGATCGGTACAAAAAGTACTCCGTGAGTTATAATACTTTGTGTGACGTTATGACTCGGCCATGACCTACTTGATCTTGTTATCCAATTTACAGCAGAAGATATCCACGTTTTACAATGTAAAGATAAGGCAAAATCAAAATCTCCTTTTTTGTCAGTTATACACGGTCCATGAATTGTTACGCCTTTAAATAACATATTTCCCTTACATAATGCACTCGAAAAATAACTTTTACCATTATGTTCTTCACAGCATTCCAAATCATACTGACTTCTGCTATATTGTAGCCTTAATAGAGTAAAACCAGGCTTTACATCGTCTGTATCCATGGACAGATAAGTTTTACTTGGATCAAAGTCGGGTTGTTCATCCGCATTCACCTTAATATATTTACTTACTCGCATCAAATCTAAATCACTTCCTCGCATTTCAAGTCCTTCTCCATAGCTTCCACTTGTTATAAATGTAGATGACTCGCTACTTGAAAAATTGTCTCTAACCGTGTTCATCAATCTGATTGTTTTAACATGTTCTTCTGTGCCTACGATATTTTGACATAGATAGCGATAAAGAGCTAGTGATATGTTGGGTGTAATAGTGTCTGTAATTAAAAAAGTAAAACATGGTCAGAATATTGTACAAGATATATAAACAAAAACTGTACATCTATGAAGTATTCGACAATTTTGATGACAATTAAGTCACTTCTAAGCTATGGTGATGCGCTTTCATAAAATTGCACATGCTTCATTTTCCATGTGAAAACAGAATAACTAAAGATAAATCTTTCCTCATACTCATTTAAAAAAATTGTAAGAGATATACAAATTAAAGCTGTTGCTTAGCTACAATCTCGATAGCCTGCAGTTTAGGTGTTTTTTCTGTAAAATCTATATTGTTCCTAAATAAAACTGACGTACTAAAAATACTCTCGATACGCAATATTCTTTTTCACTTTGTAATTTGGTTATAAATGGCAAGAAACATTGCAATTGGGGTATTTTTCGAACAACCTCTAGATAAAAACAATAAAATTGACACGAACCCTTCCAGAACTTGGTTTACTTAAAGGTACATTAAAACCAGTTACAATCGTTATGTTGATAATTCTAAGTTCGGGGATAAGTCATATTACCTGATATCACAATTAAGGGCATACGATACAGTTTTGATCCCGTATTTAAACTTTGATGAAAATGTGTATGTATGCTATTTTTTACCTGATTAAATCAAATATTTAATAAAAAATATACCTTCATGTGCTACTTTTTGAGTAAATTGAGGTTCAAATTTCAGATATTTCCTCAAAATACGGATTAAGATACAGAAAAGATTGGTGATAAGGATAGCATTCAAACGGAATTTTCTGATAAGGAAAAAAAAACTATTGGCTCTCGTTGGCGGAGGCCTTCAAATATGAATAAAACTCTCTCCTAAAAAACAACAATTTCGCCGTAATAGTAAAATCGAAGCAAAATCGGAGAAAGGGATGAAAAACACCGCATTCGGCTGTGATTACCAGACACCATCAACTACATCAAGAATATGTCCAAAGGTGAGGTTTTAAGTTTTAAGATTTGGCAATCATTTTTCAAATGGTGTTTTTTTTCTTTTTATCAATCTAGATTTTGTTTAATCAATTTGGATCAACAAACAAATGGCGAAAACGTACATGCATTTGGCACACACGATAAACATTTTTTTGTACCTCCGGTTGAGTCATAATATAGATTAAAGCTATAAAGAATTTGAATGATTACAAAAATGTTTGTTTTCAAGTACAAACAATACTCAGAATATGTAAAAATATGGCACAAACTATCGGCCCGGTTGCAGACTACTTTGAGAAATTGACAACCGTCGGAAACAACATTTTTTACTTATCATTAACCGGAGATTTTTCTTATGAATTAACATGAAAATTTAACAATTTTAGCCAAAAACCAATTTCCAATTTCCGTATGATTTCGTCGACAAATAGAATAAACGGAGAAAAAAAAACAAATAAAAAAAAACTGTAGTGTTAAGTATGTTGTTTTACACAGATCTTGACAGGGTGACATAGTGTAATGGGAACTCCGTTGCTTTTTGTCCGGGCGTCCTACGTTCGAATCTCATCACAAGTAAAAAAAATCAATTTTTGTTTTAACTTGTATCATTTTATTATTTTATCTTCTTTCAAAAAACAATGAAAAAGAAGGAGAAGCAGACCAATGTTCGAGTTCATGATATAATAGCCAGATATTTAGTCTGGTTTTTAAACAAAGTTTTAAGGTCGGGTTGTTGTCTCTTTGACACATTCCCCATTTCCATTTTCAATTTGAGTCATTTCAATGGGATGTAACAGGTTTTTATTCTAAGTTTGAGCCTCATTCAATTTTTTTTTGGACTTTGGAATTATTTTTTCAATAAGGGACGACATCAAAAGATCAATGAAGGATAACAAATTTATATCAAACAAGCATTCTGAGAGTAATGCATGGCAATACATAGTCACCTACCGGGTAAAAGTTAAATTATACTGGAACAAAATGATAACTTATTTTATTACTTGTCATGGTGTAAACAAAAAGTAAATATCAAGTCATTATATCTAAGCATGACTAAAAACAGTGTGAATAACTGATTATATGAGTGGATTTTTCAAGTCCAAGGACCATAACATGCAGAAAATTATCAGATCAAAACAAAAATTTGAAGTTGATCTGGAACTTGTCATGCTAAAACTATATACCAATTATCAATCAATATCTTCAAGCATGATGAAAAAAGTTTGGAAAAACACTCTTAACATTGGATATGATTAATAGTTCTCTAAAATTATTGATGTAATATAATGTATATCTTTTTTCAAATTATAATCAAATATATAATTAATTATATATAATAGTTCCAAATATTTTTTCTTTCATTTGTCACAAACTAATATAGATTTGTAACTTATATATAGTGTCAACAACTTTTGTCTACACAATGTAATGTAATGAAATATATACTGTAATAAAAATATATTATTATCTAACTAAAGGATGCCACAAGATGATATCTTTTTGTTATATATACTGCCGGACGGACGGATGGACAGACAGACAGACAGATGGATGAAGTGCAAACCTAAAGTCCCACTTCGTCGGTAGGGGACTCATAACTGGGAGGGATGATACAATTGCTGCTATTTTTGTTTCTTTGACATCGATTTTCATGTATCCCTATTGGTCAATTATTTTTTTCCCAAATGAAGTTAAGGGAGATAGGGGGTGGGGGTGGCGGTAAGCAGTGGATAAACTATGTGAATTTTTATCCTGAACTTTTGATGTCGTCTCTAAGAGAAGTAGAATAGAAGTCATTTGAAGAAATAATATTGCAGCCGATTTCGTGGAGTGTGTAGCAGTGGCGGATCCAGGGGGATGGTGGGGGGTGGTCCGGGGGGTTGGAACCCCCCTTTTGTTTGGACAATCAATGCATTTGAATGGGAACATAGAGTCCCCCTTTTAAAATAGGTGGATCCGCCCCTGGGACATAGCTTTGTTAAGCTTGCTGGTTAGTTGAACAGTATTCCTTGTTAGGTTTGGTTAACTACCCTACTTACAGAGTAGGCTTCTCCGACAGATAGCAAATCTAACTGACTGTTGGACTAAGTTACTTTGAAAAGAGGGTAGTACAGTTATGATGACCGAATGGTTCAGCTAAAAAGCAAGCTAAACAAAGATATTGCCTTTGCCTACACACTCAACGAAATCGGATATAAAGAGAGTTCATATATAAATTGTAGATATAACATAGTTGTTTCAGACACACACGAACTATTTCAAGTGACTCTCTTACACTCATATTTATTGACAGAGTTATATCAACTTTCGTTTTTATTTGAATTACACGTAGTTATAGCACCTACGCAATACTTTGTAATTTGAATTTAAATACCCAGGTATATCAAACATGGTCAAATGGAAAACTTAGATATAATAAACAAAAATTGTGTACACACGCAGTAAATTAGGTATTAGTGTGTTTGTTTATCTTCATATTACACTTTAAAATATACATGTTTTACATGGACAGTAGACCGTTACTACTTTATCCTTTTATGTTTAAATTTGATGATATAAATTAAAGTTAGATTGTTTACCTGCCATCCTTTCAGCCTGTTATAAGATTGTATATGAAATGTGTATTTCCGTTATACCAACTTTCGTTTCCATTTAACTTAAACCAACTGATAACACCTGTATGTAGACAAAACTATTTTGTAATTTGCAATTCAAAACATTAAACAAACTAACATATCCATAACATATGTGTACACACGGGGTTAATTAGATTGTATATAGATCTGGTTTATAGATCGGGTTTGTGTCGTTGTTCTCCTCTTATCGTTGATTTGTTTCCCTCAATTTTACATTATAGTTCGTTTCTGCATATAGTTATCAGAGGTACCAGGATTATAATTTAGTACGCCAGACGCGCGTTTCATCTACATAATAGTTATCAAAAGTACCGGGATTATAATTCTATACGCCAGACGCACGTTTCGTCTACATAAGACTCATCAGTGACGATAAGATCAAAATAGTTAAAAATCCAAACAAATACAAAGTTAAAGAGCATTGAGGATCCAAAATTCCAAAAAGTTGTGCCAAATACGGCTAAGGTAATCTACTCCTGGGGTAAGAAAATCCTTAGTTTTTCGAAAAAATCAAAGTTTTGTAAACAGAAAATTTATAAAAATGACAATATAATTGATATTCATGTCAACACCGAAGTGCTGACTACTGGGCTGGTGATACCCTCGGAGACGAAACGTTCACCAGCAGTGGCATCAACCCAGTGGTGTGACTAGTTATCAAATGTACAATGATTATAATTCTATACGCAAGACGCGCGTATCGTCTACATAAGACTCATCAGTGACGCTCATATCAAAATATTTATAAAGCCAAACAAGTACAGAGTTGAAGAGCATTAAGGATCCAAAATTCCAAAAAGGTGTGCCAAATACGGCTAAATAAAGGCAACAGTAGTATACCGCTGTTCAAAACTCATAAATCCATGGACAAAAAACAAAATCGGGGTAAAAAACTAAAACCGAGGGAAACGCATTAAATATAAGAGGAGAACAACGACATAACACTAAAATGTAACATACATAGACAAAATCCCAGGAGAATAACAAATATAACATATATATATAACATCAAAACCAAATACATGAATTTGGGATAGACAAGTACCGTGACACGTCTTATCGCAATGTGTATTTACTCTCAAAAATAAGAGAAAACAAACAACACAACGTTATAATGTAATACACACAGAAACGAACTATAATATAACAATGGCCATATTCCTGACTTGGTACAGGGCATTTTAAAGGAAAAAATGGTGGGTTGAACCTGGTTTTGTGACATGCCAAACCTCGCACTTTTATGGCCATGTGAAATATACCATCAAAATGACAACACAGGACTACAATATAAATAAATTGGAGAACACAATTGACAAAGACTCACACAAACAACAGCCAACAAAAGGCAACAAGTTCAAAATTTTAATACGCCAGAAGTGTTTTTTGTCCACACAAGACCTACGTGTGACGCCCAGATACAAAAGTTTGAAAGCCGAAACGAGTACAAAGTTGAACAGCATCGAGGACCAAAAGATCAAAAAGGTTGTGCCAAAAACGGCAAGGGTTTTCTGTTAGTTACCAGAAAATCCCTAAAGTAATTTATGCTTGGGATAAGAAAATCCTGAGTTTCGAAAAATTCAATGTTTTGTAAACTGGAAATTTATAAAAATGACCACGTTATTGATATTCATGTCAACACCGAAGTGTCGACTACTGGGATGGTGATACCCTCGGGGAGAAAACGTCCACCAGCAGTGACCCAGTGGTGTAACTAGTTATCAAAGGTACCAGGATTATAAATAAGTACGCCAGACGCGCGTTTCGTCTACATAAGACTCATCAGTGACGCTCATATCAAAATATTTATAAAATCTACCTTCTGTGTTACCTTTCGATGTTATGTCTCTGTTGTGTCGTTGTTCTCTCATATTTAATGCGTTTCCCTCAGTTTTAGTTTGTTACCCCGATTTTGTTTTTCCCATCGATTTACGAGTTCTGAGCAACAGTGTACTACTGTTGCCTTTATAGTTGATGTGATTTCCTCAGTTCTAGTTTGTAACCCAGATTTGATTGTTTTTTCAATCGATTTATGAACTTCGGACAGCGGTAAACTACTGTTACCTTTATTTATGTTTCTGTTGATATTTAAGTTATTCAATATTTGGTAACATAGGCAGCAGTTCATAATTATTCATAGTATATTAAAGATTAAAACCTACCTAAGAATGTGAATAAAACATTTAGAGTTGGATTTAAACATTTGCCTAATATTGATTCTAGATAGGTTCCTTATAAGTAATTACAGTATAGAGAAGGAAGTGGGTTAATAAGAACATATCATTAATTTCTTTGTCAAACCATTGATATCACGACAATATATCTAAGTGATAATGTCAGACGATGGTACACACATATTGTCTTGGGGAGGGATAAATGGAACTTTTTAAAACATCGCTTCCTTAAAGGGGCACTAGTTACGAGATATCAAATATATATTATTATTTTTTGGCCCAAACAATAATGAAACACAAATAATGAAATAAGAATTCCTTTTTAGTAGCCAATAAGGTGATAAAAGAACTTAAAGATAATATGATTTTTTTTATGAAATAAATTTAAATTGTTTACCTTTGATTATCTTAGTCTGTTATATACATTTGGGGATGAACCATGAACATGGTGAATACTCGTAATATTTGCTTTCGTTTCCAATTTTAATAACATGTACTTGTACATGTACAACACGTACACAAGATTTTACATTAAAATAAAACAACAGCCGTTGGTAACTATTCTATCACATTATTGTAAAGATTGTCTATGTTAAGTTAAGTTAAATTGTTTACCTGTCATTCTCTCAGCTTGTTATAGAAATGTGTTTCCCCGTAATATCAACTTTCGTTTTTATTTGAATAACACGTAGTTATAACACATACGCAATACTTTATTATTTGAATTTAAAAACCCAGGTATATCAAACATGGTGAAAAGGAAAACGGAGATATAATAAAAAAATGTGTTCACACGTGACAAATAAGGTATTAGTGTGTTTGTTTATCTTCATATTACACTTTAATATTATTCAAATATGTGTTTACATGGACAGTAGAACGTTAATATTTATCACTGTATGTTTTAATTTGTTGATATAAATTAAAGTTAAATTGTTTACCTGCCATCCTTTCAGCCTGTTACAGAATTTTTACATGAAATGTGTATTTCCGTTATAACTTTTGTTTCCATTTAACTTGAACAAACTTATAAAACATCTGTATGTAGATGAACTATTTTTCAATTTGCATTTTAAAACTCAGGCACATTAAACATGGTAACAAACTAACATATTCATAAAAATGTGTACCCACGGGGTTGGATATATATTTGGTTTATACAGCTGGTTTGTGTCATTGTTCTTTTCGTATAGTTGATGTTTTTCCCTCAGTTTTAGCTTGTAACCCGGATTTGTTTTTTCTTCGGACAGCGGTAAACTACTGTTGCCTTTATTTATGTTTCTGTTGATATTTAAGCTATTCAATATTTTGTAACATAAGCAGCAGCTCATAATTTTTCATAGTTTTTTTAAAGATTAAAATGCCTTAAAACCCACCTAAGAATGTGAATAAAAAGCATTTACAGTTGGATTTAAACATTTGCCTAATATAGATTCTAGATAGGTTCCTTATAAGTTATTACAGTTTAGAGAAGGAAGTAGGTAACAACAGATTATTTATTCTTTTGTCAAACCATTGATAGCATGACAATATATCTATGTGATAATGTCAAACGTAGGTGCACACAAATTGTTTTAGGGATGGATAACTGGAACTTTTTAAAACATCACTTCGTTAATATTTTCTAAAATAAGATAAACGATGACAGTAGGTGCATTTTGACTATTAATGTCTCGTCTAGGATGCTCAGTTCAAAATATCTGAATAATACTATGTTTTCGAAGATTTCAGATTTAAATGTGCCCAACTCATCAGGTCACTACAATGAAGAATAAATCCATTAAACAAAAGCACACACTGGATGAGGAGTCCGTGTATTTTATCATTTTTATAGATTAATATACGCAAAAAACATTTTGAACACAATATAAGGATGTCACATATCAATCGACACAAAATATGTAGAATACAACATAAAGGATGTCAATATCGAAGAACGGAAAAACTGAAAACCTCATATGACAATTGACAAAACATCAAGTTAATACAGCCTCCAAAGCATAAAATAGCATATAGAGACGAAGCAAAACGGACTAGGTACTCGGTACTTGGTATCCAATTTGACTTTGAATGTCAAATCACTTCTGAAGACGCATGTTGATACTGCCAAACGTTAAGATTGATTGCGCAATATAGAAACTAATAATCGTTTAAACTGAAAACTTGAATTATGCAGCTAGCATGTCACTAACTGCAAGTTGAGTTATGTATCATTATCAATTTGCCAAGCTTCTTTTGATACCTTTTCTGACATCGGACCCGATCTACCTTTAAACGAAGTTTTACTGTGCGTATTGCTGTGTGTTTCATTATTATAAATTGACTGAGGAAAAGGAGGTTTAAATCTCACAAAACAAGTTTAATCCCGCCGCGTTATTGCGTCTGTCCAAAGTCAGGATCCTCTATCTCTTGTTAGTCTTGTATGTTCTTTAATTATAGTTCATTTATGTTTGGAGTATGACATCCATTTTCACTGAAGTAGAACACTTGTTTATTTAGAAGCGAGCTGCATCCCACCTCAAGGTGCAGAATTTCCTTGCTGTTTTGAATACCCATTGGTGGACTTCGGCTGTTTTCTGATCTTTGGTCAAGTTGGTGTCTCTTTGACATATTCCCCATTTCCATTATCAATCATATTTTACTTTTTCATTAAGAATTAGGGTAAATGAGGCTTAATGTTTAGTCGACAACTGAATCAATTTTCTATCGTATGTTTCAACAAAAAATGTTCAAAAATTGAACACAACACGTTTAAATATTTCTTGCTGCTGATTACATTGTCGTTTATTCAACGCAACAAATCTTCAAAAGTTCAATACACAATTATCTATCATGGTCAATTTCCTTCTTAAAAATATTGGCATCCCCCTTCGATCAAAATAAGTTTATAACTAAAAACAAATCGTAAATAAGGTCAGATGCGTATCTGAACAAAAATAACGGTGGTCCATTATCAAACACTTAAAATGAAGCAAGTGTTTACATAATAATTGGCAGTTATTTTTTTTTGTAGTATTCGAAATATACGTTTACGTGTTTTTGAACCAATAATTTATCCTAAAGGAAAATTACTATCGATTTTCAGACAGTAGTAAACCTTTGTGAAAGAGGGCCAAAAGATACAAGAAAGACATTTAAAACTCATAGATAGAAAATAAGCTGACAATGCTATGTCTAAAAAGAATATACAGACAAATAAAAGTACATAAGACACAACATAGAAAATTAATAAGTAAGCAAAACGAACCCCTTGCAAATTTGAGGTAATCTCATGCGCTCGGTAAATCAAATCCGTGAAAGAGAACGGAATTGTAGTTTCGACATAAGAAACGAATCCGATATCATCTGTGAAAATCTGTGAATCTACTCTCATTAATCATCATACAGATGTTTACTTGATCATGTCTTTTCCAATCGATTGACTGATTTATAGTTGGTAAACTTACATCAACTTTCAACATCTTATAAATGCCCGTGTTCTGAAGGGGAACGCAAACATTTGCAGTTCCTAGTAAAATTAACATATACACAATAAACAGTAAGAAAATAGTCATGACAATCGCATACAAAACATGTAAAACATTCTTTATCATATGTGTGGTGTATAGGTCATTCAAAGAAAAAGGTAGCATTATAATTTCAACTGGAGTTCTATATCATGACCTGAGTAATAAAAACATTAATATGTATACATATGTTCACTGATTTGGATATTACTCATACAAAAATCAATCCGCGACGTGTTCAATGATATGTTTCAGATCTATGTACTAAATTGTTCTTTTCAATATATGTAAAAAAGTCATAATGTGTATTTAATGTTTTATATGATTTATTCTATTTGAGGATTACAAACATGTTTTACTAATCAGGTTTATATTTCAATGTGCGTGTTATTAAATTTATTCACAACATCTGCATACTCCCATACAACTCATTCGTTCCATTTTGTTCAATATGTTATGACATAAAAATTTATTTATTAATTTATTGTAGAAACATGTACGTCCTGTTGGATAGTCTCATTGGCAATCAAAATAATCATATGCGATCAATATTATTTTTTTCAATATTTTTTTGAGACGACCCCTCATTTCTCACCTGTGTAGGTGTAGACCATTGTTGAAAAGATTAGATACAAGTTATTTGTCGTTTTGTTATCAAGGCCGGTTTTGACAGGAAGTATTACATATTTGTTTTTCGTAGACTTAAATTTTGTGAACTGTAAATAAGTAGCTTGGGAAATTGTAATTGTTATCTTTGCCATATTTCTTTCTAATGTGTTCATATTTTCTACAACACTTGTTTTATTGTTAACTTCCTCAATAAAAAATTTAGTTATATGGATAAGTCATATGTTACTATTTGTTTTTAATGTTTGGCATGACTCGTTATATTTTGGTTTAAATACAACTTTAAACTTTTGAAATAACATTATTATTTTTGCAAAATGTTGTTTTATCAGTTTTATTGTGTATTTGGATTATTGTTGTCAGTTCTGATGTGTTACCAAATCATTGTGAAATTTCATTTACTAAAAAGTAAGTAAGATGTGATTGCAGCTCAATGAATTTTACACATATATCAACAGACTGTCCATCTAACACAACAAATTTATATTTGTCTAATAATAATATGCACAGCTTAGATATCTGGATTTAAGTGATGGTCATGTGACATCAATCGACCAATCAACGTTTGATAATTTAACACATTTAAAATAACTGAGTATATTCAATAATCCAATGAAAACTTTCGTATGGAATGTATTTGCACCACTAGACGAACTGCAAGTACTTCATAAATCGCATGACTTACTGTCAACGTATCCAAGAGAATCGTGGTCGGATGTTTTACAATTAACAAAAGTCTTTACTTATGGTGGACCGTCAAATGGATCATTTGCGGAGATATTTTCTGCCATGAAGAGTTTGAAGTATTTACATAGTGATATTCAAATTCATGTTCTGTGTGACTGTACGTTTCATGTCTTTGATAAAACGCCTTAAAATATTTAGAGATAAAAGGTTAATTAATGACAATAGAAAAAAATACTTTTACACCATTAGGATTTCTGTCTAGTCTTGTTATTGCAAATGCACGTTTCCTTAAACTGTCAAATACTTTGCCAGCGTTGCAAGTGTTTGAAAATCGACAAATGGAAGAACTAAATTTAAACAATAATTTTAGAGTACATGGTGAATTCATTATAACAACTGATTTATTCAAATATATCGGTAACATTTGTTATTGGTCGTTATGGCTTTTTTCAATTGATGCTATTCAACAATTGTTCAATTAGTTTTTGTCATTGCACACATGCTATCTATTATTGTCATGTTGTTTTTTTCTTTTGTTTCATATTCTGACATCGGACTCAAGACTTCTGTTAAACTGAGTTTTACTGACTGTGCGTATTGTTGTGCGTTTTTTTTTCTACATTGGCTAGAGATATATGGGGACGGTTGCAATCTGAAAAAAAAAGTTTAACCCTGCCGCAAGTCAGGAGCCTCTGGCCTTTGTTAGTTTGGAATGATTTTAGTTTTAGTCTCTTGTGTACAATTTGGAGTTAAGTATGACGTTCATTATCATTCAACTAGTATGCATATTTGTTTTTGTGCCAGCTAAAGGACGCCCCCGGACGCAGGAGTTTCTCACAACATTGAAGACCAATTGGTGGCATTCGGCTGTTGTCTGCTCTATGATCGGGTTGTTGTCGCTTTGACACATTCTCCTTTTCCATTCCCAATTTCATTTGTAAGATTAATGCATATGTAAAGCATATGTATGAGCATATGCACAGCATATGCAACTAAAGTAAATATTAAAAACCTGCACGGTGGTAATATAGATATGATGAGCACTATATTCAAGAAACGAATACAAGAAATCAATGACATCCAAATCTGACTAGATGTGTCTACAGATATGAGCAGAACTTTACCATAAAAACATAATATAATACAAAATGTATTTTACGAAGGTGATAAGAAGAGGGACGAAAAATACCAGAGGGACAGTCAAACTTATAAATCTAAAATAGACTTACTAATTGTGTAAAATATCATTGTCGGTTCATCGGTAAATCGCTTACAGGGTTTCCGCTGGTGGTCGCCATTTTCGCCATTTGCGAAAAAATAACAATTGTGACGATAAAAATTCGTCATTGGAGAAGGCGAAAGAAATATAAATAACGATTTATTGTCATCCGTTTTGGTTATTTCCTTTTTTCGGGTTTCTTGGACTTTACCTGATCAGACAATACTTGGAATGCACCTTGACTTCGTTAAGATTTTGACAGAAAATCAATAATCAGCTGATTGCATTTTATAGCTATCGACATCAAAGGACTAATTAATAAAGATGTTGATTGTCTTAAAATATATAACAAAATGATATGGTTAAATGGAGTCCGTCACATGTCAAATGATTTATTCACCATTTTGCGACGCACGTATTTGAAGCAAAATTAGTCCGATTCCTCTTCTCCTTTTAATGATAGTCCAGAAAAGAAACCTTGCTATGACGAAAAATTTTCAAAAGCAAGAACGTTCTCTGATTTAAAACTTTATCATTTAACTTTGATATAGATAATTTATTTGAGTGGGTACTTTAAAATCGGTTAGAAAAACTTTGTAAATACGCACATAGTTCAAGCAAATTTACTATGGTCTAGAAAGGAACACTGTCGTTATGAAAAAATCTAATCAAAAGATTGTGAAAATCCCTTGAATGAGAGTAATTCTTCAAGGTCATGACTACACCGTACATGAGGGATCAATTTCAAGTGATAAAAACTTTTTTTTTGTTATAAAACCCACTTCTTAGTAGTACGAAAGTGCACATGTTCTTATTTTGAAGAAACTTTCCAACATCATTCAAGTATCCAAGATTTTGTTTATACTCAAGGACTTATATCTTCTTCATTTTTAAAAGTAAGTGGCCCCCTTCTTTTAAAGTGGTTCAAAAATTAAATTAATTTTCTCTATAAAGTTCTTTTTTTTAAATATATTTGTGTGACTTGGCGAAAATAATAATAAAGTGGCTAAAAATGTATTGTTTTAGGGAAAGAGGTGGCGAAAAAAATAATTGACACAGGAGAAACCCTGATTGCCTATATATATGTTGCCAACTAGACTATAAAATAACATCTTTTGGTGAATATACGTGAATTTTATAGCGTGACATCACACGTGACTTCCATACAAATGCATCGAGATTAATTTAACCTATTCATTAAAATTAACAAAAAAGTTATAATGTTAAAATCCTTGAATAAACTGACTACTTATGCAAAGACAAATTCATTGCTTTTATCTTATGTCTTTCTTTTTTGAATACAGATCTCACAGAACTCAAAGAATCCCTATTTTCTACATTTGAAAAAACCTGTACCAAGTCTTGAATATGACAGTGGTTGTCCATTCGTTTGATGTTTTTATCATTTGTGTTTGCCATTAGATTAGGGATTTTTCGTTTTGAATTTTCCTCAGAGTTCAGTATTTTTGTAACTTTACTTTTACTAACAGCTAGTTTATAGACAATCGTATGTATTAAAATAAAAACACGTGTCTTAGCCTTTTTTTAACACTACAATAAGGCTTTTCACATCGTGCACTTTTCTATATCGAAATGCACTCCTATAAAACTGAACCAGTACATTTCTATGTCAAAATATCCATTATCAACCACTAAAATTACATCATTTAACGAGGAAAGTATTCTAAAATAACGTTTGTATATATGATTAATACCAGAAAAAATTTGTGTGGTGGAGTAAATTCAGGTTTTTTTCCTTCCACCGTGCATGTTTATTTCCTTAGTTGTATATCATATTATTATCATGTCAATAATGTTAGACAATATCAGGATTCTTATGAAGGTCAACAATTGGTTAAAGAAGAAAGTTGTATGATATACAACACAGACCTACACGCTATTGGGAAGTGCTTTAAAATTATTGGGCGACAAGGACTCATCACTAGAAGTATCCTTACATTCTCTTTAAATATCCCGGAAGAAGCGTACAATTCGGCCACAAGGTGACCTCACCGGAACTATTCTGACAGTCTGTATAATGAATTCCGATAAGTGTCAAATTCAGCCACAGAGAGACTGTTGGAACTGGCTTGACTAGGAGATATGTCAATTCAGTTGAATCTAAGAAATGATGATATAAATATATATATTTTTGAGTGATATAAGAGGTGATATAAGAGCAAACGAAATTCATACTAAGTTGCATATCTATCTTTGTGTATTATATAATTTTCTTTTATGTTTTACCTGTTGTAGAATTTATGTGTCGTTAGTTTTGATAGTATGATAATAATTTCAAGATATCTGTCTCTACTTTTATGTTTCGTTTTTATAGAACGTTGTAAAAAAACAAAAATCTCAAAAAAATACTGAACTCCGTTTAAAATTCGTGGATTTTTAAGTTTCGAACAGCGGTATACTACTGTCGCATTCATCTATCTTACAAATGATTGACAGGGTCACATCGCTGATTGTATGTTTTAATTCCCCGTCTTCATTAATCGAAGACATCCCTCAATTCACTGACGAAGAAGTCCCGTTTACGCCAGATAATAGCAATTATCAGACCTTACAAATGATAGAAGTGTTCTTATAGTTTGATACATTTTATACGGATCTATGTGTAAAACTGATTCATTTACATGCCTTGACAATACCAGTTTTCGTTTTTACCTTCAAGTTGGTCAATACAATTGAACGGACTGTTGAATTCCTGCGATGACTACGCTTTGCTTTGAATTTGTTTTGTCTATAAAAAGATATCTATACAATTGAAATATGAAATATGAAATAAGAGAGAATGATAGATAGATATATAGATATATCGATTTTTTTTTCATATTACATGTATCAAAATAACTAAGACAGAAATAATTTTACAATTAAACATATGTAAATGAAATGTGCTAATGTATTTTTATTTTACAGCAGCTATTTCATTATCAAAAAAATAAAGGAGCAAGGCATTTGTGTATCTCTATCAGCAACACACTTATCTTTAGCATATTCTAATATTCTAACTAATTTTGTTTTGTCTAGTATATTGTAGGTACACATCTGCACCATTATCAGTTAAACAGATCAACAAAAGCACAAATGAATTATTCAATTCAAAGACAAACGTCTTCATGCGGCGAAATAGTGAGATTCACCCTCGGATAATTCGACAAATTGTAAAAATGCTTGCCGTGCGGATTCCTTGTCGCCATGTAAATCTAAAGCAATCCCTAATAAAGTGTAGGCATATTCCGCATTTCAATTTCGAATCAAATAACTTTCTGCTTTATCAAGTTTTAAACCTTCTAAGGAATCCCGACACTGTCTAACATTATTGAGTTGATGAGGACAAAGAAAACTAAGGAAGTATGCAAACGCTGTGGATGGAAATAAATAAGTTATGTTCCTTCCCTCCATTGAAAGCTGAGCATCATTTTATAAGGGCATTAGCTCTCAAAGTCATGTTCATCGATTTGACTCAAATTCGAATATTAGATTTATAATATAAAAAAAAACATATAAAATATTTATCCAATTCATAAAAAAGTCAAAATTAAGCATTTCAGAAGGCATGCGATTGATAATATATAGCTTCGTATCGTGTGTATTTTAGTCCAGGCGCCATCTAACTAACTTTCGAGATGACTAATAAAACAACCGACGGTCAGATAACACGATATAAACATAAATATAACTAGATAAATGGACCTAATGCAAATGGATATTTCTATGTCAGTATGATTTTTAATTTTGAGGTTAAACTGATGTACATTTTCGATTTTACCTGTATCAATGTGTATTAGAATGATTTTTAGGTGATCGAATCAGACAAATCAAATGGTTCACCTCAGTTTCACTTTCAATGAAATTTGACATTATGTTACTTATATATCCTAACAATCATTTATCATGTATAATCCATCTGTTGCTAAGGGGTTAAATTGAAGTTCACTTGAATACGAATTCAATGAGGTCTTGTTATTCTCTTGCAAGTGAATAATTCATCAACGATATTTTTTTAGCTTATTTTAACAAAATATAAGCATACTGACTGATAAAAGCGAATTGTATTTCAGTTTAATAAATGATAAAATAAAAAGGTTTATGTATCTCGTAGCTTGTGTCCCCAGAACAATACACTATCATTATATATATAGGTATAACAACAGTTATGGCTATTTACAAATATTGCTTTAGATATTCCAAATGATATTTGATGGTAGTGTAAAGTATGTTAGCATGATCCTAATAGACCTTTTCAACATCTCTCGACACCGACTAATGACATCTATTGTTTACAGGTAAAATGGATGGGTCGTCTCAAAGAAAAAAACCATCATGATTATCAATATGTAACATATTGGATTGGCGGTTATATACTGTCTTGACTATATAGCTTCAGAGTATATATCAACCAAATAAATAAATAAATACATGTCTCTGTCATATAATATTCTTATTTTGTATGTATTTACACGACATTTTATGTTGAATTGATTAAAACAAATACAGCAACCATTCTGCATCCTGGTCCGCTTTCTCTTCAATTTTATGATTAAACGAGTCTGTTACCAAATATTTGCCGCATGTAAATAACAATTCATTTGTTATTGTAAAAGCTTTTATGAAATTTTCCATTTATGAAAAATACTAACTGGACTGTCCGTACGTCCGTATCACACTTGTCTTAGTTGATGAACATATTTAATTTCTAGAGGGATAATCACATATTTGATTTTGAAGGTCTTAGGAAAATATCACATCTATTATTTCTTTTTTATCAACGGCGGACTTCTCAAGAGTTGATGTTTTTCATGATGAATTTTGAAAAAAAAATATAATTGACTTCTCGTTTTTTAATGTTACAACATCTAACGATGCATTTTTTTTACATACCTGCGTATGAAATTTATATTTCAAGTTATCAGTTATTACTATAGAGCTTGTTGACATTGCAAAATCAAAATGGACATTGCTAATCATTGTTTTGGAGACCAACGGCTGATGTCCCGAAAATACCATACCTTGTCCCTTCGTCATTGTGTCCTTGAAAATGGCCTTTGGGTTGCTTACAAGGAGTTAATTAAATTTCGTTGATTTTATTTATACACTCATTTCTATATTATGTTTTGTTTTCACCGGGTGGAATTTGTTTCTCTAAATCCAATTTCCGGAACAAAGTTTTGTACCTTTTTCAATTTTTTTCGTACTTTAGATTTTTTTATCTCATCTATGAACATACATACGGGAGGTTTTGGATCAAAATAGGGAGAAATGATCCGCTGCATTTCCAAGAGGACATATTTATAATAAAACATTGATTAATTAAATATCAACTACAAATAAACATGCTTTGCACTTTTCATTTCCCAAATTCCACCAGGACAGCTAGAAGCTGAACGTCTAAAAAGATTAAATGTGACTTAAAGTCCATCATTTTCTAATAATAAATTTTAAAAATCCATGTTATTTGGACTCTGTAGGAAAGCTGTATCATTGTCAATGAAAGCAAAAAAATCAATAATGATTTCAATTTTTTTACATTTTGAGACGACCCCTCACATTGTACCTGTCGTAGTCGTTCTCAACTGTAGGTATCGAGAGATGTTGAAAAGGTCTAATAAGAAGACACAAGCAGTTACATTTTTTAAATAGAAGAAATGTCAGTTATCTATAGATGCATTTAAATGTTTAAATGGTGTCACTATTTCTAACCTTTATTTCGATTTGTTCGAATTCTTTTACCTGTTAAAATAGGTAATTTTATACAAAATAGATTTGGGTATAAGGAAGTGGTATTTAAAATGAAAGAAACCCGTTATCGTTTAAATTCAAATGAAACTTTACTATTGTAGCAACGTTGTCACTTCCTGTTAGAATATTTAATTTTTATTGAACAAAAGACACATGGTTTGCATGCGTCACGGTACAAGGAACTTATACCAAACACATATTTTACAAAATAATTTCACATTTTCCGATAACAGTCACGTGATCTTTGTTTTTTTATTTTCGTTGGGTACATCAATATTGGTGATTGATGAGCTTAGTTTTGGTACTTTCTATTTTCCTTTTTCGTTGGGTACTTGAATGTTGGTGATTGATGCGTTGAATTTTGGTACTTGCTCTTTTCCTTTTTTCGTTTGGTACCTGGATGTTTGTGATTGATGCGTTGAATTTTGGTACTTCCTCTTTTCTTTTTCGTGTGAAGACTTTGATAAATAACAGTTATACTTCCAAATAAATGTAAAATTTAAACCCTACATGATTTAAAAAATATTCGACAATTATTTTTCTTAGGGGTTGGTGTTCCCCATTTAACAACCACAAAGTATGATAAATTTAATATATTGATGTCTTTCTCTTCTTTTTTACTAATACAAAGCCCACTAATTTAAATATTCAAGCATAAATAAAGTAAAAAACGTATGAATTCGAAAATTGCTTCATATCATAATTTTATCATTTATCATTTATAAATGACAAAGTTTTCTTCATTAACGCTTCATGGCTAGATCCAAACATTTCCAGAAAATGTTATTTTCATTTAAGGTGTCTGTTTTACGAATGTGGTCATTGGCATCCAGTGGCACCATTTGTAATACACATTGCGGTATTTCTGATTTTGTAATACTCTCCAAGCTTATAACAATTATTTTTGCTTGCAACCCAATAAAATGCTCAATTCCAACAGTAGCTTCATAGCTTGCCCATTCATTGTTCACAAACTCATTTGAAATAATTAAGATCATCTTTTTGCATTTTGAAATGGAATTACTTATGGCAAGTCTATTTTGACCAGGTCGTACATCCCCATCACATCTATCTGACAAAAGAAGTTTATAATTTCGTCTATCTTCGAGAAATGAACGCAAAGGTCCATATACCCATTTATAGTCGCCTTCGCAATAAGCTACATATGCATCATATTCAAGTGCTTCTTCTTTTGACTTCAGGAAAAGTGGATTGGCCATTCCGATAAATAAACAAAAGTATTGAAGGTGCAATTTGTAACGATATCCAACTAGAATGAATAAAAGAAGCACACCGAATAAGGTTGCAGAAAATATAACCCATATTGTCGTTATACATCGTATTCTCCTAATTCGCAAGTGATTGTAAACTGCATTAGTTGTTGTAATATTTCCATCGTTTTCGACACACGAATAACTACCATTGCTGTCAAGTTTCACTTTAGTAGTTAATAACCATTCTACAAAATTTAACGAAGCGCAAGTACAAACAAGAGGATTTCCTTCTAATAAAACTGTCATTGTTCTATTTGATTTTTCAAATAGCACTTAAATCGCGTCAGTTTCTGTAGTTGTCAAATATGCTATTTTGTTGTTTCTGATGTTCAGGAAAGTAAGACGGTTCAAGTCTTCTAGACTTAAGGGAATACTTTTGAAAAAATTTCCTTCAAGAATCAAACATTGTAAACTATCTAATTGACTTTTAAATGTTGAAGTTCTGAATCGGTCTTCAAATGCATTCATTGAAAAGTCTAAATACTGCAAACGTTTGAGTCCATGAAGGAATTTACTGTGATGATCAAATTTCAGGCCAATACTTAGTGACGAACTTTGCATTATCAACCGTTCCAAATTGACAGCATATTGTAGAAGGTTTGGATTTAAAAGACCACATTTGAAATGTGAAATATTAAATATTACCACGTTCTGAAGTCCATGCACTGTGTAATTGCAGTCGTCAAGTGATGTGTATGCGAAGTCAATGATTTTCAATCGTTTGATGCCCCTGAAAGTTATACTGTGTATGCGATTATCATGGCCAATTATTAATGAGGCATTTAGAAATTCGAGTGAAGAAGGGAGGTTGAGAGACAAATTTGCTTGGGTATCAAATATAAATCTGTGATCCCGAGGTCGTCTACCATCACTCTTTTGTTCTGGAAAACTATAAAAAGATTTACTAGTTATCAAAGAAATGTCTATTCTCTTAATATTAATAAAGACATTAAAATATAAGGCAATAAGATCCTGGTGGTAATCTAATTCATTGTGACTTAAATCTAGATCCTCAAGACAGTTTCTGTATTTCATTTTCTGGAAGGCGGATGCATCTATCAGTCTGATACCATTGCCTTTTAGAGATATTTTTTTTAAGCATATGTTACCGATATATGCAAATAGATCCGCCGAAATTACGTATTCACCGTAATTTTTGAAATTTTGGCTCAAATCCAATTCAACCATTTGTTGATTTTCAAACACGTGCAAAGCTTGTAGTGTATTTCATAGTTTCAGGAATCTATTATATGAAATAATAAGACTGGACAGTAATTCTAAAGGTGCAAAAGTATTGATTTCTATCGCTCGTAACTTGCCAATGATACGTAAATACTTTAATGGCGTCCTGATAAATGAATCAAATGTATAGTTATGTATAACATCATCTTCATATTCACAGTGTAAATAATGATCCATTTGACGGTCCACCATAAGTAAACACATTTGTTAAATGTAAAACATCCGACCACGCCTCTATCGGATATGTTGACAACAAGTCAAGTGATATATGAAGTACGTGTAGGTCATCTAGTTATGCAAATATATTCCCTTGAAACGTTTTCATTGGATTATCGAATAAATTGAGTTCGGTTAAATGTGTCAATTGTTCAAAATCTGATTTATCTATTGCACTTATGTTACAGCTGCTCATATCCAGAGATCTAAGCTGTGTATATCTAGTAAACGTTTCCGTAACTATACTGTTAAAGTTATTTTCGATCAGAAGTAAATCTGTTGTATTTCTTGGACATTCTGCCGGTATGAATGTTACATTCCTTGAACTACAGTCACATCTTATGTCATTCACACGTATTGTAATATCACAATGTCTAGAATAAGCAAACGAAAGAATACATTTAACACAAAGAAAGAATAAACGTTGTGTTAACAGCATTTTTCAAATCAATTGTAAATCTTTAACTTTTTATATCCCTATTTTCGAGTACGTGACCACAGTATTAAGCAATATTCTTCTTTCGTCAAACTTTTAAATATCTAAATGTATATAAAGCATTTTTAAATGGGGCCAGTCAAGCAATTATCAGAATAATTAAATAATTAAATATATAAATTTCATATCTTAAGTTTATTGTTGCTATTTTACTAAGGTTATAATTGTTTGACGAAGGTAAACAGGAAGTGCGTGTGATAACATGAAATAGAAATTCCCACTACCTGATACATCTTGTGTCGGTTAATTTAACATGTCACGTGACACAGTGCAATACCCTACTACCTGACACAATTATTCTTATTATAACGTCAGTTTCTTTGACATATTTAAAAGTAATTACAGTATCATTAAACGAATTTTAAAAGAAATCACTCACACAGTGCAACACCCCTCTAACTGACCAAACTATTCTTATTATAACGTCGGTTTCTTAAACATATTTAAAATTAATTTTACATATAACAAAACGGAATTTAAAAAAATATCTCACATGGTGCATTCAACAATGAATTTATATATGTATATGTGTGTAAGCCTAACTATCAAGAAAAGTAAGAATTCGGTTTTTGATGAGGAATCTTACGACAGAAAGAGGCTGACGAAGCAACATGGTCATTGTAACAGGATGCATTATCTGCCTCTATCTGTCTTCAAAAAAAAGTAAAATCACAAAAATACTGAACTCAGAGGAAAATCAATTCGGAAAGTCCATAATGTTTATTTAAAGAAATTATCATTCTTTTTTATAAAAAATACCCCAAAAAACTATTTCTTCTCTACTTTCTTGATCACAGATCTGTTATCTCAGAAATAAACTGAAATCAATTCAATTAATCATAACACGTGTTCAAGGAATTATGGTCAAAACTTTCTTCATGTATAAAAATGCGACGATTTTCCTTTTTCAAGCTCCATTTGATGATTATTCATGCTACAAATTTGGAAGCAATACAGTTTATATTTTAAGTTATGATTGTCGTTTTCAGAAAATGTATTCATAATCATCAATAAAAACAGATGAACAGATCCCCGAAAAGGACAACTTTAGGCAGAATAAAATGAACTCAAGTTATAACAGATGCTTCGGAAATGTAAACCTTTTACTCTCCTGATGACAAACTAGTTTTAAATGTCATTCAAAGATGTCACATTTGAGAAAAAAGTCAACAAGATTTAGGTGGGTATTTTGATTTTAGGTTAAAAGTCTTAAACTACGTATCCGTTAAAACCTCTGACTATAACAAATGAATGATGTTTTTCAAAATGATGTATAGCAAAAAGTCAAAAACTAGCGGGATCTACTTAATATAATTTAAAAGATTTTTTGTCAATTAATACCTATAAAATAGAGGCAGAGGATATTAAAACTATATTCTGTACTAAATGGGTTTTTTAAATTTATTCTATGTATAAGTATCCTGAAACGTCTTGTCCTTGTTTTCGTAAGATGTATTTCTGCTCTGTTACGTCGATCTGATGATCTTTTTAAATGATTTTTTTTATAATTTGTTCTTATGTTGTACTATGACACTATTGTCCAAGTTTAGAGGGAGTGTTTTTGCCTTCAAACTTATATATATTTGTCACAAATCAGGTGTAGGTAATTAAATGTTAATCACTTGTTGCTGCATATCATATTTGCTTTTCGTTCATAAATTTTTACATAAATCAAGCCGTTAAATTTCTAGTTTAAATTGTTTACATCTGTCACGGCGAGAAATGTATCCCACTTCTTTTTTAAATCATACGTCGAAAATAAACTGACAACGACATGATTGAATAAAACAAATAAACAACAACAGTACACAAAACACAACAAAGATAACCAAAGACTGAGCAACATATTTATCTGGTGCTTATCTAAGGGAATCCTAAAGAGTTTGCAAATTGCACCATAAGTTGCATCTATTGTATCTATCACATCAGTACAAATCTGGTGATCATTTTAATTCGGTACGTTCCATTGTATTGAAAATACAGAGTGTCAAATTGAGTATTAAAAGTAAAATCACAAAAGTACTGAACTCCGAGTAAAATTCAAGAAAGGAAAGTCCTCAATCAAATAAAAAAAAATTACACGTCAAATATAAACAACAACAACTAACTTCAACACTAAAATACCTGTAATCTGTAACATTTAAATTCATACCAACTATTTTTTCGCAACACTTTTCTGCCTACTATAGGAATTCCAAAGTTAAATTACATCTCGACTAAGATTTAGCGGCATTCCATTGTACTCATTCCACTCATTTTTTTTTTCGTGTCTGCATGTCAATTTTTTATTATGCTAAATTTAACTGCAACTCCCTTAATTCAGAAATGATGAAACTAGAACCAGTTATAAATCATCAACTTAGAACGTGCATGATAGTTTACAGTTTGTATGTCCGAAACCCGAGTAGTGATGAAGATTTAATCGTACTTACTATCTCACTTGAATAATTCAAGTTGTATATATTGTCTATCATAAGCCTACATGATTCGTAACTGTTAAAACATAGAAAATTGTCAAAATGTTTAACTTGTTTCAATTTTATAGAAAGTTTACATCATGCTAATGATTATATGAGTATTACTAATCTATCGGGAAGTGTGTTTCTGAAAATGAACAAAACAATTAATTTGACATACCTTATTCATTTTTATCTTTTACAAAATGGTCAACTCAGTGCTAGAAATGCAACAAAAAGCATTGCTCGAAGCCAGATGTGATATTTGAATATCATCCAAAATTATGTTTTTTTCTGTATATTTATCTGTTGATGACTGCTTATGAGAATCATAGCAAAACCTAATAAATTATCTTGTTTGAAAGATCAGAGAATAAATATAAAAAGATGTATGCAAAACCTTTTTTTTCATATAATTTTAACAAAGATTCTTAATGGAACGACTGTTTAATGTGAGACATAATCCTGACAAATCCATTCGGAAGAATGTTTATTTCCTTGAATTTCACAAATATCTTGAAGGGGCATTGGCTATCAAATTCATCTTCACCGATTTAACTTAAATTCTCATATTTGAATTATAACATACTAAAACGTATATTGAAATTATTAAAAAAAACCGGAAAATTAACATTTTCTAAGGCATGGGCTCGATTACATGTGTTAACGTTTTGTGTGTATTTTATTCTAGATGCCATCTAACTATATATGGAGTTGACCTCTTAAGACTGAAAGCCGTCATATCATCGATACAATTAAATATATAGATATACAACGATAGCAATAGAATTTTACTAGGTGTGTGTACGTATACGTTCATAATATAGATTACAAATATTTGATAATCATCGTGTGTACCTGTATAAGAATGAGGTTTTGTATGTCTAGTTTTGTGGATCAAATGATTTACCGTTGTTTAACTTTCAATGTTGACATTCTTTTCCATTTGATAACTAAGCACGCGAAATTCATGCCACATCTTCTTCTAATAAGGGGTTAATTGAAGTCACATGAATACGGATTGAATTAGATAGAATTATTCACTTGCAAGTTAATAATTTATCATCGATGTTTTTTCTTATTTCAACAAAATTGATAATGGCTGTTAAAAGCAAATTATTATTTAATGATTGAACAAGATTTTTTTATTTTTTTTTATAAAATATATATCTTTTTGGCTAACCATAAAACGCCGTTAAATCCACCATTTTTTTTCTAAATGTACTGTAACAAGTTAGGAATATGGCAGATGTTACCAAATACTTCGTTTTTACGTACGTTGCATTGGCGTTTGTTTTTGTTGCACTCCAGGCATTCTGTTCTCAATGGCCAGTACAGCTGATCGAGACCCAATACGACTGTGCGAGGAAATAAAACAAGATTTATATTAAAAAATAACAGTCTCCGGGACAAGTTTGCAATTCCGCTGAGTGCAAAAGTTGTCACCTTAATTTTTGAAGTTAAGTCAAAACAAAGTTGATAACTTGGTTGGTATTGGTTCCCTGATAATTGTCCTAAATTTTTTTGGATCTAGCACCACTGTTGAAAAAGTTATGCCCCTTTTTTCAACAATTTCCTCAGAGGAAAAGTACTTTTTCTCAAGGGAAATCAAATTTCCCTGAAGGAAAAAGATTTTTCCTCAAGGGAAATTGTTTTTTCCTCAAGGGAAATTGTTTTTTCCTCAAGGGAAAAAGATTTCCCTTAGGGAATTTGCTGCATAATTATTTCCTTTGAGGAAATTCTATTTCCTTAGAGGAAATTCTTTTTCCTTAGAGGAAATTCTTTTTCCTTTGAGGAAATTTGCAGCTTCAAATTTTCCTTGGAGGAAATACTTTTTCCTGTGAGGAAATTTGTAGCTTCAAATTTTCCTTGGAGGAAATACTTTTTCCTGTGAGGAAATTTTTGACAAACACTTTTCCTTGGAGGAAAATTCAAGACAACAAATTTCCTCTAAGGAAATCATTGTTCTTCAAATTTCCTCTAAGGAAATTTCTGAAGATCAAATTTCCCTTAAGGAAATGTTTTCCCTTATTTTTACTTGTTGAACATTTCTTCACTACACCATGTATACAAACAGTATGAATATAATAATAACAAGACTGTATAATTGATGCAAAAGATATTTAAAACTTTAATAAATGTTTGACTCAACATTTTAATGACATTGAAAATAATACAGTCTGACTGTTTAGATCTAGGTATTGTTTATACTTTTTTTATAAATTTAACTTTGATTTATAATATTTTTTGGAGCAAATGCTTCTATTTTCTTTGTAATTGTTTCAATGCGATACATTAATAAGCAACCAATTTGAATGTCATACCATTTGTGGTGTTCTAAAGAATTTGTTTATATATTTGCAGATTAAATAATAAAATAAACACTTTTCGTGTTATTTTAAATTAGAATTTCTTCTGTTTCAGCTTGTGTACAGTTATTCAATCCACTACGTAAGAATTCAGTGAATACATTATTCCATTCACTAAACAATTCCCTTCAATTCTAAGAGAAATCATTTTTGCAAATTGTTCTTCAATGATCTTCTTCTGTATATTTGATATGAGGGAGCGATGTAAATGAGTGGATAAAACTGGTGTTCCTTTTTTCAACAACAAAATAGTATTTGTTCAGCATTCTCCTTTCTTTTGATTAAGATATGTTGTTGCTTTTATGCAATAGTGTTTTTGTGTATCTATGATAGAACTCCATTTTGTTTATGGTCATTATCATGTGATAATGTTGAAATTTCCTATTTCTTTTTTGCAGGAAAGCACACATTCCATTTCAAATTA
This sequence comes from Mytilus galloprovincialis, assembly GCF_965363235.1. Classification (NCBI taxonomy): domain Eukaryota; kingdom Metazoa; phylum Mollusca; class Bivalvia; order Mytilida; family Mytilidae; genus Mytilus; species Mytilus galloprovincialis. Next base: position 3,098,850 of record NC_134850.1, read on the forward strand.
ATCCAATTATGCACTATGTAAATAAATTTCAACTATAAGTTTCCTCTTCAGTAATGACCTATTGATCATGAAAACCAAGATGTCTGATCACCTATAAATACACAAAATAAACAAATAAAATGTTATAAATGGAGAGAGAAACAGCAACAAATGTTTTTCATGTGTATCTTTCCTTATTAAAATACATTAAGTAAACTTAACTCGAGAAAAATAAATAACTGCGATGTAGACTAGAAAGTATAAAATGCCAAATAAAGTATTCACGAAAAATTAGTTGATTTACAGAAGTCAAGTCCCTGTTTGCAGGAAATTTACATCATTGGTTGTCTGGTGGAGAGTTGTCTTATTGGCAATCATACCACATCTTATTTTTATATAACCTTGCCATATTCCTATTGTGCCTGTCCAAAGTTCAGAGCCTGTAGCTTTTGTCAGTTTAGTCTGACACTAAAATTTAGTGGTTGTTGTTGTTGTTGTTTCATACCGGTCATATTTATTTTTTGTAATTTATTTTGTTATAAACTAGCCAATTACCATGATTAGTTTTACAGTTTGGATTGTTTCAATTTTTCATCTTTAGGTCTTTTATAGCTGCCTACTTTGACTATAGTATAGGGTATGGATTTTCTCATTATTGAAGGTCGTAACAGGCCTACAATTGCTTTCTCAAAGCCATGATAGTTTTCATATTTAATATACCACATCTTTTAATTTTTATAGTAATCATGATACTAGTAATCATCTTTCAAGTTCAATAACTTTTTTAAAATTAAAAGGTGCCTTACCATTTAGGTTTAGTTGGCTTCTGCAAATTTTACATTGCCTATCATTTCTGCTGTATATAATTTCTCTGTATCTTATATAGTTCTTGCCCTATACATAAAAGAGTAAAAGTTGAATGACATCTTGCATCAATATTTTTTTCTGTTTAATGTACATTATGTATATTAATGTGTGTTTAATAAAAATCTAAACCATGAGTGCTTGATAAGCTTCTTGCCCTTATAGCTGGTCTTTAAGCTTTAAATGAATTTTAATGATCGACTAAAAAACTATGAGCACTGTGCAAATAAGACCCCTGCCCTCAAAAAAAAACAAAACATGCACCAACAGTGGTATTTATTGACATAAAACATGTATATAATTTGGCTCCATTTATAGATATATATCTCAAGTGACTATAAGTTTAAGGCTGTGATTTTTTTAACAAATCCATAAATTTCTAAAACCTTTCAAAGTTTTTGAAAATGGACAATTTTAAAATAACTTTGCAACAACAAAAGTTCCTTAACTCTGCATCTTATAAAAAAATATACATGATAAATAGGGAATGATACTCCAGCTTGCATATTATTCAAAGTTTTAAAGGAACATAACTGAAGAACGGTAAAAGTTTTACTACCAAAATTTGAAATTGATCTGATTAAAATTGTGATAAAAAATATTTTTTTAAAGTTTAATTAAATTTGGTTGAGGGAAACTTAAGTTAGAAGGCCGAAACATTTTTTTCCATTTTTAAAGAACATAACTATAGAATTTAGTAAAAGAGACACTACCAAAATTCAAACTTAATCTGTATTTTGTGATGATAAGCATTGTGTATTGATTTCATAACATTTGGTTAAGACAAACTAAATTTTAGAGAACAGGAAACCAAAAATTCAGCATATTTTCCCCATTTCTAAAGGGGCATAACTCTGATACTCTAGTACAGTAACACTGACATCACCAACATTCAAACTTGATATGAGAATTGTGATAACAAGCTTTTGTAAAAGTTTAATTGAATTTGGTTGAGGCAAACTAAAGTTCTGTAAGAGTACAAAAAACAACTTTGGGACAGACGGACAAACGATCTGACAAGTGTTAAACATTATGCCCCCTCCACTTTGGGTCATAACAATAAAAAGGGAGTTTGTCAAGATATAAAAACAATTCACCAAAGTTTCATAAAAATTTGTGAAAGCATTCTTGAGACTATCCTAATCCCAAGTCATGATAGTACAATGACATAAATCAGATTTATTTTTAAATTAAAAGGAAAATTATCATGTTTATGTTATACAAAAATAATTCACCAAGTTTCATGAAAATTGCTCAAAGCATTATTAATAGTATACGTACTGGAAAAATCCCCGCTTTTATGAATAAAATCCCTAACTTTAAATTAAAAATTTTAAATCCCTAAAATTAAAAAGGAGCTTAATTATCATGATTATATCAATAGATAATTCACCAAAGTATTATGAAAATTTTATGATTAATGTATTCTAATTCCAAGACTATCTAAGACATGGTTTGTTTGAATTAAAAAAGTTGGAATAAAGTACCTGCTAGAATTCAGGAGAATTAGACCAAATCAGGCTATCTTCTAGATTATCAGACAATTGACTGTACATAGAAAAGGAATTTTCTTTTTTCTTTTTTCTTATTTAGCTATTTGTTATCTCTGTCCTTAATATATACTGAACTAAGCCATTTTTTCACATATTTTTTTTGTTTTTTCTCTCTTGTGACTTGTTATTTAACATAACAAAAAAAACCAAAGGCAATGAAAGAGAAACTGACAATGCCAAGGCAAAACATAAGATGCAGAAAAGAAAAACAAAACAAAACACTAAGCAACACCAACATCACCAAAAAACTAGTGTTGAATTCATGTGCTCAGTCAGTCAGTGAGAGTTCGCAGATCCTGACCTACTATATCTATGCTTAAAAACCTAAAAATCATATAGTTCTAAACATATTTTGTAAATTTATACTTGATTAAAATGTTGTCATAAATAGCATAGACACCTCTGAGTTTTGAGAACCACATGTGTTAATTGTGCGAGTATAATCATTGATAATCATGCACAAGATTGACTTTTAAAAGCCTATATATTGAAATTTTCTGAAAATATTGCATGCGTTTATTAATATGACCAATTTCAAGAAATGCACAAAGATGTGAGATGATTTATATAATTGTAATTTCAGGAATTTACAGTAAAGGCTTTTATCCTCACTGCATTTTGCACTTTTCCTAATTCAGGAGCCAGAAGTTATGGCCTTTGTGACCTTTGTATGATTTTTATTTTAGTTTCTTTTTTTTATATTGAAGAGTTAAGTATGACGTCCATTATCACTCAACTAGTATACATTTTTGTTTAATGGCAAGCTAAAGCATGCCTCATAGGCACGGATCCAAGGGGGGGGGGGGGCTGAAGGTTGGACATGTTGGAACCCCCTTTCTTTATTGGACGATCAATGCATTTGAATGGGGACATGTAGTTGGACACCCCCCCCCAAAAAAAAAAAAAATTGTCCTGGGTTAGGAACCCCTCCTTTATATGACTAGATCCACCCCAGTCTCAGGTTGCGGGATTTTCTCGTTGCAATGAAGACCCATCGGTGACCTATGGCTGTTATCTGCTCTTTGGTCATGTTGTTATCTCTTTGATACATTCCCCATTTCCATTTCCATTTTCTTTTCGGTTCTATTATAAATATTAGAAACGAGTTTGGCGCCTTTACAAAAATATAATTGTCTGTGCTGATAGGGTAGTATGTGTGCATACCAATATTTAAATTTTCTAGGCCTTCTTTTTGAATATTTTGTGCATTTCTTGGTAAAATACTGTCAGACCTCGAGTGCTGTTGTTTTACAAAACGGTCAAGTAATGAAGGGGAAAGAAACTAACTAAAAAGACCAAAATAAGCCACAACTAATGGGGGTCTCATTGGGGGTTCTGTTCACGGATCCCGCTTAGTTACTACTTATTTTTTTAGATTCTCGCATGATGCCATCCCGCGTACACTATGTAAGTGAACAATTCTGCTATTTTTGTAATTTCCCATGTCCCGCTAAACTTCATTTCGCGTTTTCACGGCACAATAATTTGAGGGAGGATAGGACCTTTATCGGGACTGCGGGATCGGGTGTTTTTAAGCTCTGGATTTCGGGATTGACCCTTTCGGGATACGATAATTCTTTTTTCGAATTTCGGGACCTCTGGATTTCGTGTTTTTTAAGCCCGGGATTTCGGGATTTCGTGTTTTTAAGCTCGGGATTTCGGGATCAGTACCCCTCCTACCCTCCCTCATAATTTGACTTTCATGTGTCACGTTTACAAAAAATACGCCTCGACAATCCCGAGTCCCGCTCAGACCCCCCTTATAGGTACATAATGAATAGTTTACTATGTAGTCAGTAGTCGGGTCAAATACACATGTATACACTTTTAGACGACCTTAGATTCATTTCACAGCGAAAATACTCATTTATATTGAACATTTTAGATCACTTTACATTTAGATTTTATAACTTTTAAAATAAAGACCATATAGATTTAAGACTATTTAATCGAAAGATTATAATTTGTCAATGCGCAACTGTAACCAGGTACTGATTTTTTTTTTGCATGCGTTAAGTTAAAAGTGCCGGGAATAGAAAAGCAAGTTAAACTTCTCATCTGGACTTTTTAATAAGTCTGTATACCGGACCTCTTCTCTATTTTGGGATTGAAAAAAAATCTAAAGTTAAAAATGCGGTTTTGAGCCTATTTCTTCTTTTTAATTTGGTAACACGTTAAGCCATTAGTGACACTAATATGGTATATTACCAATAATTAGGCCATATATTTCGGTGTGTAGAAATACCGCAAAAGACTTCTTAGTGCACTTAGAAGAAAGTTTTTGCATTAAGGACACTAAAACTATGTTTTAAGATCACAGCGAACATGAATATAAGAGGATATGATTAAATACCTCAAATCTATAAAGTTAGGTATCAATAGATTTTGTAATTTTGAAGTTAAATGACTTTTTAATCAACGCCTGCCACTCGCCACGTGACCAACGGTTTATTGCAGATTCCCGAATCATCATGTTCAATCAACCTAATCCAATAAACAATTGTCTTTTGATCGTTACTTATTGATTAATCAATGGTTGTTAACCTAACGGTTTAGCGTGGTATAAATTCAAGTTTATGAAAGAAAAATAAAAAATAAATTTTGTGTTTTAAAACTTTGCCTTTGTTATATATATTTAGTTTTTAAGGAAATTGCTATGCAAGCTTTTTTTTTTATTTAAAGAACCCTATTTTGAGATAAAAATTGAGAAACAAATGCTTTTGATATTTCATTTCCTTACTAACAATACAAGAGTTTACATACTATCATTATTCCTTGAAAGACATTTGAGAGTATGTGGTGTCCATGGGGTTCTTCAAAATCCGATTACAGAAGTAACATATAGAAAAACTCCAAGAGGTAAAATTATATTACGTTTTAAAAAGAGAATTATAGAATAAATCATAACTGTCTTCTATGAACGATAACTATAAACTGGTGTCAATGCTTTTTTTTTTAACAATTCATCTTTATTTCAACAATTGAAGATGAATACCATTTTATTTTATAATGTAATAAGCACTATGGGCAGGCGCGGATCCAGAGCTTGAAGTGGGGGTTTGGGGGAGGGGTTATGTGAGAAATGTTTAAAACACTAGAGAAGTTTTCATGTTATACCAAACCATATGTTTTTCAATAAATGGCACACTTTTTGTTCATCCGGCATATGGTTACTCTAAATAAAATTTTAAGTATTAATTTTATAAGGTTAATTATTTGATTACAGATCGTATCTACCCGTTTTGCAATTGTTGTATCATTCTAAGGGAGGCTAATAAAGATATATATAATAAAATATAGAGATAGCAGCCTTGGATTGTCTTAATTAAATCCTTTGGTCCTCTAATTATCAAGTTACCCTCTGGCCAATGTTATTATGACTTGTGTATATTTAAAGAAGTGTAGCGACAACGTGTCACCCTATTCAGTGCTAGATATTCAAATTATAGTAAAGATAACATTAAAACAAGAAATGGTTAATACAAAAAATATTTTAAGATTTTCAACCGGGGGTGGGGGGGGGGGGGCTCGCTTTAACCCCCTAAATCCGCTAATGATGTGGGAAAACTAAATTATTTAGTTAACTTAATCATATGACTCTTAAGCCCGTTCTGCCATTATTAAGAAACGCTAAAGAACGGAAATGTATGATTTTAAGATTTGGAAATAAATGAAATTGGTGTCACAAATGGTATGTCTGCTTGTATTTAAAATATTTTATAAATAGATATAATGCTCATATACATAATTATTAACGGTTGTTTTACTTCGCTTATTTATAGCATTTAACTTCGTATTCTTATTTTCGGCATCAAATAAAAATAATGGAATACATATATAGGAAGTTCCAATCAATAGACAACGTACAGAACAGAACAATTCGATATTACTTAGGCGTTCACAGATTTGCACCAATTCTAGCACTGTATGGGGATACTGGATGGATAACAAGTCAGTTTCGGCATTGGGTGAACATTATTCGATACTGGAATAGGCTTTTATCGTTTGAAGACGACCGATTAACGAAAGTGGTGTTCAATATGGATTATGATCGTTGCACAAACAATTGGTGTAGTGACACTAAAGATATTTTCACTAAACTTAATATGTTACATTATTACGAAAGTAGAACAATGGTGGATTTAAAATCTTTTGAACAAATTGTACGAACTTATTACAGTGATATATGGAGAGAGTCCTTGATAAATAAACCAAAGCTACGATCTTACTTAAACTTTAAAACAAACTTCGAACTAGAGCACTACGTAAAACTAAATCTTACGAAACACGAGCGATCTGTGCTAGCCCAGTTTAGATGCGGATTATTACCGATCAGAATTGAGACTGGTAGATATATTGGGGAACCAGTAGAAAACAGACTATGCCGATTTTGTAATTCTCAAAATGTTGAAAGTGAGCTACATTTTCTTATAAACTGCACATTTTATAATGATATCAGACAAACTGTTTTTAGCGAGATATTAATGGTGCCTGACTTTACGCAACTAGATGAGCAGGGAAAATTAACATTTCTAATGGTGAACCATCCAAGGAAAATAGCTAAATACTTAGCAGCGTCACTTTTCCGTAAAAAACAAACAGTTTACTCTAGTTAACATTCTTAAACTTTTTCACAAACATTAGTTGAATAATATATGAACTTTAACAATCGTTTATTCTTAATCTATAATTATCTGTATTTAAATTTAAATTGGCAATTGACACGTGATATTAGAACATTTATATTGAACTAACAGTAAAAGGTGACTTATTGGTCCATTGGGCCGGGTGTATTATATATGTAATTATATTTTGTACAAATTTATGCTGATTTACACATGTCACTATAATAAACAATTTACTTACTTACTTACTTACTTTATATTTTAAAAGACAAGGAAAGTGAGTTAAAAAATATATACAACAAAAATAAGCGAAAGGAGATGTGGTACGGCTGTCAATGAAACACCTATCCACAAAAGTTAAAAATGAAGAAGATGTCAGAAATAAATTGGTCATAATTTATTTACAGTCTAAAACATCGAAGGGACTAAACATCAACCTATACATATTTATACTTGTAATGCATTTGTATATAAACATCGAATCAGAAATATGTTCCTTTCCTAAACATGTTTAAAAACATTGCTGTGATAGTTATCAAAAGTACCAGGATTATAATTTAGTACGCCAGACGCGCGTTTCGTCTACACAAGACTCATCAGTAACGCTCAAATCGAAATATTGATAAATGGCATAGTTCTTAACATTAGAAAAATGAATGAAGTATTGGCAACTGGACGTTAAGCAACCAAATATCAATCCTCACTTTTCCGTGAAGTGTTCACAATTATTTGTCTTTTTAAAATTAAAAGGATGAAAAATCCCAAACTGAAAAGAGTTGAAAATACGCTATTAATTTAGAAGTAAAAAATATAGCAGACAGAATAAATACGGCAAAAACAAACAAATGAAAAAAAAAATAGAAAACAATTTGAAATACCATATACATGTTTAATCAGTATACTAGTAGATTATTCACGGGCCAAGGTTGAGCGAACATGAATTGCTATCGATTATACTAAAGGTGACAATCAACTTTTTGAGGCACTGTCGAGAAAACATTAGAAAAAAAATAATTTAAAATTATGAAAGGAGTAGGTTCTTAGTGCACATTTTTGTTCTTAGTGCACTAAGGAGGTCCTTTGCGGTGTTTCTACGGACCCCATATATTTGAAGCTGTTCAAAATTCTGTACATTATAGGTACGTGTATCAGATCGGACAATAATTTTCATATATATAAAAAGAATTACTGTATAAGTTATCTAGTATGAAATATGTCCACTGGACCGACCGTGTAAGTGCTATATATATTATATCATGTATATAGCCAGTCAAAAAGATGTGGTATGATTGCCAATGAGACAACTATCCACAAAAGACCAAAATGACACAAACATTAACAACTATAGGTCACACAAGGTCGTTAAAAACTTCCATTTGTTGTTGTCCACTGAAAATAAGCTCATAAAAACACGAAACCCCGTTTACTCAATTCCACCTTTATTTGTTAATATTTCTTTATCTTTTTCTTTTGATTTTATCGTATCTTTTTTGTGAAATATTTTGTGTGGTCGAACATGAAATTGCCTCCGATGCTACAAAGAAAATTTGTTTAATGTCATCTGTTGCAATATATGCTAAGTACTACACGTGGACAGGATGTTCCCCAGAAAATAAGTTATACACACCCCGATATAACCCCGAGGGTACACGCTACTGTCATATGGAAAATTACTGGGTCACCTGTAAGATGGTAATCAGCCATGCAACTAATTAGGTTACTGACCATGTCACTTCAATTTAAAAAGTTTATCGTTAGATATCAAAATGATAAATTCATTTTAATTAAATATTTAAGAACTAAAGGATTTATCATTAAAATGAAGTGAAATAATTCAACCAAATCGTATATAGATTATATACATATTTTTTTTTATCTATGCCGGAAAGAATTGAAAAACTGTATTTATAATTTTTGATTTGTTTTATAGAAATCTGTGTAGGTCTTATGAAATGGAACTCACGCAACGCATGCCTAATTAAGATTTATAAATTTATTGAAAAATATAACAAAAATTTAGTTTTGATATTAAATTAAAGTTACCTTTCCGCGCTGTAATTTATTTGATATGACATGAATCAAGCAATTTTTGTTGAGGGATTTATGGGTTTGTCCATACAACGTATAAAAAAGAAGTGTATGTTATTAGTATTTCACATGCCTTGTTTTCGCCTTGAAGCTCATTATTCAGAGTGTTTCAGACAAGATGATGAAAATAACGTGCAAGATACTTTTTTCGATCATCGTGAAGAGACAATTTTAATTCCCATTCCTCGATGCACTCTACCCCTGTTGAATTGTATATTTATATTTCCTCGTGCTTTTAATTAGCCCCCCCCCCCCCTTTCGTGGTTACCGTTATGCCAACAAATACCCGGGGCTTGATTTACATGTAAAACCATGGGCGGATCCAGCCATGACAAAGGGGGTTCCAACTACATGTCTCCCTTAAATAAGGGGTGTCGTTGCCGCTGGTTTTCTACGGTTACCCCACCCTTTTCATATAATTTAGATTTCAAAAGTGTATACCTTATTCATATATTGTGTAGGTTAAAATGTTATCTTTTCCCATATTGTTTGCGTTTTGATTGGTGTGTAATGCAACAGTGCAATACCAGTGGCGTAGCTTGCATGTATGCTCAGATGCTCAAGCATCCACATCATTTTGACAAAAAAAAAATGTTTTTAATAAATATGTAATGCAAGATTGATAAATCCTGGGACTATTATACTACCAAGTATAATAGTCCCATATAAATCACAGAAAAGTGTTCTCGTTAAAAAAAACTACTTCGTAGCGCGTTGTCGGCTATGGAAAGCGCAGATGAGGATGATGAAACGCTGACCTGCGGACAAGTTTGGTCTGAAATTTAGCCAACAGAGCTATGACATAGCAATGTTACTAGTTTAAAAAAAATCTGAAACATCATATCGTTTCCTGTGGCACGAAAGACGACGTGATAAAAACTCTATTTGTAATGAAATGTTTTTATTCCTAGGCTCATGAATACCCTTTTCCATCTAGGTACAGATATTCATGTTGTTTTCAATAAAAGATCAGAGTTCCAATGTCTCCCGCATTGGACATATTTTATCTATCCAAGATACCAGGGCAAAAGCTAAAAAAACCACTTGTTTTTTGTATTTATATCTCGAGAGAAACAAAAGCTCCCGAACAAATACAATGGGATTTGTATTATAATTTATATTTCCAAGGGGCATAATTGGTTAAAAATATTTGATCAGGATTTATACTTGCATGTGTGAAAGACATGGCTGCATGAAAATCTGGCAAGAATTTCACACATGACAGCGCTAACAAGACCGTACGGATGGACGCCCGGTATTTCCATATCCCCTCGCGGCAATGAGTTAAGAGATGTAATCAAAAACTCCAATTGGGAAGCTCAAATTCCAGGAAAGGAGAGGGGGCACTTCGGTTCCTATATTCCGAAGTTCTATATACAGAAGAGCAGCTTTTTTTGAGATGTCAAATATAAGATTTGATGTGAAACATTTACATCAAATATTTTTGCATTTAATGATGATAGTCAAGTTCGAGAAAACAATAAAATTTTGTTGGAAATATAATGTATACTGGTGGGTATTTTGAAATTAAACAAAAATCTAACCAGTGTCGGATTTTAGGGGAGTTCACATGCATACAGGGACAACGTTCGAAAAATATAATTTTCTGCATAAAAAAGTCCCATAAATTTTTCGCCTCGCTACGCTCGGCGACAGTTCTGCATCCACATCATTTCAACCCTGGCTACGCCACCACTGGCTACGCTCGGCGACAGTTCTGCATCCACATCATTTCAACCCTGGCTACGCCACTGAATACCTAAGTGTCAAAAGAGAGTTTTTCCCGACCTATTCACATATTTTTAAGGTTCCTATTTACAAGGTGATAGGACGTTCGGTTCCGTTGGAATAGGTTACCTTTTCACGCTATGCCTTAAAACTTTTCCTGATGCACAGGTAACCTATTCCAACGGAACGTCCTATCACCTTGTACATAGGAACTTGAGAGGATTCCCGAGATTATCATTTATGCAATGATTGCTCACAAAATGCTAGGGGAGGCCAACCCCGGATTCCATCTCCTTCGACCCGCCACAGAATACAGATATAATTGATAATTGTTATTTAAAAGTCATATACTATAGCCACTATAGTACTAGAACCGAACACCTGTTTTCGGATATATATATATACATACACCACATCTTCCTATGTCTATATATATAGCTGATTTACCGTAAATAACTGCGTGAAAATGAATAATACACAAGTTGATAATTGTCTCTTCTCTGCTTATTTTAATGTGCATGCAATATTCACTCTGATTTACTTGTGAGACCACCGACACTAATAATAATTACCTACAAAATAATAGGTGCTCCTTTACTGGGAAGAACATTTCGGATCCGATCAATTTATTGGTTCCATTCCCCCATTCTACACTTCTCCTTAGAAAAAATGCCTTGCAATGCGTCATAATTATCTGGACTACTAACTTACTTCCATATAACTTCGAAAACAGACTATAATCTATTTCACTGGATGAGATTGGGCTCACGGATTTTTTAATGGATTGGTAATTTTTATTTAGAGCAAAAGTTTACAAAGCAAGATTAATCACATTTTTCACCCGGCCTACAAATCAAATGCCGAAATGGTTGCCTCCTTACTGACTTACACCTACACAAGCTAAAAAACATATTCATGGGGGGGGGGGTTCAGATGGGGGATGCTTGCCTCAGTCATGTTTCTGTGATTCCCTATATAATCAACAAAATTTTTCACACAAAAAGGGGGGCAGGGATTTTTCCTTAATAAGAAATCTCTATTTTCAGCATAAGCTCATATAAATTTGCCTTTTGAAGAACTGAAATAAATATGAGACGGCTAATGATTTTTCAGATGCTTTACATTAAAATACATCCATGTGACATTCACAATTATATATAGATCCAAATTTGAAAAGCTATTTTTTTCAATATTTAAATAATGTAGGATCAAATCTTGATACATGTATGTAGTTGAAATTGTTAGCTTTAAACATGTTAAACATTAAAAAATGAACACCCAAAGTTTAAACCACGTTTAAACATAAGAATGACCATGTAGTCTTTATTAATGTATGCTATTGCTATGAAACTAGGTCATTGTAGGTAAACTGTCATCTATTCCCTTAAATCTTTATTCCCAGTCACCCCAAGTTTGATTTAAATTAGTCAAGTATATCTACTCTATTAGGTCTCTAGTTTGGATAGTTAATAACTTGCAAATTACAAATGAATTAAAATCATACTCCTCCCAAATTTATTTCTTTAAATATTATGGATGAAATACATGTAGCAAGTAAGGGATGAAATTAAATTGGATGAAATGTGGCATTTTTTTTTTGATAAAGTAGTATGTCGTCTGATGTTGTCAAACTTAATTATAGACCCTTAAGGGGCGGATCCAGTCATTTTAAAAAGGGGTGGGGGTGGGATTCTAACCCAGGACAAAAGGGGAAGGGGGGGGGTCCAATTACATGTCCCTATTCAAATGCATTGATTATCCAAAAAAAGGGGGGTTCCAATCCCTTGAACCCCCCTCTGGATCTGTGCCTGCCCTTTAAAAATAAAATTATCCTTATTTTGAGTTAAAGCTTATAGATTTTTCTATAATGCTTCTCAGGGGCGGATCCAGCCATTTTAAAAGGGGGGTCCCAACCAAGAGCAAAGAGGGGTTCCAACTATATCTCCCATTCAAATGCATTGCTCGGTAAAAGAAAAGGATTCCAACCCTCAAATCTATGGTCAGGTTGTTGTCTCTTTGACACATTCCCTTTTTCCATTGTCAATTTTATCATGTAGTCGTCGTTGTCCCAGGACATTTAGTTTTCGCTTAATAACTTTAGTACAAGTAATAGAAATCTATGAAATTCAAACACAAGGTTTGTGACCAGAGTTTTGTTCAGAGTTTAGGAATTACATGAATTAGGGGCCAATAGGGGCCAATATTAAGGTAAGGTTTGCGTACACAGGGAGATAACTCGAAGTCAAATAATTGAAAAAAGGAGGGATCCGCCATTTTGAATTGCTTTGATTAACCAATGTTCGATAACTACAATATTATCGAAAATAAAACAACACCTACCTCAAAATCGCCGTTTTGATGTAATTTTATCAAAATTTAAATCGTACAAGTAACGTTATGACCTTCAGTTTGTTAGTTTTCATTTATATGACGTCACGTTAAGCCGTAACGTCTTTGCAAAAACCATTCATAAAGTTTCGCGGAATTTTATTTTATTTCATTTTATAAATGTACATTTTCATGCCCCCGCCGTAGCAAGGGGGTATTGAGTTTTATCCTTGTCTGTTTGTACGTCCATCCGAATGTACGTCCGTTTTTACAAAATTGGTTTCCGTTCTCTAACTTTAGTTTGCCTCAACCAACTGATATATAAAACTTATGCATAATGCTTTTTACCACAAAAACACAGAATAAATTTGAATTTTGATGTCGTCACTTTTACAGTTCTAGATTTATGAGGGGTCGGACAGGGTACACATTTCCCCTTTCTCCCGTCCTTTTTCTCTTGTCACCCGTCGTAAAACCTTTAAAAAAAACTAATGTATGGGAAGCTCATTTCAACAGAAATCGATCTAATATCTTGTGTTTTGATGGCTTGTCCCCGTCCTGTCCTTTCACAAGATAGAAGTGTTGTTTATTCTGCTTCAGGAACCCCGATAATTTTTTCACTGACTGTTAAGCTGTCTCTTTCATTGAATTTGTAAGTCTGATGCACGCCGTTTCCGATTTTTTATAAAGTATAAATACAAATTATAGAAACACAGGATTGAGTGAAAAACGGCACATTTTTTGTGACACTTTTAGTCAATTTCGTTTAAAATGGTTGGAATTTACATAATGCGCCACTGATGTGTTTTACTTATAGAGGATGCATATATATATTCTCAGATATTTTTATTGCATAATTTTTACGAATGACAGAATGTTGACTTGGTCTTTCAAATGTACAGTTTGCAAGGTTTATCCGCAAATACGCACACAACCCACACGTTTACATCATTCTAAATATATGTTATTTTATCAATCACTTTTACAACTGACGGAATGTTTCTAATCGTAATTTTTTTTATGGATGCATTAAAAATGTGTCTTTCAGACACAACTATTGTATTGTGTCGTCCTGAACATACCTGAAGTATTTGCCACCGGACATTTTACAAACCCTAATCAACAAACTTCTATGCATATCAGTCAACTTTGAATTAATTTATCTAAAAACAAGGATGGTAACATGTGTCTCTACACATGCACAGACTCACTATAAAATCCGGGAAATTGTTAGTTTTTAGTCTTTCTCCGTATATATATAAGAGATCATAATGAAGTAGTGACGACGCTCGGAGTATTTTTATGAGGTCGTTTTCTGAATTTTTCGTTTGTGTTCTCTACCTTTAGTTTGCTTCAACCAAATGTTATAAAATGTATACGTAATGCTTTATAATGGTTTATATTTATGCAAGAGGGGTCATCATCAATGACCATGGACACATTTCTTCAAACTCAGAGTCTTGTACATGTATAATAAATAGTACACAAGTATGACCAAATTTAAACACCTAACCTTCCAACTGATAGTTGTGGGCATACAAGTTAAGGGATGACATCAAAAGTTCAATGTAGGATAAAAAAAACAATTTAATTCACATAGTTTTTTCACTGACCCCCTCCCCCCTCTTAACTTAATTTGGGAAAAATTTGATTGACCAATATGGATATATGTAAAATCAATGTCAAATTAATAAAAACTTGCAGCAACTTTTATCCCCCCCCCCCCCCAAAAAAAAAAAAAATATTTGAATTCAGTTTTTTTTTTATCCTACATTGATCTTTTGATGTCATCCCTAAGTTAATCACTGTTTTCTCTCATTGACTATGGTCAGTCCCAAAGTGTTACAAGACAAAATGATTTTTTTGTAAAAAGATGCTATTAAAGATGACTCTCTTCTTTGGAGATCAACAAACAAAATATTTTTGTGTTTTACAGAAATGACAAGATAAACACATAACGCCCATTTCCGTAAAAACGAGTTCGGGGACATACCAATTTTATTAGCTCATTATAATGCAAATAGTTAAATCCTAAAGTTCACAGTTTTTTACAAAAACGGTGGACCCGGAAAAAGGATATTTTTGGCTTTTTGTTGCCATGGCAACGGGTTTTTTTAAACCCAACAATTAAAAAATCTTGTTTTTAGGAACTTTTTATGATTTTTTTTATTAAAATTTATTTTAATGAATGGGCCACAATTATTTATACATGTTTTGTTCAATTTTATTTTTTTATAGTCACTCGCATACATTATTATTTCAGAAGAATTCAAATACAATTTTCCCTAAAAATCGTCAAAAATCGGAATTTTGAGCTTTTCACATGAAAAAACTGGACGGGCGATGTCTGATTTTTTTTCATTAAATGATTGGGTACTCCTCCCTGAACAAAATGATGTATCATATTGGTGTAATATCACTAAGAAAAAATTCCAGGTTTCATGCAAACCTTACCTTAAACTTTGTTTGATTTTATAGAAAATTGAATTATTGGAGTTCTTTGATATGCCAAATCTAACTGTGTATTTAGATTCCTAGTTTTTTGGTCTGTTTAAATTGGTCTACCTTAAGGTCCAAAGGGTCCAAAATTAAACTTATTTTGATTTTAACAATATTTAAATCCTTGGTGTTCAGATTAATATGCTGAATCTGAATATTTACTTAGATTTTTTAATTATGGGCCCAAATTCAAGTTGATCCAAATCGGGGTCCAAAATTTTACTTTGTTTGATTTCAACAAAAATTGATTATATGGGCTCTTTGATATGCTGAATCTAACCATTCATTAAGATTTTTGATATTTTGACCCATTATCAAATTGGTCCACATTGAGTTCTAAAAGGTCCAAAATTTAACTTTATTTGATTTCACCAAAAAATGAATTATTGGGGTTCTTTGATCATGTTGATATGCTGCATCTAACCATGTATTGAGATTTTGAATATTGGACCATTTTAGAGGTTAATTGTCAATTTAAAATTTTTAAGTACTTGGACCGCATTCATTCTGTGTCAGAAACCTATGCTGCATCAACTATTGAATCACAATCCAAATTTAAAATTCAGAGTTGTATTGAGCTTGAATGTTGTGTCCATACTTGCCCCAACTGTTCTGGGTTCAACCTGTACGTTTGTATCAAGCTGAGCCATGCATAGCATTTTTATCTGATTTATATATTAATTTGAAATTTTGACAAGTGAGACACATACAGATTATACTGTTAACAATATTTCAGAGTTTAACGTAGTCAAGCGAAACAAATTTTAGAAGAATAGTTGAATCATGTCTTTGTTGTCAAATGAAAAATTAGTACGAACACAAAGAAAAAGTATGGGAATGTTTGTTTTTTAAACTATTGACCAGGGTGAAAGTCTTTGAAAGTCATGACTGGCAAAAAGTTTGTGAAATGAAATAGCACAAATATTCCATTCTTTTTAAATATAACTGAATATAAAGAAAAACACAAACTGATGTTTTATAATAGTTTTTACCCTTTTTATGTTTTATAGGACAAGAAATATAGAAAAATGATGAAAAATATAAACAGTTACAATAGAAATGAGCGCAAAACAAGATAAACAGAATACAACAAGGCCTAAATGGTAAGACCACTTCTATATACTGTAAATTCAGATTTTTCAGGGAAGGGACAACTTATTGTGATTACAAAAAAAATCTGCATAAAGATCTATATAGTTACATGATATATATATATATATATATATATATATGTTTCTGTTATCAAAATATGATTTCTTATTTTTGCGATACTCACCCAGTCACATTATTCGCATTACTAAAAAGTTTCGATAATTTCTGAATTACAGTAATAAAAGAAATTGCCTTTGAATGATGACTCATATAAAAATAAGAAAATGTGGTATGGTAAATGAGTGACTTATCCACCAGAGTTCAATGAAGCGGATGCAAGAAATTAAAGGCCAATCATGGGCCTGCCTTCAATAATGAGAAAACACTTCCTTTATAGGTCATCCATTAAAGATCTCAACATATAAAGATTTAAACAATCCAATTTAGTTCAACATGTTCAAAGTCAATAACAATTAATAAAAAAAAATCATGCCTAACATAAAATATTGTTTGTTTCTTCAATCCTGACCGACCCTGCAAAAATGGCCCTACTCATAAAATTTTATTGTCAAAACTAAGCCAAATATTATTTTATTCATTTCTGATTTTCGGGCTTGCCGGATCATCTGATAATATTCAGGCTTTTGGGAAAAATAAAATTCTTTACCTACCTACCTACCCACACCTGGCTTGTCAGAATAGGGATTAGGAAAACAAACAATATATTAATTTAGGCCTCATGTCTGTGAGCACTCAACCTGACCATAATATAGGACAGTGGTTCAAATATTAACACAACATATGAACATTCTAATACAACTATTGCAAGTGGCTCAACTTTAAATATCACTGCAAGGCACTAAACAACGAATATTAAATCTTGGACACAAAGCACTGAAATAAGAGAACTCATAAGCATGACAAGTAAGAATATCAAATGAAAGTTTCTCAAAATGTTCATTAAAACATGATAAAATAAGCTTATTTATATTGCTGTTTTTTTCTCCATTTATAACATTTTTTTTTTATTTTGTGTATTTATAGGTCAGATATCTTGGTTTTTATGATCATCAACAGGTCCTGCAGGTCTATACTGAAGAGGAAACTTAATTGTTAATACTTTTCTACATAATGTGCTAATTGGATTATTAATGTGAAATGAACTCAACTGTGTGTTTTTCTGGAAAAAGAAATAGAAAAAATCCTACAAAATTGCTATAAACAAAATGGAGTACTATCAAAGAACACAATTGTGTAAAATGTAACAACCTACATTCATATTAACTGATGGATTATGGAGAAATTAAGAAAAAAAATAGTATCTTTGTCATGTTTGTTGTCGAAATAAACACCTGCTTTATCAATTCATGTACATGGCTCCATCATATCAAATATACAAAGAAGATGTTTGAAGAACATACGTTGCCAAAATTTATTCAACCAATTGAAGGAAGATGTCTTGTGGATTGAATTATTTATGCACTGAACTGTTATGTAGGGGGTCGAATACACAGCAGCTGAAACAGAAGACAAGTTAATTTGACATGAAAAGTGTTTATTTTATTTAATATGCAAATATGAGCACAATATTGATAACATCACAAATGGTATGATATTCATAGCATTTTGCTTATTATTGTATTGTCTTAAACATGCTAAACAGTCAGCCTTTTGTTTTTGTATGTTTAATACTCACCATGAAAATTTGTATTACAGTATTAAAGTTTTAATTATCTTTTGTATCAATAATTCAGTCTAGGAGAAAATATATTAATACTGTTTGTACTGTTATGAAATTTCCATAGAGAAAAAACATTTCCTTAAGGGAAATTTGATGTTCAGAAATTTCCCTAGAGGAAATTTGAAGATCAATGATTTCCTTAGAGGAAATTTGTTGTCTTGAATTTTCCTCCAAGGAAAAGTTTTTGTCAAAAATTTCCTCACAGGAAAAAGTATTTCCTCCAAGGAAAATTTGAAGCTACAAATTTCCTCACAGGAAAAAGTATTTCCTCCAAGGAAAATTTGAAGCTGCAAATTTCCTCAAAGGAAAAAGAATTTCCTCTAAGGAAATAGAATTTCCTCAAAGGAAATAGAATTTCCTCAAAGGAAATAATTATGCAGCAAATTCCCTAAGGGAAATCTTTTTCCCTTGAGGAAAAAACAATTTCCCTTGAGGAAAAATCTTTTTCCTTCAGGGAAATTTGATTTCCCTTGAGGAAAAGTACTTTTCCTCTGAGGAAATTGTTGAAAAAAGGGGCATAACTTTTTCAACAGTGGTGCTATATCCAAAAAATTTTAGGACAAATATCAGGGAACCAATACCAACCAAGTTATCAACTTTGTTTTGACTTAACTCCAAAAATTAAGGTGACAACTTTTGCACTCAGCGGAATTGCAAACTTGTCCCGGAGACTGTTAAATACCTGCTTTATGACACTTTTGTCATCTTTTTTCATCCATAATTCCAAAAATTAACCCCAGAAGTTGATTGAGGATATAAAAAAAACGACAGCAGGTAGACTCATACAGGATCACTATAAACTATTTCCGTTAATCATTATCTTATTGCAAGGGATACGGAATAATACTTTAATTAGTAATGTGCGTTGAACAGCCCGTATACTACCGGTAAATAACGGATCATAAACATTTGAGCCTATTGCTTATCTCCGGTTATCTCCAATACTGACGCATATAAGATACAAAATATGTATGGATACTAGAAAAAAAAACATGTTTTAACCGCGTTTTCTGTATCGGACATTTATAAACAACATATCATACGCATGAAGTTGTATTTAGTGGACTATGTATTATGTGTTTTAAGTCATTTGTTAATGATAATACATAAAAGTCAAATATTAAGTACTTAACCAAGCAGAAACTAAAGCTTAAATTTATTATCTGAAATAATGAAGCGTTCATTGAGGTTGTAACATTCTGTTGTATTTTATAAAGATAACTCTTATCAATATACAAGGTCCCCATTTTCCTTCGTTTATTTCTTAAGATGATTTAATCTTTTTTCATCAAATTAAAGCTGTCAGTAATCATCAGAGGTCATGCATGACTTACCATTTCTAACAGATGTAGTAAAATATTTTGCTAGCTAGAGACTTAAATGATATAAAATCAATGATCAGAGGAAATTTGCCAAGTCAAATCGTCTTGTATATAAATAATAACGATGCAAGCTAGTCATGTTAAAAAAAAGTGACAGAAAAACATTGTATTCTGACATGGCAATAACTTCTTCTCAACAATCCAAATCACATGTTTTATCCGCCAAAATATTTTTTTCAGGCTTGTCACAAAATTCCTACAGAGTTCATACTACTTAGTTAACTCGACCACCGTTTTTAATCGCAAAATTGTCTGCACCCGTGCTATATAGTGCAGAAAACTTTCTTTTACATTTAGTTTAACAATTATGAGGGTATTTATAAGGGTCCTTTTTATTTTTATCCTTTGTTTGTTTTACCATTTTACTCTATTCTTTATTTATTTTGTCCATTATTCTCTATTCTACATATGTTACCACCCTATTTATTCTCTATTCTACATATGTTACTACCCTATTTATTCTCTATTCTACATATGTTACTACCCTATTTATTCTCTATTCTACATATGTTACTACCCTATTTATTCTCTATTCTACATATGTTACTACCCTATTTATTCTCTATTCTACATATGTTACTACCCTATTTATTCTCTATTCTACATATGTTACTACCCTATTTATTCTCTATTCTACATATGTTACCACCCTATTTATTCTTTATTCTCTATTCTACATATGTTACTACCCTATTTATTCTCTATTCTACATATGTTACTACCCTATTTATACTCTATTCTACATATGTTACTACCCTATTTATTCTCTATTCTACATATGTTACTACCCTATTTATTCTCTATTCTACATATGTTACTACCCTATTTATTCTCTATTCTACATATGTTACTACCCTATTTATTCTCTATTCTACATATGTTACTACCCTATTTATTCTCTATTCTACATATGTTACTACCCTATTTATTCTCTATTCTACATATGTTACTACCCTATTTATTCTCTATTCTACATATGTTACTACCCTATTTATTCTCTATTCTACATATGTTACTACCCTATTTATTCTCTATTCTACATATGTTACTACCCTATTTATTCTCTATTCTACATATGTTACTACCCTATTTATTCTCTATTCTATATCTTGAAGCACCCATTATTTTCTATTTTTTTTTATTAATTTTGCCTATTTTGTTTTATTCTTTTATACCCCCCCCTCCATTTACCCCACACATTTTGTCCATTGTTCTGTACTCGAAAAACCCTACCCAGATCCTCAATTACCTCGTTGTACACAAAATCCATCTGCAACAAATAGTTAAATCTCGATATTGTGTTAAAAGTGTCATGTATCTATGTATACATGACTGGCTATAATGTGTAAATACCCAACGTGATATTTTTAATGATGTAAGTTTTACATTTATTAGTCAGTGATATGTGAATTTTGACCAAAAAATCCTGCAAAATGTTGTCCTTTTTATTGTTTCTTTGTGTTAATTGTTGTTGTTCCTTTGTTTATTCCAGACATTGTGAAATCAGAATCAGTAAGAGGAATATTAAATGTGATTGTAGTTCAAGGAATTTAACATTCATACCAACAGATTGTCCATCAAACACAACGGATTTATATGTATTTAACAATAATCTAAACATACTAGGTAAGGCCTCATTTACTGGATATGCACAGCTACAGTATTTGGATATAAGTCACTGTAATGTTTATTCAATCGAAAAATTAGCTTTCGAAAATTTGACAAATTTAAAAGTATTGAATTTATCCAATAACCCAATGAACATTTTTCTTTCAAACGTATTTCTACCACTTGACAAGCTTCGAAATCTCTATCTTTCGCAATATTTGTTGTCAACATAACCAAGAAAGTCATGGTCAGATTTGTTCAATTTGACAAATGTTGTGAGTTATGGTGGACCATCAAATGAAACATTTGCGAATATTTTTTCTGCCATACAAAATTTAAAGTACTTCCATTGTGAAATTGAAATTACTGTTTTACGTAACTATACGTTTCGAGCCTTTAAGAGTGCACCATTAACATATTTAAGAATTACAGGCAGATTACGTGTCATAGAAATACATTCTTTTTTACCTTTAAGATTTCTTTCTAGTCTTGTTATTGCAGATCAATTTTTTCTGAAACTCTCAAATACATTGCCAGCTTTACACGTATTTGACCAACAATTTCCGAAGATATGGCGAATACATTATAACAGCTGATTTATTTAAATATATTGATAATGTTTGCGTCAAAAAAATATCATTGAAGCATAATGGTATACAGATGATAGATGCATCCGCTTTTCAGAAAATGAGATACAAGAATTGTCTGGAGGATTTAAGTTTACATAAAAATGACTTTTCATATCACCAGGAATTCATTATATGGTATTTCAATTACTTTATAAATATAAAGAAAATTGATATATCTTCTATGAAAACACATTTTATTCAAAATACTCGTGCACAAATAAGTCATAGTATAGAAAACTATGGCGATTCAACTAATTACCAAAACATTTTCACCAATCTCACAAGGGATCAAAACGATGCATTAATTAGACTTCCATCTTCTCTTGAATTCTTAAACGCATCCTGTATTTCAAACCCTACCAAATCACCGAAGAAAATTACTGTGAAAGGCATAAACCGACTGCAAATACTGGACCTAACATACTCTTCGTTTCTCGACTGAAACTACACTCTAAACGGATTTCAGAACGTTAACATACTAAATATATCACACTTCAAATGCAGTATTTTAAATCATAATATTATCCATTCTTTTGTCCATTTGGAACAGCTGACAATGCAAAGTTCTTCATTACACATTGGTCTTAAAAATGACCATCGCAGTGCTTTCCTTCAAGGTCTAACACATTTAGAATATATAGATTTAGCAAGAAATGCATTCAAATATCCATTCACAATTTCATCTTTTAAAAGTCAACACGATAGTTTGCAATCTTTGATACTTGAAGGAAATTTGTTCACACGTCTTCCTGTGAATATCGATGATTTTAGCAGGCTCAGTTTGCTTGACATCCGAAACAACAAGAGAGCATACTTGACAAAGATAGAAATTTACACCATTGAACAGTTATTTAAGAAATCCAATAGAAGTCTAAAAATCTTCTTAGACGGAAACCGGTTTGTTTGCAATTGCAATTCGTTAGATTTTGTGGAATGGTTATTCACTACAAATGTAGATCTTGACAGAAGCGGTAATTATTCGTGTGCCAACAAAGATGGAAATTTAACAACAAATGCCGTGTACAAAGACTTGAGAGATATACGTATAAATTGTATTTCAACAATATGGTTATGTTTTTCCGCTTCATTATTTTGCCTTCTGGTTGTATTCTCACTAGTTGGATATTGCTATAAACGGCATATTCAATACTTTTGTTTGTTTATCAAAATCACCAATCCACCATACAGGAAATTTAAAGGAAATACTCTAGAATATGATGCTTATGTTTCTTACTGTGACAGCGACTATGATTGGATAAAAAACCATCTGTGCGAATTTCTTGAAAAGAGTTCCGTGATATTTGTGTTACCCGGAAAAGATTTCAGAGCAACAAACAATGTATCATACTGTGGATTCATTATTATTATTCATTATTATTCGTTGGATAACAATTTTCGTGGGTTTCGTGGGTATATGATGAACAACGAAATTAAATGTTCAACGAATGACAAATTGTCTAAAGGATTGTATTTAGACTTGGGCAGAACCACGAAATCATCCACGAAAATTTGAGCCCAAGAAAGTAAATGAATCCACAGAATTATATATATTTCTTGGTACAAATTACTTATTTTATTTACTCTGATATAAGATGTTGATCAATTAAAACAATACTAATGTTATACTTTGTATTTCCTATTGTCACTATACCTCTATATTATGCTTGATATGTTTTTATTATTTTGTTCAGAGAAAGAGAGAGAGAGAGAGAGAGAGAGAGAGAGAGAGAGAGAGAGAGGCAGACAGACAGAGACAGAGACAGAGACAGAGAGAGAGAGAGAGTCACTAAGCGTGTTAGTGAAAAAGATGACGAAGAGGGCATTGCTAGTCAGATGAATGGATTGCAGCAGCTGAAGAAGCCATGAGAGATACCAAGAAGACCAAAACTCATAAGTCAAAGGGAAACTGGCAAAAATTAATTGTCCTTCAATTTTTATTTTCAAATTTTTCGCAATTGCATTGACATTTGTTTTTCAACTTATGAGTTTAATTGTCCCTTTGTTGATTTCTGCCCTTTTACTCTACACAAGAGACTATTGGTAACCATACGGCCTTCAACAGTGTGCGAAACCCTTAGTTGATTCATTTCGTATAATCTATTCTATGATAATATCCTAATTATCACATTGTGAAATGTTTTCATAATCTATAAGAATAGATGAGTTTATATTGACCAAAATAAACAAGATATACATCATATTGTAACAGAAAAGTAGCTACTGATTGGTCAACCATGATCCTTGAGAATATTAAGTTTCTGTCAAACAATTCTTTTATTTCTATCTAAATATCGTTTTTTAATGTTCACCCAATACCTAAGTTTATATTTCTCCAGACTAAAATGATAAACATCAATTTGAATTTAATTACTCCTATTAAAGTTATGTAATAGTATGAATAGACACTTTTGTTGTTGATAACCCGAACTTAAATGTATATCATTGTACAAACGTTATATATCTTATATGTTTAAATAGGTTTAACTTTTCAAGTATACAATGTAAAAAGGCTTGCTTTTATTCAACAAGATGTTAAAAGATTTATTTAAGAAATAGTTGATGCGAATTTTATAGTTTGTTTGTTATGTATTTATTGTTATTTTAAAGATCGCATTTTCGTCTACAAAATGGAAATTGATGTTAGAATTTAAACTTTAAACTGCTTTAAATTTTTGCAATTACATGGTATTTTCTCACTTTCCAATTTGGTAACATTATTTCAATCGTGTGCATTTGCTTTTGCAATTAAATGTTTTTCATTTACATCATTTACTTATCAATTTATTTATCTTTATTATCTTTTTTTTATTTTAATTATTGGTATGAATGTAATCTATTTCGTTACTAGGGGGTTTAAGTTTTTGTTGATGTAATGTATATATCGTTTTATTTACTTCTTTATATAGAAATGATTGATATCTGACCACTTAATTGTCATTTTTTGCACTTGAGAATATTTTTTTATTAAAAAAAAAAAAAATTTGTGTTTGTTCATTTTGGTTGCTAAGCACATTTTTTGGTTGCTATCAAATACTTTCCGGGCAAAATAATGTAACAATTGATAACATTTGAATGTGACTAGAATAAATAAATCATATGTATTCCTTGTTTATGCATTTAGACTAAAATGTTAAATACATCTGTTACAATTAGTTTTTTAGCCTCTGTTGATATAGTTACTTAATATTTGGAAAAACGCAACCGAGCTTTTATAAAATAATGATAGTATGAATAATACTTGTTCCATATTCAGTGACACCATGTTTGTGCTGTTCTGGTAATAGAAAATATTTGAACTGGATTTCTGGTCTTTTTTCTCTTTTTTAGACATGGAAACTCTTCTGTACCTCAAAATTTCTAGAATAAAATAGAATTTTATCAAAACAGCTGTTTTCAAGAATATTTGATAGTTGAAAAAGTTACAGTACAATGGATAAATACTACGCTTTATAGGAACATAAGTTTTTATGAGACTGAAATAGTGAAAAGCTGTGAGTTTTATGCTAATCTCAACAGCTCATTGCTTTGTAAAAATCAGATGGCTCTGTTTCCATAGCAACCATATGTCATTGGTCAGAACTTTTTTTTTGTCTTTATAACTTGTTATTAAAATGAGTTGTCCAAGTTTCCGTCAAAATCTGAGACTATCATGTTTTGATCCTGAAGCCGTCTGGCACTTAATAGTTTAACAGTTTTTCATATTTATTATAATATATGGACAATTAAAGACCAAATTTGTGTATTGTTTTTTTTTGTTAACTAGTGTATCCCACTGTTGAGTTGTTCATCAGTAGTCGTTTATTTTGTGTTCTTTTCTTTGGTGCTTTGTCTACGTGCCATTTTTTGTTTTTTTGTTTTTTTGTTTGTTTGTTTTTATGTTGATTAAAATTGTACACATAGGACCTATAAAACATACATGCAAGAGGTCAAAATGTGCCTTAGCTATTTTCAGTGTAACAATGAGTTATAACCTTCATCACTATTTTAACATATATACTCTATAAACAAAGTATAAAAGCAAAAAAGAAAGACATAAAACGTGCCTTAGTTATTTTCAGTGTAACCAATATATTTTCGATTTGAACAAGATCATGACATTTTTTTATTCCAGGAAAAGAGTTACTGTAAACTAACTTATTTTCGCGGATACTTTATTTCGCGTTTATACCCAGCTAGTAAAATTCGCGGCAATTTAATTATGCACTGTACTGATACAGCGGCAGACATAATTAAGAAGGACATTAACATTGGTTTTCCCGTTTGAATGGTTTTACACTAGTAATTTTTTTGGTCCTTTATAGATTGTTGTCCGGTCTGAGCCAAGACTCCGAGATTAAGCACGTACTTTAACCTATCTTGGTTTACGTGTAAAAATGTTACTTGGATGGAGAGTTGTCTCATTGGCACTCATATCACATCTTCTTATATCTATTTGATTATTTTTATCGATCGCAAGTGGGCTATCTGCTGTATAAGCTATTTTGATATGGTCCTAGAACCGAAAGTATCAGTTTTTAATATAAAAATAAAAAGACATAATATGACTTTAAATGTGATAACTCTCCACCAGAGATCAAATGAAATAGAAAGTAACAACTAAAGGTCAACGTAAGGCCTTAAATAATGAGCAAAACCAATACTGCATGGTCAACTGTAAAAGGTCCTGAAATAATAAATGTGAAACAATTCAAACGAGACAATTAACGGCCTGCTTTATTTTCAAAACATTGAACGAAAAGCAAAAATGTTACACAACAAATGACTAGCACTGCATTACAAACTAATATAGAATGTGGTAGAGGTGAACATCTTTGTAGGCTTCAAACCATCGCCTGAACCCGGGACAGTTGTGCAACAGAACAACATGTGAACAAACTATAAAAAAGATGAAAAGGTAATAACCCTTCAATACATAATAAACAGAAAACGAGTAACAAATTCACAGCCTAAACGTGGTAGGGAACTAGTATTCATACATCCCCACAACTAAGAGATTCTAAGTACACATTTGAGAGCACTCACAGCTACTGACAGCTAGTGCTAAGCAAATAACTTCTAATAGAAAAAAAATGACATGTCTACGGGAATCTTTAATAGTCAAAATATCGTGTTATGAAGCATACGTGTAATCTTTCTGTGTGTGCTATTGCTGTAAGTTGTGAATTAAAAGGTGGCGAAAGTATCCAAGGAGACATTCAAACTTATAAGTCGAATAGATAAAGACAACAGGAGAAAACCGATGTTAAACAGTCATAAATCGATTAAGCAAAAACAAATCGGGGTGACAAATTTATATCGAGGGAAACACATCAACTATAAGAGTAAAATATCGGAACAAAAGAAACACCGAACTGCAACAAAATCAAAAAGCTTACATATGTTGAAACGATCTATTTGATAACGTATGCCATAAAAACTGACAATGCCATGAATTAACACAAAAACTGTCAAAAGTGTTTACAAAACTTAAAAGGAAAACTAAAAATAAAAAAACATGAACCCTACCAATATAAAAACAGGGTTGATCTGAGGTGCATCGAAGTAATAAGTAGAACTTGCCGTCACGTTGATCACTATGAGTGTAAGTACCGTGATAAATATCTTTTGGTGATGTAACAATCATTGAAAGAGGACAGGATTGTGGAAAAGATATATCAGCTATCCGGAAGTAGATTCTACTTCACCTATGGTAGTTGACTAATGTTGTTCTTTGTAAATAAAAGTTCGGTAATGTGTCTTCTTCGGTGATAACACATTCGAAAAAAGACTGTATTAACGACAATCAAAACATATCCGTAATTATTCTTGTATTTATTAACTTTGTTTGATTGTCCATGTGCAAAACCCCCCAAATGTGACTAAGGGATGCGACATATGGTCAGCTGGTCTTATTCCGACCCACAGTAAAACGCTTGCCAAAGTCGGGCGTCTGTTTGGTTGTGCGGAAAGAATGAAGTGTGCAGCAATGTCCGGTCAGAATGGGGACGTAAATCCGATGCCTCGTGTAAAGAAATTGCCAAGCTCTTTGCACGTGAAGGACCATTGCAACAACTCTTTGAGGGTTCCGTAGGTGGCCTGTTGCAAGGCAAAATGTCTGTCCCTATCTAATATACCCTCATTTTTTACTGGCGGTCCAAAATTTCCCGACCCCCACCCCGGATGGCCTCTATGACAAGACCTACCTATTGTATTAATTGTTAACTTGTTCTCGCTCTGAACATGTATGAAATATTTACCACTGGACGTTCA
The DNA here is from genome assembly GCF_965363235.1 of Mytilus galloprovincialis. Taxonomy (NCBI): domain Eukaryota; kingdom Metazoa; phylum Mollusca; class Bivalvia; order Mytilida; family Mytilidae; genus Mytilus; species Mytilus galloprovincialis. The sequence continues at coordinate 3,127,215 of NC_134850.1, forward strand.
TCAACCAACAATCAATCAACAATCCATCCATGTGCAAATATATAATATTTTTTATCACACCACAATCTAAATAAATTGAAAGTGAAGTTGTTTACCTGACAACCTTTAAGTATGTTATAGTGTTGGGTCAGAAACGGGGTTTCCCGTAATGTCTTTCGTTTCCATTAAAATTACACGTACATACCACACCTACGCAATATCTTGTAATTTGTACCTAAAACCACGTTGAAGGTACCTAAAGTTAAAAGTTTGGAAATGTAAACTGAGATACTATTTAATTGTGTATAGTTACCAAAAATGTACGTAAACCATTCACATGGACGTATTATTCGATTTATTTCACTTGACTGGGCGGAGTTGAAAATGTTCGCTCATAATAAACCAGTCCATCTAATGATAGGTGTTTAAGGATAAACACATCAATGAAGTGTCCAGTAATTCTTTTGTAAACTCCTTTGATGACACTGATAGGTGATGAGAAATAAGTAATTAAAACGGCAATCATCCTTATCATACACATCTTCAAATAGACTGTCCTAATGCAAATTGAAACGTAAGCTCATGTATCTCCCTCATGCAAAGCTCTGATTCCTTTTACGAGTTTGGCTATACTTTTTGGACCTTTTGGATTATAGCTCTTCATCTTTTATATAAGCTTTGGATTTCAAATATTTTGGCCACGAGCATCACTGAAGAGACATGTATTGTCGAAATGCGCATCTGGTGCAACAAAATTGGTACCGTTGATTTTATTACTACCACTGGGTCGATGCCTCTGCTGGTGGACTATTAGTCCCCGAGGGTATCACCAGCCCAGTAGCCAGTACTTCGGTACTGGCATGAAAATACGGATTTTTTTTGTGTTATTAAAATTTGCTGTTACTAAATATTAAAAATTATTATAAATTAAGGAATGTATCTCCCTCATGCAAAGCTCTGATTCCTTTTACGAGTTTGGCTATACTTTTTGGACCTTTTGGATTATAGCTCTTCATCTTTTATATAAGCTTTGGATTTCAAATATTTTGGCCACGAGCATCACTGAAGAGACATGTATTGTCGAAATGCGCATCTGGTGCAACAAAATTGGTACCGTTGATTTTATTACTACCACTGGGTCGATGCCTCTGCTGGTGGACTATTAGTCCCCGAGGGTATCACCAGCCCAGTAGCCAGTACTTCGGTACTGGCATGAAAATACGGATTTTTTTTGTGTTATTAAAATTTGCTGTTACTAAATATTAAAAATTATTATAAATTAAGGAATGTATCTCCCTCATGCAAAGCTCTGATTCCTTTTACGAGTTTGGCTATACTTTTTGGACCTTTTGGATTATAGCTCTTCATCTTTGATATAAGCTTTGGATTTCAAATATTTTGGCCACGAGCATCACTGAAGAGACATGTATTGTCGAAATGCGCATCTGGTGCAACAAAATTGGTACCGTTGATTTTATTACTACCACTGGGTCGATGCCTCTGCTGGTGGACTATTAGTCCCCGAGGGTATCACCAGCCCAGTAGCCAGTACTTCGGTACTGGCATGAAAATACGGATTTTTTTTGTGTTATTAAAATTTGCTGTTACTAAATATTAAAAATTATTATAAATTAAGGAATGTATCTCCCTCATTCAAAGCTCTGATTCCTTTTACGAGTTTGGCTATACTTTTTGGACCTTTTGGATTATAGCTCTTCATCTTTTATATAAGCTTTGGATTTCAAATATTTTGGCCACGAGCATCACTGAAGAGACATGTATTGTCGAAATGCGCATCTGGTGCAACAAAATTGGTACCGTTGATTTTATTACTCCGCCCGATCAGTTAAAATAACATTGGTAATAAATTTGAATAAAATGTTCAGCACCCTCTAATAAAAGTAATAACTGAACAGCACAAACCCATTCATAACCAGTTTGATATCACGGGCTTCGGAAGTAGATTTTGCAACACCCTTGACACTGGTTAAGTTGCTTTGAGCAAAAACATGTTCGGGAATAAAACATATGAAAAACGAAGACATGATATTATTAACGACAATCAAACCATATATTCCGTGATCATTTATAAACTTTGTTTAATTGTCCATCTGATTAAAAAAAAACGTTGTAATAAAATGACGTTATGTTTTTTTTATCCCTTTACATATATAAGTTATTTAATATAAATTAAAGTTATATTGTTTACCCGCCATTTTCGTAGCTTGGTTTAGGGTGCAGTCTGAAACGGGGTTGGTATTGACTTTTGTTTTCATTCAAATTATACGTACCTGTAACACCTACGCAATATTTTGTAATGCGTATTTAAAAGTCAAAGTAATTTACAGAGGATGAAAATAAAAATGTAGATACAATAGAAAATTTTGTAAACACAGTGCGAATAAGTTATTTTGTTTTCTTACTTAAATTTAATACTATAAAAAAGTTTCAAATTGAGAAACAGTGCATAACTGGTTTTAGTTTAATCTAGATCGAAATGAATTAAAATTACCGGTGATTTAAATAAATATTGGTTTCACATTCGCCATAGTTTGCTACTAACAACATCGTACTTTGTAAATATTTTACTCAATTTCAACTTGACAAGCCAAAATATTCTTTGACATAATATTAATTACAAAGAATAAATAATTAGTTTAAACCAGACAGGGCAAAAACATATAACCAAAGCTAAATGTTGTACATGCCACTAAACAAAAATTACCTATCTTGACATTGTCATTTTTTAAGGTCAATAGAGCATCAAAAGTTCAAAATACACATGTGAATACATGTAATATATGACCGGTGTGACTGCGTGTTTATAAAATGTGTCGAAAAAACATTAATGATAAGGATATTGGACTTTGCATACGGTTCTTAGTGATTTGATTCACACTGCATGTAACTATTTAACCGTACAACATATATATATATATCAATTATAAATACACACTATATAGACAACAAACAACAGCATCCAACATAACGTAAATAAATCAAATTTATTCCGATCATCATTGCTAAATCCTGTTTTGATTATTATGTGTTATAAAGTAAAACAATAAAATATAATCCTTACGGATCTTAATGTCAGTGTTCCGAAATATTCCTACAAATGCAAAACAATGCAGTTTCTAGTAAAATTTTACATAAACACACTAAAAATGTACAAAATTCATGACAATCACTAACTACACAATATAACGCATTCCTTATCATAAGTCATTCAAATAACAAGGTAGCAATATAATGTCTACTGGGATTCTGTGTAAAATAGACATTAGATACATAAGTCCACTGATTTGGATATTACTCTTACAAAAATCAAAACACGATATGTTCAATAAAATTACTATCGGTTTCAGATCTTTGTACTAATGTACTTTTCAATATATGGTGAATGATATTTTGCATATACTGTTTTATATGAATTATACTATCTGACGATTACCAACTATGTATCACTAATAAGGTTTATATTACAATATACTTGTTATTAAATTTAATCACTTCCTCTGCATACTCTCATTCAACTCATTATTTCCTATTTTTTTAATATGTTAAAACATCAGCAGATTAAATCGTATACTTTCATTGTCAAATATTGTCAAAATGTCACCAAAACTAAATGATACGACAGTGAATTCCTCTCAGGACTCAAACGTTTGCAGTAACATAGACTTTTCAAGAAATGCATATACAGACCGATTCAGAATTTCTACATTTAAAAGTCAATTAGACAGTTATCAAACTTTGATAAATGAAGGAAATTTATTCACAAGTATCCCATTACGTCTGGATAAACTTTGAATATCTAAGTGTCCTTAACATCAGAAACAACAAGATAGCGTACTTGACAACTAAAGAAATTGACACCATTGAAGTGCTATTTAGAAAATCAAATAGGACAATTACAATCTTATTATAGTAAGCCCTCTAGTTTGTACTTGTGCTTCATTAGATTTTGAAGAATGGTTATTTACTGCAAAAGTGTGTCGGAAACGATGGAAATATTACAACAACAAATGTTGTCTACAATCAATTGCGAATTATGAGAATAAGATGTATGACGACAGTATGGGTTATCTTTTCTACAACTTTATTCGGTGTGCTTCTTTTATTTATTCTAGTTGGATACCGTTACAAATTGCACCTACAATACTTTTGTTTATTTATCGGAATGGCCAATCCACTTTTTCGGAAGTCAAAAGAAGAAGCACTTGAATATGATGCATATGTAGCTTATTGCGATGGAGACTAGATGGGTATATTGACCTTTGCGCATATTTCTCGAAGAAAGACAGAATTATAAACTCCTTTTACCAGATATAGGAGATGTCATTGCTGGAGAACATAGACATTTTGCTATAAACATTTCTATTCCAAAATGCAAAAAGATAACTTTAGTGATTTCAAAAGAGTTTGTGAACAATGATTGTGCATACTACATGTGTATTAAGCAACTGTTGGAATTGAACATTTCAATGGATTACAAGCAAGAATAATTGTTATAAAAATGGAAAATATAACCAAAAACAGAAATACCGCAATGTGTTCTTCAAATGATGTTTCTGGATGCCAACGATCACATTCGCAAAACAGACACATTGAATGAGAATAACATTTTCTGGAATTGTCTAGATCAAGCAATGAAAGTTAATGAAGGACAGTGTCAATATGGTTTTTTCAATTGATGCTATTCAACAATTTCATTTTTCAAATGCATTGCCAGGCTAAACCATATGCAGTTATAGTAAAATTTAAAAACCTGCACGGTCGAACTGTAAATATGATGACCACTATATTTATCAGAGGAATACACGAAACTGATACTATTCGAATCAGACTACATATGCTCGCAGGAATAGCAAAATATGTATTTTCACAAAGATGTATAAAATGTGTAAAATGTCCTTGTCGGTAAATCGCTTATATACAATTTAACCAGAAAATATTCATGAAATGGCATTGACGGTCAAATACGTGAATTTCAATATTAATAAGATGACATCACCCTGATCACACATTACTTTCTGTTCAAAGATGTCGAGATTATATTAACCAGTTCAATAAAATTATCATTATTTTGAAAACCTTGAGTAAACTTAATATTGATGCAATATCCATTTGTTTGCTCAGAGAAATACTTCGGACGCAACCTATTTAAAAATTTACTTTCATTAATAAATCTTTTAATTAACAAAATGTTACTGTTTATATTTTGGAAAAATGTATCAGATAATTTTGTCAAACAGAAATGTTTGATTCAGTTTCATCATGTGTGTCTATTATATAGTCATTTTATAAAAAAAAATAATGTTTGCCAAAGTAAGAATTATTCTAAATAGTAAGGATGTTCTTATCCCAGGCAGAAAACCCTAGCCGTAAAAGGAACAACTTTTTGGAACTTTTGGTCCTCAATGCATTTCAACTTTATACTTGTTTTGGCTTTCGAACTTTTTATATCTTAGCGTCACTGGTTAGTCTTGTGTTGACGAAACGCGCGTCTGGCGTATCAAATTTTAAACCTGAGTTATTTTGTTAGCTATTATTAGCATGTTTCTCTGTCTTATATGTTCTCCAATGTATTTGTATTGTAGTCCTTTAATGTAATGTTATATCTAACATTGCCATAAAAGCGGGGGGATTGGCACAAAACAAGGTTCAACCCAACATTTTAAACGTCCTGTTCCAAGTCAGGAACATGAGCATCGTTATATTATAGTTCGTGTCTGTGTGTCTTAAATTTCAATGTTGTATTTTTGTTGTGTCGTAGATGTCCTCTTATATTTGATGTGTTTCCCTCAGTTTTAGTTTCAAAAGTTTGTAATTTGTCTCAATCGATTTATGAATTTTGAATAGCGGTATATTACTGTTGCCTTTAAGTGTGCTCGTTTTTTTGTTTGACAAAATACAAAACATATGCGTCTGTTTATATATCATATATAGATTAACACATTTAGACAGGACGTAACTACATTGCATACAATATAAGTTCAAGAGAATATGTGAAGCTTAACGCGTTTCTTTGTATTTAACCAATTTAATTACTACTTCCCTATATACATATCTAACTTGTAAATCATTACTTTATAAATGAGGTAAGAAAAAGTACAAAAAACTCTAAATATAGGTTAAAATTAATGCCACCATTTTTATACACGCATCAATGGAATTTCTTCCATTTTAAGGGCTTAACTTTTCTGTATTAGCAAAGTGTATCTTCATTATCTTTCAATATATTCCAATTGTTTCTGTCCAGTTTAATTTAATAAAAGATATAATTTACCACCCGAATAGCATTTTATTGTTTTAAATCAATATTTCCATAGCCCTCGTTGTTGTTTTTGCCCAGACGCACATAAACAGTGGAGCCATTTCTGAGGAGCCAAACATTTCTAAAATTAAACTTTTTTTCTAAACCTGATTTTTGGGTTTATGAGACTGTAAACAAATAATTGGTGAAGAAAAAACCATGTGGTGGTGCACTTCTTTTTCTGCTACGACCCTTTAATAGTATACAATTTTGATGATTTTCCTATTTTTCATCAATTTAACTCATTTTTGGGCTATTATCGTGAAAAAAAATCACAGTTTCACAATTAAACTTTTTTCATACTCTCAATAAAGATGAAGTGGACCAATCTGAATAAATTCAACTAAAACAAAGTAAAAGTAGGTGTTAATATAAAAAAGTTTTATCATATTTTGATGCTTTTTCGTGTCAAATTAACCATGTTGCCAATTTTGTAAAGGAGTAGGTCCAGTAAGACCCCTTTTTGGCCCCAAAATATAGCAGTTTTACACAATTGTTAAAATGTAAACCTTTATTATTTATTGGACAGTAGAATGCTTCTGCTACATAAATATGGGCTGTTTTTGACAATACAATGCACATATATCCGGTACTAGCACCATTAAGTCATGCTAAATTACTGAAATCCTCATAATTCTAGCATTTTAGTTAAATTTTAGACGGTTTTCGTGTAAAACGAAAGTGGCCGCATTCGTGTTCATCCTTAATATTGAAATTTAAGTTGTATTTTATGATAATACATAACATATATAAAGGTTGAGGATGAACACGGATGCGGCCACTTTCATTTTTACCAAAAACCATCTGAAAAGTGACATTTTTCGGCATATTAGGTAGATTTTTCATATTTGAGCTTGAATCGGGTCGTTTTTAATGACTAAATCTGTCAAAATCTTTCACATAAACTAATTGATTCAAATAAAATAGACACTTAAGTGTTTAAAAAATGGTCAAAATCTTTCGTCAGATGAACCTGAAATTTGAGGCCAAAATCGGTCCTTACCGGACCTACTCCTTTGTGATTTTTCTCAGTTTAAAGAACAAAATGCATATTCTTTTAACTTCTTTGTTATAAATGATTGAAAAAAATACATATCTAAGAAATTTGAAAAGAAAATGTTACATGGGATGTACATGTTTCTTGCAAATCATTTTTCTTAAAATTTTGACAAAAAGCACTGACTAGATTAGGGATAAAATTTGAAATTTTTATTTCTCAAAAACTACTATTGGAAATACCCAATTTTATCACAGAGTTAAGTAATATTATGATATTTGTCAAATTCATTGCTATTTTTCCACTTTTGACCCATGTTTTGGAAATAATTTCCGAACGAGATTTCAACGAGACTGAATGAGACTGAAACGTCAAAATAATACATCCTTAACTATATTGCCTTAAATATGCTCTAACAATAACTTTAAACAGATATGGTTAACAGACGTTTATAAACAAATCTAAGCTCGATTTACCAACAGCTACCAGAAGAAACTAAGCAGAATGACTAAGATCATATAAATTGACATGGGACGACTAGCAATTACTAAACTGTCCTGTCAATTAAACTGATCGAAAGAAAAAGATCATACATGGAGTAGCTCGCTAGAAATAAGTCCGATATTACAGACATGATCAAATGTTTAACAATTTCAAACCATAAAGTATATTGCCTTAACTATGAATAAACAGCAAGCAAAAATTAGAAATGCGCCTTTAATTGAGGAACTCAAAATTGTGCGTAAAACAAAATATCTGTGTAGTGGTATTGGACATGTTTTAATTCTTAACAAGTGCTTGAACTTAACCATTTGTGTTAATTTGGAAAGAAAATGACCGCATAATAAATGTGTAAAAATTATGGAGATATTCAAAGTATTCAATGCATTAAATTTTCAACAAAATTTTCAAAGAACTTATTGTGTGATGAAAGGATTTTTTTCAACTAGGAGCTGCGTCACAAGAGGATTTCGGGGTATGCTAATTTACGGAAAAAGTCATCAACTTCGTACCCCGGAAATTTAAACACATATGTGTGAATTTCACAGCTTCGAAACGAGTCATCATACATACAAGTTTATGATATGGACAGAGCTACATAAAAAAACGTAACCCTTAGAAAGAATGTCGAATATTGACCCTAATGTACACGCATTATCAAAAAGAATTAATTGAAAACATCGCATTTAATAATTTCATTCGTCCGAAGCGCTTTTCTGGATTTAAATTCATCAGGAACGCTCAAAGCCAAACATTTGGAATCCGAGGATGAATAAGTACCGAAAATGTTGAAGAGCTATATGTTAAAAACACCTAACATAAATATCCAAATTCATCTAAAGTAAACTTTGCCAGAGAGAGTTGAAACCTTAGTTTCTTAATAATTTCAAAGTGTATAAACGGACAATTTTAGAAAGGTTTGCTAAATCATATCAGTACCGAATTACTACTACTGAGCTGATGCTACCCTCGGGGACTTATAGTCCACCAGCAGAGGTATCAACCCAGTGATGTGAAAATTGAAAAACAACAAGTTTAATAATTTTATGAGTCAGAAGCGCTTTTCTGGATTTACATGCATCAGGAACGCTCGAAGCAAAACATTTAAAATCCGAGGATGTATAAGTATCGAAACCGTTGAAGAGCTATTTGTCAAAAATGGTAAAATTTTGTGAAATACTTAAGTGTAGTTTTGCCCTCAGATTGTTTGAAAGTACTTCGCAATTGATTATTTGTGAAGGTTTTTTTTATTTCTTTATTTGATGTCACGTATGAAGCAGGATCTACATACTCTCCCAGAACATCTGAGAGCATCCCCGGGTTTTGGTGGGGCTCGTTCTGTTGTATATTTTATTTGGCCATTGGTTGCTTTACTCTGTCCTCGCATTATTAAAATTGAGAATGGAAATAAAGAATGTGACAAAGCGACAACAACCCGATCATAATGCAGATAACAGCCGAAGGCAAGCAGTGGGTCTTCAATGTAACGAAAAACTCCCGGAGGCGTCCTTCAACTGGCCCCTAAACAAATATGTATACTAGCTCAGTGGGAATGGTTGTTTTACACTTATACGTCTAACTATCCTCTTGGTTTTTCGCCTGTCTTGTAAGTTGAATTTATTGCATTATGTTTTCTTTCCTTTTTCATTTTTACCTCTAAAAAGGAAATTAAACCTGATGTTGATCAATTAATACATAGGAATAGCTTACATCTTGAAAGAGTTATATATAACCCTTCCGGAGCACCTGATTTAACCCCTTGTTTTTGGTGGGGATCGTGTTGTTTATTCTTTAGTTTTCTATGTTGTGTCATTTGTACTATTGCTTGTCTGTTTGTCTTTTTCATTTTTAGCCATGGCGTTGTCATTTTATTTTCGATTTATGAGTTTGACTGTCCCTTCGGTATCTTTCGTTTCTCTTTTATTAACAAAATAATAATCCTTTAATTTTAAATCGGATTGCAACAGTACGAGTGAAATACATATGGTAAAGACTATGGCTTTCGACAAACAAAACATTGAGACAACATCTGTATCGTTTCTTTCCTTTTTCATCTTTACTTCTAGAGTAAAATCTGATGTTGATATTTTAATAACTTGAAATAACCTACATCTTGAAAGAGTTATCATCGATGAAGCCCTTTAATATCGAATACCATTACTTGGAGGATTACATATAAATATGTGTTTTTATCAAAGTAACTGCCATACTGACAAATTGGAGATTTAAAGTGCAAGAACATTTAAATCCTTGCGAAATGGGATAAAACATTTAAATGAATGAAACAGAAAAAAAATATCTGCCATGTAGTTTAGACAAAAATTAAGAAACTGAAGAAGTCAAAGGCCGAAACATCTTGCAAATTGGTTTAATACTACGATCATGAAATGGAATATGTTAATTGATTCAAGTATGTTGCATATACATTAGCTTTGTGTCTGTTCACCGGATAATGTACATCTAAATTTGTTTTATACATGCATTTTCTCAGAATCAAAATCACTCATTAACAGGGCAGCATCGTTGATTGTATGTTTTAATTCCAAAACTTCAGCATTGAGTAGACTCGTAAACATCCCTCAATTTACTGAAGAAGTCCCATTTAATTTTCAGTTCTTTTTTTGTTACTTTAAAATTATTGTAATATTTAGGTACCTGTATTTTACAGTACTTGATTTGTACTTGAAATTTAAGTACTTCAAATGTTAGGTTACAGAGTTTCATTTTTAGCATTTTTAGACAAAAGTTTGTCTATTTCAAATCTCTCTCAGTTATGATGTTCAAACATGAAATATTGTAATCACTATTGGTCTTATCTCTGTACCAAAAATATGTTGTACAAATCAAGTACTGTAAATTACAGGTCCCTAAATATTACAATTATGTAAAGTAATGAAATAGAACTAAAAATCGAAAGTCAATTACCAGTACTACATATTTTTAGTACAGACATAGTACCTATGCAAAAGTAGCAGTGTAGAAATGTTCCTATATTTTGATAAATTTTGTATCAAGATCTATTTACAAAACAGATTCATTTCTTGAATACAATTGAACGGACTATTGAATTCCGTCGATGAATACGATTTGCTTTAATTTTGTTTTATCTAGAAAAAGATTACTATACAATTGAAACATGAAATATGAAATAAGAGAGAATGATAGATAGAGATATCGATTTTTTTCTTTTCATATTACATGTATTAAAATGACTGAGACAGGAATAATTGTACAATTAAACCTTTGTGTTAATGTATTTTAATTTTAGAACAGCTATTTCATGTTCCATTAGATAAAGGAGCTAGGCATTTGAATAGATTTATCAGCAAGATGAATATCTTTTGCATATTCTTACTCATGTGGTTTTGTCTAGTATATTGTAGGTATAAAACTACACAAACATCAGCTTGACAGATCAACAAATGCAAAAATGATTTATTCAATTCAAAGACAGAAGTCTCCATGTGGCAAAACTATGAGATTCATCCTCGGATAATTCTACAGATTGTAAAAATGCTTGCCGTGCAGATTCATTGTCGCCATATAATTCTAAAGCAATCCCTAATAAAATGTAGGCATCTTCTGTATTCCAATTTGGTATCAAATAACTTTCTGCTATAACAAGTTCTAGACCTTCTAAGGAATCCTGACACTGTCTAACATTATTGAGGTAATGATGACAAAGATAACTAAGGAAGTATGCATACGCTGTGGATGGAAATACATAAGTTATATTCCTTCCCCCATTGAAAGTTCATCTGGTGTTACAGATGAATTTACCGGTAATCGTATAGAATCGACGAACATTAATTTCAGCAGATAAGCAACACTCTTCTTGTCAATTGTTTGCAGTTTTAGTGATTGGTAATGGATATCTAACATGGTCATTCCTTGGTACAGTTTATTGGGAGTACATTTCGATATAGAATACCTAATGATGTGTAAAGCTTTCCTGTATTGCTTTGTTTTGTAAAACAATGAAGCTATCATAAGCCATCCAGATACAGCGTCATGATAGACATTTGTTAGCAAAGTACTTAAACATGATTTGTACTGTTTGTATTGGTATTTATTTTTGATAATTGCACCATCAAGTGGTAAACGTTGAGCTTGATATTTGCACCTATGTGATTTGTAGTATGCATATAATTGCTTTAGTGAAAAATTGTGAAACCATGTGTTGTGGAATAATTCTTTGTTGAATATATCTAACTCAGAATAAGTTTCTAAGAAAGCATTTGAAGAATACAAAATTCTGGATTGCACTTTTTTCTTAACGTCATTCATATATAATGTAAATGGTTCAATTGGAAAACTCCACATCGATACATCAAAGTTAGATATTTGATCAGAAAATAAAATGCATCGCAAACCATAGCTGTGTAACGTGTTTAATTTTTTTTAAAAGTACATCACGAGCACGGCCCTCTATTTTGTTCTCGAACATGTTGCTTTCTGGAATGAAGTAATGTGAACAAACTGAAAGCTCGACACAATAGACTAACCGACTGAAACATCGCATAAAACAAGTTATAAGATTATCAGGCTTCCATACAGATGATGGTAGTTCTTCAGATATCCAGAAAATAATTGTTTTCAGGAAATAAGAACAGAGTAAATCTTTACATTCAGAATCATTTTCTATAACATCTTTCAAAATTATTTTTAAGAGAGCATAGCACATTAATTGGGTGTGAGTAAAGGTATTAATTAGAAGCTTTTCAGCCACTGAAAAAGATACTCGCCATTCTAGATTTTCTTTTGGTGATCCGTGAACTCCGATCGGTACAAAAAGTACTCCGTGTTTTATAATACTTTGTATGACGTTATGACTAGGCCATGAGCTACCTGATCTTGTTATCCAATTTACAGCAGAAGATACCCACGTTTTACAATGTAAAGATACGGCAAAATCTAAATCTCCTGTTTTGCCAGATATACACGGTCCATGAATTGTTTTGTCTTTATCCGTAAACAACAAAATATTTCCCTTACATAATGCACTCGAAAAATAATGTTTACCATTATGTTCTTCACAACATTCCAAATCACACTGACGTCTGCTATATTCCAGCCTTAATTGAGTAAAACCAGGTTTTACATCGTCTGTATCCGTGGACAGATAAGTTATACTTGGATTAAAGTCGGGTTGCTTATCCGCATTCACCTTAATATATTTTTTTACTTGCATTATATCTAAATCACTTCCTCGCATTTCAAGTCCTTCTCCATAGCTTCCACTTGTTATACATGTAAATGACTTGTCACTGACAAATTATCCCTCATCGCGTTCATTAATCTGATTGTGTTAACATGATCTTCTGTTCCTACGATGTTATGACACAGATAGTTATACAGAGCTAGTGATATGTTTGGTGTTATAATGTCTGTAATTAGGAAAATAAAACAAACATAGTAAAAACATTGTTCAAGGTATATATTCAAAACTGTACATTTATGATGCCTTCACTAATTTTGTTGACAGTTAAGTTCTCCACAGTACATTTGTTTTGAACATTAAACTTAAATCAAACGAGATTTGAATATTTAGATGATGTGTTATATAACACTTATTAGTAAAGTAAAGTTCAAAATAAGTGAAATTGATCAGAGAAAAACTCTTAAATACATAAGAGGGCTAATAAATTGACATGAATTAATTGGAGACATAAATAAAACGGAATGTTTAAAAATTTATTTATTCTTTCGTACAGTAAAAAACGTTTTTGATTCATCCTTTTCTCTTATATTGATTAACCATACTTTTTTTCAAAACTGCTATAATAGTAGTTATGACCCTTTTATTTTTCATACTTAAATATAAAAAAGAAGATGTGGTATAATTGCCAATGAGACAACTGTCCACAACAGACCAACATGACACAGACATTAACATGTATAGGTCACCGTACGGCCTTCAACAATGAGCAAAAACCAAACCGCATAGTCAGCTATAAAAGGCCCCGATAAGACAATGTAAAACAATTCAAATGAGAAATCTAACGGACTTATTTATATAAATAAAGGCAACAGTAGTATACCGCTGTTCAAACTCATAAATCCATGGACAAAAAACAAAATCGGGGTAACAAACTAGAATTGAGGGAAACGCACTAAACATAAGAGGAGAACAACGACACAACACTACAATGTAACACACACAGAAACGGACCAAGCATCAGACAAAATCCCACGAGAATAACAAATATAACATCAAAACCAAATACATGAATTTGGGATAGACAAGTACCGTGACACGTCTTATCGCAATGTGAATTTACACTCAAAAATAAGAGAAAACAAACGACGCAACGTTAAAATGTAACACACACAGATACGAACTATAATATAACAATGGCCATATTCCTGACTTTGTACAGGACATTTTTAAAGGAAAAACTAGTGGGTTGAACCTGGTTTTGTGGCATGCCAAACCTCGCATTTAATGGCAATGTTAAATATAACATTGAAATGACAACATTGAAATGACAACATAATATTACAGGACTACAATACAAATAAATAGGAAAACGTGTTAGACAAAGAAACACATGATTAATGGATAACAAAAAGCATCAGGTTTAAAATTCAATACGCCAAAAACGCGCCTCGTCCACACAAGACTCACCAGTGACGCCCAGATATAAACAATTAACGAAAAACAACTATGTAACACATAAACAAACAACAACCACTGAATTACAGACCCCTGACTTTGGACAGGCACATACATATATAATATGGCGGGATTAAACATGTAAGCGGGATCCCAACCCTCCCTTAACCTGGGTACTTTGTATATAGATGTCTCATGTTACGAAGTTTCTGTCAGTAACATGTGCAATGTCCTTGACCTTATTTCAATAATTCAGTGACTACTTGAAAAAAAATTAACCTGGGACAGTGGTATAACAGTACACTATAAGAACGAACTATACAAATCAGTTGAAAAAGGCTTAACTCATCAGATGGACAAAAATGCAAATGGACGTGGCTGGGTACTTATACATCCCGACACAAAGAGACACAATGAACAGATCTGAGATTACTCACTCTTATCTGACAGCTAGTTCACAGCCGCTAATAACTCATAAAAAATCATGCATCTAAGACTAACCTATCAATCCGTACACATCCAACATCCAATGGAATTAATGTAAAGACGTCATAAACAGCCAGAGAAAAACATGACTTTGTGCAATGCTTAAAAGTTATAGGTATCGACATATTGTAGATCCATGAATATGTATATGTATATAACATACTAGTAATATTTAGTTAGCTTTTAATTTACTGATCAATATCAATATCAATTATCAATATATGTATACCAATAAAAACAATATGCAATGATCTTATTACAGTGTTGAACATGTTAAATAGGTAACCTTTTAGAATAAGTTTATTTAAAGGAGCGACAAGTTTACATGGATCTTTTCTAAATTACCGGTCACGGTTAACAACTTTTCCGTAAAAATGAGGATGTGCTATCCCGTTTGAAACAAGTACAGATACAACCAAACTCCAAAACCAAACCTTTTTATCTAAGGAAAAATTTAGGAAAGGTTTTAAGTAATTTATGGTAACGATATCCCTGGTTTAATAGTTTACCAGTAAAACATAGATTGTGTTCGTTAAAATCAAAAACGTCACAACAGACACGGGCATAGCGAACGAGCTGTGAAATATAAACATCGTAAGATGGTGCCAATGGAACATCGCCAATCAAAAATGGAAAATTAACAATAGTCGTAAATTCTAGTGTGGAGTTTGCCGTTTAAAACCGAAATATCTAAATCCAGGAAAGGAAGTTATTACCGAATAAATTGAATTGTTTAAAATAAGTTCCTTGGGGTAAATTTCAGCAGTATATTGAGATGTTTTATTTATTATTTAACGAAAAAATATCATCAAGATAACGGTGTTGTTGAATTTATCAACTGAATGCAATTTCGACGGGTCTTATACACTGTGATTCGTAACAGTACAAAAACAAGTCTGCTATTAAAGGGACACAATTAGTGCACATTGGGATACCTACAACCTGTCGATAAACTTTGTTGCCGAAACGTACATAAATATTATCAAGAAGAAAATTAACAGCTTCAATCCTCTCATCACACCACCAGTAAGTATATCTAGCATATTTACCTTTCTCACTAGAAAAGAAGGCTTTAAATGAGTTGTAGCAAATAAATTTTCATTCAGCTTTACCAAACAACCATTTAATTAAATAGGAAAACTTTTCTTTAATAAGGTAGTGTGGAAGTGTAATGTAAAGAGTAGAAATATCAAAACTGTCAACAGAATCAAAAGGACCATCGAATGCACGTAACTTATCTAAAAAATCCAAAGAATTTCTTACGCTCCAAAAATGGTTTATACCACTATGTTCATATATTTTACTACAATAGTTTATGATAAGCTCTTTAATAGAAGTTAATGAACTAGTTAAGAGCACTAAACGATTAGTTGTAGAACACTTACTAGAGGCCTAGATGAAACGATATTTAAATGTTTTTTTTGTTTAGTTCAGGTAGCCAATACATGGTAGGAACCTTCACATGTTCAGAAGAAGCCTTAAGCTTTGATGTGGTTGTGATATGTTTGTTTACTATATGACTCTCTGTTGAGCGGATGGACTTGAATGTAGATGAATTTAAAATTTCATTCTTAAGAACGTCCGTGTAACATTTACGGCATACCAGATTTTTTATCAGATTTTTCCAGTTTACACCATTTTTTACAAAACGAAGAAAAAGAGCATCTTTGGTGACTTGACGACACTCTTTTCGACCTATTTTATATGGAGAACGATATTTAAGTCCTTTTTTTTTTTAAAGTTTTTAATCTCTATCCTGGACGATATTAAGATCCCCTTTCATAACATTTCCATTGGGAACATTTCTAAACTTCGACGATTCACAGTTTCAAGTTACGGGAGTATTAATATCTATATTCACGTCTGATGTAACCGACGTATAATTAAAAACATAATAAATTATGCCTACCATTGTTTTTAAATATAGATAGGAGGTTACCAAGTGTATGATTTATACGATGTTTAACTCGTTGATTTCGATTGATATTTTTCCCATGAGACCTATTATTTCGTTGTTTTTCATCAATAATATTAATGATATCAATAAAAAAAGTGGTAGATATGTTCCCTTGTCCAAGTATATTGTCATTTAGACCCAGGGTATAAGCTGTTTGAAGTCGTTTAATCCAAGACAGTTTGATAATTTTACGGGAATCTTCAAATTGTTTATGCGACTGCCCTTGTGGTTTCTGGACCATTTCGAGCGGTTGAAATCTAATTAATTTAATATTGTGGTTGTTTTTACCTTAATGTTGATAAATTATACTTTTGAATTTCTTAGGTTTTCGGAAGCGGTGTAGATGTTCCTGTGTTCGTTTAAAAAAACTCACGTCCTGTTTGTCCTACATATTGTATACCACACTTTGGCATTGTTCATGTAACCAGATAGATGATGTTTTTGGTTTTTCATGTTATGTCACAGGAAAAGGAAAACAAAAAAGCTCTCCCGTTCACTGTTGACCTTATAGTATTATCAGAACAGGGTAATCTAGAACAGGTTTGTCATTTTCTGGTATTGCACGGAAATATTTGTGGATATCCACGTGCATTTTTATTAAATAATCTGGCTGCAGCAGCATTGCCACAATGATAAAAACTGCTAAATATAGATGGGGAATTTCGATTGACGGCGGTTGAATTAATATTTGGAATAAGGTTTTCTGTAAAGTCGTGCAAAGTTGACCTACCTTGATTGAATTTTTCCTTTTATAGGACCAATATTGAAGGTAGAAATATTTAATGACCATGGCAATACAAATCTGTTTAAAACATTTTTTTTTTTGCTTTCATGACGTCACTTGACAATTTTAAATTTTTTGATAAAATTTTCATAAAACGACAATTTTAAAAACAGAAGTTCCAAGTAATGATGTCATTCTCTCGTTGAAAGGTAAAGCCAATGTTTGCCATCTATTCTTTTTTAAATATTATACAGTTTCTTCGTTTCTTTGTAAGGCAAAGTTCGGCCCAATGAGAAATCGTTAAAATGCATACATTATCAAATGGTTTGCCATAAACAGCATGTGTAAAGTGAAATTAAAAAAACGGTAACAATCTTAAAAATGATCCGATTTGTTCCAAATTTACAGTGTTTTGTTTTCATATTAAATAATATACTACGAATAGTAATAAAAAGTGCTGCCTATGATATAAAACAAATAAGAATGTGAAAAAAAGAAACAAAAACAAAATCAATTTACAACCAAATTCATTACGTGTGTACACTTTTTGTATGGTACTTTTTGACTTTCACTACGTACTTGTGTTTTCAAAGGCAAATTATAAAATAGTGTGTAGATGATATAAGAATGTGTAATTTAATTGAAAAAGAAAGTTATTATTCCGGAATACAAGTTTCATATCAAAGGCAAAGAGGATGACCTTTAATTGATTTATAAAATCTTCAATATAGAGTGATGTAATAATAGTAGTTAAACAAATTAATGGGAGGAAACACACCCTAGATCGATTCACTATTTACATGATCTAATATCAAATCCTATCACAGGATGATGGTAGGTAAACAATTTAACTTTAATAAACATAGAAACAGTCCCGTTATTAATTATAAATTCGTCAATGATACCCACGTCAGAGTCCCGACAATTACAGAATACAATACGACTGAGACCAGACAAAGCCGTTTGCAATGCGATAGAGCGGACCGTGATAGGATTACGTTCCGACAGTATATGATCATCCCGAGTATGACGATAGTTTTCGAACGGATAATTTCCGTCAGCGTCGGTTCACTGTCTTGTCACTATCTGATCTCTGTCGGATTACATTCGGTAGAATCGGGACGCAGTCGTGACAGACTCTGTCGAATTTTACCTGGCGAAAGATACAAATCGGATTAGAAGCGGTTTAGAACGGGATTATCGAGATACATTCGCTTGGACACGGTTGAATATCGACGCTTCCTGAACAATGTCTGATTGTTGTCGTGATTAAAAAAAATGTTTTACAAATTTCTATTAAAGTTTGAATTTCCATCCACGATTCATAGGATCTTGATCAGACTTTTAATAAATTTTAATCGGGAATGGTCCTGTCAGGGACGGCAGTAAAAATCGTGAATGTGTGACCCCAGCTTTACATAATGAACATGACTTGAATAGCATATTGAATATTTTTAAACAAATTTGAAAATTCATTTAGTACTTAGAAAATTGTGTGTATAATTTGCACCCTATGATAATTTAAACGGATTTTAGTTACTTTCCGACAGGTTTTAATGTTCATTATCTTATGTGCATACATTGCAAATTAAAGCTTTTATAAAGGTGTATCTCAATTTGTTTCATATTTTATACTTTTTGATAAATGTTATTCCAAAGTCGTGTGTCTTTTCTTATGTTGATTAGTATAGTTTAAATATTGCATAAAACACTTGTGTTTCCTTGTTTATAAAACTGTGTCAATCATTGTTTGCCAATCTGTCAAAATATTTACAGATTTAGGCAAAGAACTAAACCTTATTATGTAATGCTACTAAACAACCAAACATCGTGAATTATAGTTAATATATCTCAAAACCTGTTATTTTTTTGTTTACAGTACAAATAAGTCATTTGGTGATGTAATTTCCTTTAAATTATATTTTCTATGTAAACACAGAATAGTATAAATAAAATGTTGCTCATACTCATTTGAAAGTTTGAAAGAAAATACAAATGTAAGTTGTTGCTTAACTACAATCTCAATATATTGTCAACGAAGTGTGTACAAAACAAAGAGATATATAAGCTGAAAATGTCAGAAATAGGGGTACATCAGTCAACATTATGTTATAATCTGTATTACTGTAAGAACAAACAAACATGTCATCAAAGAAACACAAAAAAACATATAGATAAAGCACATCAGCAACAATGAAAAACAAGAATACAAAAATTTACCGTAGCACAACGACATCGAATAACACAATGACGGGATATATCAGTACCAAACCACCTTACATGGATATTTCTCAACATAAATAAACAGTTGAAGTGATATGCACAAAGACAAATAAGAGGTGATAACAATGTCAGTATCTAGAATGTATAATTCGAAACCAGCGTGTATTATTACATAAATTCAACATGTTCAAAACTCATGAATTTGAAAGAAACAACAATGCAATGACAAAACTGGAAAATCGACACGAACCCTTCCAAAACTTAGTTTTTCTCAGAATAAGGGTGTGTTCACATTGACCTACACTCGGTGTTGTGTTAGTGTAACTCACACGTAAACAAAACATAATTACGCCCCCATTGATAACACTCAATGTTTACATGTAGTGTAAATCATGTTTTGTCTACACAAAACTAGGCATTAAAAATACTTATTTCACCATGTATATTTGCATGACATAAATGCATGACTAAAAAAGTGAGGTAAATTGTTTTGTTTGTCTTGTATCTCAGATCCGTTAAAATACACTTAATGAATGGCTGTTATTTATTTTGAATTTATTGAACCATAAAATTCATTTTTGACTCTTCACATTGAATAATCCGCGAACCTTCTTCAATCTGCCGTCCATTTGCAACAGTTGATAATGCAAAGTTCTTTACTAAGTATCGGCATAAACGATGATCACCACAGTAAATTCCTCCATGGGTTCAAACATTTGCTGTATATAGACTTTTCAGGAAATGCATTTGAAGACCGATTCAGAATTTCTACATTAAAAGTCAATTAGACAGTTTACAAACTTTAATATTTGAAGGAAATTTATTCACAAGTATTCCACTACGTCTAGACGATTTTAATCGACTTAGTTTCCTTAACATCAGAAAAAACAAGATAGCCTACTTGACAACTAAAGAAATTGACGCCATTGAAGTGCTATTTGAAAAATCAAATAGAACAATGACAGTCTTATTAGAGGGCAACCCTCTTGTTTGTACGTTTGCCTCATTAGATTTTGTAGAATGGTTATTTACTACTAAAATGAAACTTGCCAGCAATGGTAGTTATTCGTGTGTCGAAAAACGATGGCAATATTACAAAAACAAATATCGTCTACAATCACTTTCGAATTTAAAGAATAAGATGTATAACGACAATATGGGTTATTTTTTCAGTCACATTGTTCAATGTGCTTCTTTTATTCATTCTAGTTGATATCGTTACAAATTGCACCAACAATACTTTTGTTTATTTATCGGAATGGCCAATCCACTTTTCCTGAAGTCAAAAGAAGAAACACTTGAATATGATGCATATGTAGCTTATTGCGATGGGGACTATGAATGGGTATATGGACCTTTGCGCATATTTCTCGAAAGAGACGAAATTATAAACTTCTGTTGTTAGATAGAGGGAATGTCCTTGCTGGAGAACATAGACTTTTTGCTTTAAACAATTCAATTTTAAAATGCAAAAAGATAATCTTAGTGATTTCAAAAGAGCTTGTTAACAATGATTGGGCTTACTATGAAGCTACTGTTGGAATTGAACATTTCCTTGGATTACATAATTGTTATAAATCTGGAAAAGATAACCAAAACAGAAATACCGCAATGTGTTTTTCAAATGATGTCATTGGACGCCAACGATCACATTCGTAAAACAGACATATTAAATGAAAATAACATTTTTGGAAATGTCTAGATCAAGCAATGAAGCGTTAATGAGAGACAGTGTCGTCATGTGTTTTTTTTTTCAATTGGAACAATTCAAACATTTAAAACTAAAATTTTACATCACGCAATTGCTTTGTCAGTCAGAAGCATATGCAGTTATAGTAAAATATTAAACACCTACACGGTCGTAATTGTATCATATATTCATCAAAGGAATATTCGAAACTATATTCTTTTGTAAGGCTTTCGACTGTGTTCTATTGGACAACTATTGTTATAGATCAGACTCATATATATGCTAGTTATACTTGTAACTCACGGGTCTCTAAAGATTGATTTAAGCTCTACTACTCTAGTCTGTGATTGTGATGGTTTTTTTCAGTCCGTTTGTCGCATGTCAAAAATAATTCATTCATTTCATCAGAATTATTGTAACATATATCTCTGTCTGTAAAAGAGATAAAAAATTAAACTTTCGAAGGCAAAAGTGTAAATAACAGCATGAAAAAAAGAAGTAATTAGACCCCCCCCCCCTTAAAAAAAAAGAAGTAAAAAGACCCCCCCCCCTCTAAAAAAAACAAAAAAAAACCAACCAAATACACACAACAACATCCTTATAAAAAACGGGGTTGATCTTATGTTCTCCTGTCGTGTTGCTGATGTAAGTAAAAACCCAGTGATGATTAAACAAATTCATTTGAATCTATTTTATCTATTTCATCATATAATTAGATATTACTTAAGCAACTGACGACATCATATGGATGTATTGTTATATGTAGTGGGGATTTACATTCAATTTGGACGCAGTAGTGCGAAACTTCCTGTTTTGATTGTGAACCTTTTGTTAAACAATTAAACAATTAAAATATTGGTAACAATAGCTCTTTAGCACAATGAACTTAAGGTATAAGTTTTACAGATCTATATTTAAATGTTTACGTATTGCCTGACTGGCTTCATTTGAAATGATAAAAAACCGATCAAAAGATATTTTATGATACTGTGTTTTATTCATCTCGTGGTGATATATTCAGGAATCAGATTAAATTTTAAAGATCTGCACAATAATTTTACCAAAATGTTAACAATTCTATGTTTATTCTTTCTTTGTGTAAATTG
Source organism: Mytilus galloprovincialis (assembly GCF_965363235.1). Classification (NCBI taxonomy): domain Eukaryota; kingdom Metazoa; phylum Mollusca; class Bivalvia; order Mytilida; family Mytilidae; genus Mytilus; species Mytilus galloprovincialis. Next base: position 3,149,813 of record NC_134850.1, read on the forward strand.
TACTTTTTCATTTTATTCTGGACATTGTAATATTTCATTAAGTATGAACGGAATGAGATGTGATTGTAGTTCGAGGGATATAACATTTATACCAACAGAATGTCCACGAAATACATCAGAGTTATATCTGGCTAACAATGACCTTGACCTTTTAGGTAAGGAAACATTTACTAGATATACACAACTCAGCTTTCTAGATATAAGTGACTGTAATATAACGTCAATCGACCAATCAGCTTTCAATAATTTGACACAATTAAAAAACCTGAATTTTTTAAATAATCCATTGAAAAAATTTCAAAGTAACGTTCTTGCACCATTAACTGAGCTAAGAGTTCTTTCCATTTCACATATTTTGCTGTCAACGTATCCAAGAGAGTCCTGGTCTGATGTTTGCATAATTACAGCATTGGTTTGTGATGATGGCCCATCAAATGGAACATTTTCTGAGATATTTTCTGCCATGAAAAATCTAAACTACTTCGAAGTTGATTATCAGAGTGTTGTTATACATAACTTTACATTTCAATCATTCAAAGGGACGCCTTTAAAGCAATTAAATATCAATGGTCATTTACGAGTGATAGAAATCGATGCTTTTGCACCGTTAGAATTACTTTCTAGTCTTATCATTCCAAATCAAAATTTTCTAAAACTATCAAAAACATTACCAGCTTTGCACGTGTTTGAAAATCGACAAATGAATGAATTGGATTTAAGAAATAATTTTAAAAATTATGGTGAATATGTGATTTCGGCTGATCTATTTGCATATATTGGTAACATTTGCATAAAAAAACTATCTTTGGGTTGGAACGGTATAAGAAGGATAGATGCTGTAGCCTTTCAGAAAATGAAATACAAACATTGTCTTGAGACTTTAAACTTAAATAACAATGACTTTGATTATCACCAGGATCTTATTGTCTTATATGTTAATTTCTTTATTAATATTAAAAGAATAGACATTTCTGCGATAACAAGTCGATCTATTGAAAACATTCGAGAACAAAACAGCAATGGAACAAGAACGCTGGATCACAGAGCTATATTCGATACTCGATCAAATTGGTCTATCAGACTACCTTCTTCACTCGAATTTCTAAATGCATCATTTATATACGGACGAAATAATCTGATAAACAGTGTAACATTTAAGGGTATTACAGGATTGAAAATTGTTGATTTTACATACTCATCACTTGACGACTGCAATTACACAATAAATGGATTTCAGAACGTGTTAATACTTAATATTTCACATTTCAAATGTAGTGTTTTAAACCCATACCTTCTACAATCTGCCGTCAATTTGGAACAGTTGATAATGCAAAGTTCTTCACTAAGTATTGGCCTAAAAGATGATCACCACAGTAAATTCCTCCATGGACTCAAACGTTTGCAGTATGTAGACTTTTCGAGAAATGCATTTGAAGACCAATTCAGAACTTCAACATTTAAAAGTCAATTAGACAGTGTGCAATCTTTGATACTTGAAGGAAATTTATTCACAAGTGTTCCCTTAAATTTAGACGACTTCAACTGTCTAAGTTTCCTTAACATCAGAAATAACAAGATAGCCTACTTGATAACTAAAGAAATTAACGCCATTGAAGTGCTATTCAGAAAATCAAATAGAACAATGACAGTCTTATTAGATGGCAACCCTCTTGTTTGTACTTGTGCTTCATTAAATTTTGTAGAATGGTTATTTACTACTAAAGTGAAACTTGACAGCAATGGTAGTTATTCGTGTGTCGGAAACGATGGAAATATTACAACAACAAATGCTGTCTACAATCACTTGCGAATTTTTAGAATAAGATGTATAACGAAAGTATGGGTTATTTTTTCAGTAACATTGTTCGGTGTGCTTCTTTTATTCATTCTAGTTGGATATCGTTACAAATTGCACCTACAATACTTTTGTTTATTTATCGGAATGGCCAATCCACTTTTCATGAAGTCAAAAGAAGAAAAACTTGAATATGATGCATATGTAGCTTATTGCGATGGGGACTATGAATGGGTATATGGACCTTTGCGCATATTTCTCGAAGAGAGACGGAACTATAAACTTCTTTTGTTAGATAGAGGCGATGTCCTCGCTGGAGAACATAGACTTTTTGCTTTAAACAATTCGATTCCAAAATGCAAAAAGATAATCTTAGTGATTTCAAAAGAGTTTGTAAACAACGATTGGGCTTACTATGAAGCTACTGTTGGAATTGAACATTTCCTGGGATTACAAGCAAGAATAATTGTTATAAACCTAGAAAATATAACCAAAACAGATATTCCGCAATGTGTACTTCAAATGATGGCACTGGATGCCAATGACCACATTCGTAAAACAGACACATTAAATGAAAATAACATTTTCTGGAAATGTTTAGATCAAGCAATGAAACGTTAATGAAGGACAGTGTCGTTATGGCTTTTTTCAATTGATACTATTCGACAATTTTCATTTTATGTTCATTGCACTCATGATTTGTCAGTGTAAAGCATATGCAAATAAATTAAACATTAAAAACCTGCACGGTGGTACTTAAAATATGATGACAATTGTATTCATCAAAGGAACAAAAGAAACCTTTGATATTAAAATCAGACCTGATGTGCTTGCAGGAATAAACAACAACTTTACAATAACAAAAAATAAAAACTAGAACACACCCGCGAAATCGCTGGCATATACAGCTTGTAAACTGTTGTAGAATGATTTTTTGTAAAAGAAATTATGTATGGAGAATTTCATAAAAGGTCTAAAAAATCCTCTCCCTTTTTCGATATTTGTTTCCTTTCTGTTAAACTCAATTATTTCCGTGTTTCTGGCCTCAGACCACAATTATTCTTCTCCTTTGCTACAATGCATCTTTTGGTAAAAGTCTAATTAAATAAAAATTTGCACCGCTTCAAACATGAAATAAATGTAACTGCTTATATATACCACTATTAGTCTAATAAAATATGATTCTAAGACAACCCATCATTATTATTGTTCTTTTGAGAGCCTTATTAAAATGCCAATGGTAGGATATGAATCTTGTATAAATGACTACGACCGACTTAGACTAATTTGAGGGATAGTCCTCTGGTTCTTTCCCTGGAATCCCGGGCTTAAAAACATAAAATTCCGAGATGCAGAATTCACCCGATTCCGACGTCCCGAAAAAGGTTTTGCCTCCCTCTAATATAGCTACCCTACTTTCATTTTTGCCAAATCACAACTTTCACTTTCAACGATTAATTTGTATGCCCCATTTATGGGCATGATATTTTCTAGTCTGTGCATCCATTCGTTAGTTCGTCCGTCCATCTGTCCCGCTTCAGGTTAAACATTTTGGTAGTGGTAGTTTTTGATGAAGTTAAAGTCCAAACAACTCGAAACTTAGTAAATACAGTGCCGATGTGGAATCCGTGTACTTGTTCCACATGTTTTACTTTTTTAATATATATGCAACTGGTATGACCCCTTAAATAGTAAACATTTCAAAGAAAACAGTAGACAGAATACAGAGAGTCTCTATATATTAAAGTAGTATAATCGTAGTTTACATGTAGATAAACGCAAAAAAAATAATTGTCCTCTCTAAGGAGGTATAATAGTTGTGGTTCTTGCTATCTAAACACCATGATATGGAGAACGCTCGGATTGGCTTATTTATTTTTCATTTTTGTTATTTATCATACGATTGGTTGTACTTGTGTATGTTTCAAACCGGAAGTCTTATCTATGACTAAAAGTCAGTCTGGTGACGGAATCAATATTCGGACTCCTTTTTTGTCGTTTTTCTCCAAAAATAACTCAATCTGAATAATCATAAAAATGGATGACAAATACGACTATGTATATTACCTATAGTACACAGAGGCATGATGATTAATTTATCGTGGAAGGAAGAGAAGCGACACACAAAATGAGGTCTTCTCGTTTAATAGTATAGAAATGGATTTTACGAACTGATTACATGTCAAATGTATAATATCATTGTCGGGTAATCGCTTATATATAATTAAACTAAAAAATATGCTTGACATGACGTCTTTTGGTCAATATACGTGCATTTCAATATTTTATTAGGTGACATCACACATGATTTCTGATGATTAACACAAAAGTAATAATTTTGGAATCTTGAATAAACCGACTATTTATGCAAAGACATATTCATTGCTCCTATCTAATGTTTTTCTTATTGGAATTTGGCGTCCATGATGCAGGTAACTTCAAGAAAATGCTTCGGACACAACTCATTTTTAAAGTTTTACTTTCATTTATACAATTTCTAAATTACTAGTTACAATAGTTATCACAGGTACCAGGATTATAATTTAATACGCCAGACGCGCGATTCGTCTTCATAAGACTTATCAGTGACGTTCAGATCAAAATAGTTATAAAGTCAAACAAGTACAAAGCTGAAGAGCATTAAAATTCAAAAAAAAGTGTGCCAAATACGGCCAAGGTAATAATTCCTGGGATAAGAAATTCTTAGTTTTTCGAAAAATTTTAAGTTTTGTAACAGGAAATTTATAAAAATATACAAATAATTGTAATTATGAAAAAAAACCCATGTCACATCATTTTGTCAAACAGACATGCTTGATTGTATGCTTATTATGTGTATGGTACAAAACATATATATTTTTTTAAAGATTCAATAGTTTTACATTTTAAAAAGACATAGCGACATTGCATACAATACAAGGTCAGGAAATTATGTTAAGTAAAGCAATGTTCTTTGTTTTCTTCCCATTTAAATACCACTTCCTTATATCAATATTCAGATCGATATCTTTCTCGTTGAACATTACCTTAATATATATCAGGTAAAAAGTACGAACAATTTGAAGTATAGGTTGAAATGAATGACACCATTTTAATACACATAACGGAAATCCTTCCGTTATAAGAGCTCCTCTTTTCCTCTTTCATGTATAACACACATGAATCTGAATTGTCTTATTTTAACAGTTTAACCCATTGGTTGCCTTCGGCTGTTGTTTGCTCTATGGTCGGGTGGTTGTCGCTTTGACATATTCACCATTTCCTTTCTCAATTTTAATTGTTTTAGTACATTGTGATAGATGCAAAATATCGTATGTACAAACCAAATATCATTTTGTATATTTAAATATATATTCTTTTATAACCAAAGGTTGTTATCTTACACTAATTGATGCAGTCTAACATTATATCATTTCTTTAGAAGAAGAAAAAACCTAACAATCTTTTGTAGAACATCAGAAAAATGTTGGAAACCTTAACATAATGTATCGTCATTGAAAACTTACTCAAGTATTGCTGCATTTCAAAAGGGTCAACCACTTAATATTTCCTCGGTCGCACCCCACCTCACAGACTTAAACAAAAAATCAAGATTTGAAGAGGAAAACATCATAATTTAATTTCATCTCACCTTTCAGTTATTGCTTTGTTAAATAAATTTAGACTTTGCTTGTTCTCGTCAATAAATGTACAAAATAGTCCAAAGAACAAGTTTATTACCACGAAATGGCCTTAGTACCATATACATGCCGAACATGATAAAAGTGGAAGTTACATTCTTATTTTAACAAAAAAAAAATAGTATGATTGCCAGTAAAACTTCTTAATACCTTCATATACTAAGTTCCGTAATTTAAGTAAGTAGAATTTCACGCATAATCCTTAGCAAAGACCAAGTCAATAAAAAATGAGAATGGAATGAACTAATACTCGGTACAGATCTCACAAAACTCACAATCTCACAGAATCCAACATTTTCTACATTTGATAATGCCTGTACCAAGTCAGGAATATGACATTGGTTGTCCATTTTATCATTTGATTTTGCCATTTGATTAATGATTTTCCGTTTTGAATTTTCCTCGGAGTTCAGTATTTTTGTGATTTTATTTTTTACTGACAGCTAGTTCATAGACAATAATATGAAGAAAAATAAAAACATTCGTCTTAGATTAAATGTAACTTCTTTTTATAAGACAAAACAATACAATAAAGGTTAAGGTAATCTTTTCCTGGTTAAGAAAATCCTTAGTTTTTCGAAAATTTCAAAGTTCTGTAAACAGGAAATTTATTAAAACGACCACACAATTGATATTCATGTCAACACCGAAGTGCCGACTACTGGACTGGTGAAAAGTGTTGTTGATCTGCTAAAATAATGTTTATAGATCTTATACGAATAATACAAGACAAACTTTGGAGGGATAGACTCAATTAGGTTTTCCCCTTCCATCGAGCATGTTTATTCTCTTAGTTAGTATTTTTCATTATCAAGTCAATATATTATGTTTTACAATATCAGGATTCTCATGAAGGTCTACAGCTGGTAACAGAAGAACGTTTTTTGATACACAACACAGGCCTACACTTTATTTGTGAATAACGTTGCTGTGTGTGTTACATTTTATTGTTGTGTCGTTGTTCTCCTCCTATATTTAATGCGTTTCCCTGATTTTTAGTTTGTAACCCGGATTTGTTTTTTTTCTATCGATTTATGAGATTAAAACAGCGATATACTACTGTTGCCTATATTTAGAATGATTGGGCGACAAGGACTCCTCACCAGAAGTATTTTAACAGTCTGTATAATGTATCCCCGATGAAGCGTACAATTCTGCTACAAGGAGTCTGTTGCTACTGAATTGCATATGAGGTCTGTCAATTCAATTGAACTACCGAAATAATGATGTACTTACCAGATAAAATCAAATTGATTAAACATATATTTTTTTAGTAATAAAAGAGGTGATAAAAGAGCAAACAAAATTCATTCTGAGTTGCATAGCTATCTGTTTGCATGGTATAATTTTCCTTTATAATTTACCTGTTGTAGAACGAAAATAGAAGAGCAGATTCTTTAATATATATTGATTGTCAATGTATTCATTTGTCATTAGTTTCGATTTGATATTAATAATTTCAAGCTCTCTATCTGTGTAGAACGTTGTTAAAAAAGTAAACGTTCAGTAAAATACTGATTTCCACAGAAAATTCAAAACGGAAAGTCCCTGATCAATTTATTTGTCGAAACAAATGTTATTAAGTAAATGACCATCATGTCTTATTTTGGCGAAAGGAGGTTAAAAAGAAACGTATCCTTCGAGACAGTGTCATTGACCATTCATTTGTATTGACCCGGATACATGAAACCAAAAAACTGTTTTCCCCACGTAAATAGGTATAAGAAGACGTGGTATGAGTACAAGTGTCAATGAGACAACTCTCCATCAAGGTAATTTATAAGTATAAACTTATCATAGATACCAGGATTAAATTTTGTCTTCACGCCAGACGCGCTTTTCGGCTATAAAAAAAAACCCTCATCTGTGACGCTCTAATCTAAAACAAATAAAATACATCTTAGGTACAATGTAATATATATTGCTGAGGTCAAAAAGTCTTAGTATTTCAAAAACACAAACGTTTTGTAAACAGTAAATTTTAAAGTTAACCGTTCGAGGTCAAAATAAGGTCTTCAACATGGAGGTTTGGCTCACACCAAACCGCATGCTAAAAAAATTAAAAAAAATACTAGATAAAGTAAAACCATTTAGACGAAAAAAACAACTGTATAATCTCTAAAAAATACAAGAAACGAGAAACACTTATGAACCACATCAACAAACGACAACTACTAAATATCAGATTCATGACAGGAACATTTAAACCAATTTAGCAAAAAAGGTCGATATACGACAATGAATGTAAAAAATAGAGATCTTCTATCGTGTGTTATAAATAAGGGAAATAGAAATATATTATAAACGATGTGGAGATCTCAACTCCAAGTTATGATTTGATTTTGAGTTACTATATATGTCAAGTGATATCCAAATCAATTATGCCTTAACCAAGGAACAAACAACATTGCTTGTGTATTCAACGAATCTTTTGATAATTTTGAAACTCCCATTTTTCAGTACGATAGTTACTTTAAAAATGGAGCTCGAGATAGTTTGAACTTAAACTAACAAGAGAGGCGAAAGACACCAAGAAAAAAATATATAGCCTAATAAGTCGAAAACATACTGATAATCCAATGGCATAGAAACCCGATTAATTACCAAAAACAAAGAACTGTGCAGCAGTACTAACCCAACGACCCTGCTACACACGTGACATCAATTAAAGTGAGAAAATTGTCTTCACTAATAACCAATAACGTTAAAACAGTAGGACAACAAAACTACATCAAGTATTTCACAAATGTATTCATATTTATGTAGGACTCTTTAAAAGTGCAATGGGGACGCTAAAGTACATAGGTCACGCTAAAGTGCGATTGTATACGCTATAGTGCGATTTTTCCATACGCTAAAGTCCAATGATCTGCAAACGTATAGGTGTATGAAACTTAGTTGGATTATGACGTTATCAGTGTTCATACAAACTAAAAATGAACACACCGGAAAACAAATCACAAATTACTCATTAAGAACTTTTAAACCAGATGTCAATAACTAAATTACATTAAACATAACCGTGCTTCGATGGCTGAAACAAAGGGGATTTATTTTGGTAGTTGGAAGAAGAGCTTGGATCCTGCAGTCGACCGTTTTACTTTAGGCTCCAAAGATACAAGTAGTCTTCACATTAATATCTTGTATCTTGGTTTTATTGGAAACAAACGGATACATTTGAATTATTGTTAATTCTGCAGTTTTCTTTGAGGCCCCCGTTAGAATATTGTCAATTTTATTGAAAAGTAACGTCGTCAAAACAAATAAAGCTACATGTATTCATGCGTAAATTATCAATTGTCGGCTTAAACTAATGTAAATATAACATGGATGTGAAGTTGCTACAATAAAAAGAGAGAATGAGGCTCAGCGAAAATCGCCTTTCTCTAATAATTTATTTAAAATATGCATCAAATAAATGTTATATTTTCCGACAATAAACGAATTTTGTATTTGTGATTTAAAAGGACGGTAGTAAGGGAATGTGTCTGTACCATGAGTGATAGACTACAACGTGTGAACGGCAAGCTACCCCAGTTATCACAATATTTAACACGCCTGAATTGTTTTTCATTTACAAGAACTATCGTAATTTGTAACACCTAAACTACCTTTTTAGCAATAATAACTTTGTTGGTCTTTAACTCTTTATGTATCATTCACTTAAGACTACTGTTACATTATTATGCCTATCACATATGGTATACCTTATAATACCAGATTTTAAAAAAGGAATTGAATGTTCATTAACTTTTTTCAAAGCCCTCGAACCTTACCCTATTGGTCCATCGCACTTTAGCGTGATTTACCATCGTACTTAAGCGTGAGACAACATCGTACTTTAGCGTAGACCATTGCACTTTAGCGTGGCCATCGCACTTTATAGTACCATCGCACTTTAGAGTCCTACATATACAATATGTGTTAATGTAATGTCATCTGTTGATGTAAAGGGAAGCTTAATTTCGGAACATTAAAAAAATCTTAAAATGCCACTAAACAGATAGTCATTATATCAGAAAAAACAAAGAAAATATGTGTTTCATTTCTTATTGAAAATTGTCGCATTGATGTATACTCCTTAAACTACAATTACTCAATCTTGTATAAATATAAAGCAAACTGATTTAAAAAAAAATTCTACATAAACATATTATACATTACAGTAAAAATATAGAAAATCGGGTCGGCCTTTTATGGTTTACTTTTTACAAAAACAAAAAATGAAAACAACACGTTTAATGCTTCCGAAGCACTTTTCTTGATTTACCTTTATTCAGGAACGATCAGAGCCAAATATTTACATTGCCATCCCTTTAAACAGAACAATACAATATCTTTTTAAATATAAGTATAAAAACAGTAATGGCTATTTAAAAATATTGTTTTTTTTTAAATAATCCAAATGATATTTGGGTGGTAATGTAAAGTATGTTTTCTTGAATCTAATTAGAACCCACAGCAGTTACATTTTTAAATAAAAGAAATTTTATTTATTTATGCATTTAATTTGTGTCACTCATCCTAACCTTTATTTCGATTTGTTCGAATTATTTTACCTGTTAAAATAGGTAATTTTATACGAAATAGATTTAGGTATAAGGAAGTAGTATTTAAAATGAAAGAAAACCGTTATCGTTTAAATTCACATAAACTTTACTATTGCATGCAACGTTGTCACATCCTGTTAGAATATTTAATCTTCATTGAACAAAATACACATGTTTTGTATGCGTCACGTTTACAAGGAACTTATATCAAACACATATTGTACAAAATAGTTTCACATTTTTCAATCAAAGTCACGTGATGTTTGTTTGTTTGTTTTCGTTGGGTACTTCAATATTGGTAATTGATGCGCTGAGTTTTGGTACTTCCTATTTTCCTTTTTCATTGGATACTTGGATGTTAATGATTGATGCGTTGAATTTTTGTTCTTCCCCTTTCCTTCGTGTGAAGGCTTTGATAAATAACAATTTCACTTCCAAATAAATGTAAAATTTAAACTCTACACGATTTAAAAAAAATATTCAAAATTTATTTTTCTTAGGGGCTAGTATTCCCCATTGAACAAAGTATGATAAATGTAATATATTGATGTCTTTCTCTTCTTTTTTTCTAAAACAAAGCCCACTAACTTAGATATCCAAGCATCAATAAAGGAAAAAAGTATGAATTCGAAAATTGTTTGATATCATAATCTAATCATTTATCATTTTATAATTTGACAAAATGACAAAGTTGTCTTCATTAACGCTTCATGGCTAGATCCAAACATTTCCAGAAAATGTTATTTTCATTTAATGTGTCTGTTTTTCGAATGTGATCATTGGCGTCTAGTGACACCATTTGCATTACACATTGCGGTATATCTGATTTGGTAATACTCTCCAAGCTTATAACAATTATTTTTGCTTGCAACCCGATAAAATGCTCAATCACAACAGTAGCTTCATAGCTCGCCCATTCATTGTTCACAAACTCATTTGAAATAATTAAGATCATCCTTTTACATTTTGAAATAGAATTACTTATGGCAAGTCTATTTTGACCAGGCCGTACATCCGCATCTCCTCTGTCTGACAAAAGAAGTTTATAATTTCGTCTCTCTTCAAGAAATGAACGTAAAGGTCCATCCACCCATTAATAATCGCCATCACAATAAGCTACATATGCATCATATTCAAGTGCTTCTTCTTTTGACTTTCGAAAAAGTGGATTGGCCATTCCGATAAATAAACAAAAGTATTGTAAATGCAATTTGTAACGATATCCAAGTAGGATAAATAATAGAAGCACACCGAATAAAGTTGCAGAAAAAATAAACCATATTGTCGTTATACGTCTTATTCTCATAATTCGCAAGTCATTGTAGACAACATTTGTTTTTGTGATTTTTCCATCGTTTCCGACACACGAATAACTACCATTGCTGTCAAGTTTCACTTTAGTAGTTAATAATAACCATTCTACAAAATATAATGAGGCACACGTACAAATAAGAGGGTTGCTTTCTAATAAGACTGTTATTGTCTTATTTGATTTTCTAAATAGCACTTCAATTGCGTCAATTTCCTGTGTAGTCAAATAAGCCATCTTGTTGTTTCTCAGATTAAGGAGCCTAAGCCGGTTAAAGTCATTGAGTTCTAATGGAATAGTTGTGAAAAAATTCCCTTCAAGTATCAAAGATTGCAAACTGTCAGTTTGACTTTTGAATGTTGAACTTCTGAATTGGTCTTCGAATGCATTCCTTGAAAAGTCTATATACTGCAAACGTTTGAGTCCATAGATGTAAGTCCAGGTAAGAATGCTTAACATTTAATCATTTGTTTTATATCGGCTTCTTTTATAGCAAACTACATGTATACTATATTGATTCAAAATTAAGAATGGAAATAAGGTATATGACAAAGCGACAAAAACTAAACCAAAGAACAGAAAACAACCGAAGACCACCAATGTGTCTACAATACAGCGAAAAAAAACCGCCAACAAGGCGTCCTATAGATTGCCCCTAAACAAAAGTATGTACTAGTCCATTGATAATGGACGTCATACTAAACTTCTAAATACATGAACTTTTCATGTGCGTTAATACCCTCATCATATATACATGTACCAGGATATAACTTTTGCATTTGTGCAAGATGCGCGTTTTGTCTACAAAGACTCAGTAGCGACACTCGAATCAAACAAAGTTAAAAATTGGAATAATGTAAAAGGCATTTCATATGGTCTGTAGTAGTCTTAAGTATTTGCAATACTACTACATTTTATTTGATTTTCATGCATAGAGTTTAAAACAAATATTACGGGGTTTTTTAAACGTCCAACAGTAAAGGTCTACTTTTTTATGCGCATTGAATTAATGCCATGTTAAACGCTAGTCATTTGTACTTTCTATACATAGGTTGAACAAGTGAATCTTATATCAATACATTTTTCGGAATGAACAAACTAGTATGCATTCAAACTTTCAACGTTCTTCTTTGTAACTTCAATTTTTAAGAGTAAGAAATTATTTTAAACAACGAAAACATGTTTTGTCCGTGAGTTTTTAGTGCAAGTGAATACATTTTTAATAGTAAATAGCGGACTTATTTCATATGGAGCGACCTTGATAAAGTTTTAGTGAAAAAATATTTTAGTGTCTTTTTAACATTTTTAAGCAAGCAAATCAACAGTAATTGGTGCGGGCGTTTTGACAGAAACATTGTCAGGGTTTAAGGTTTCTTTCTTTAGCATATGGTTTTATTATTGTTTTGCATGATTGTAAATTGTATAATACAGTCTTATACTATAAACTAGGGATATCAAAAGATCTGAAATTTAATACTCGGATACTCGGTCAAGATACTCGGATAAATCTTAAACGTCTATTCAAAAGTTTACATTTAAGGTTTGATGCAGCGTTTTTGTTACTACCTTTCATAAACATATACACGAAAGTCAAACGTTCTACAAACATAGCTTGGTCCTCTGTTTTTTTTTTTTGTGTCAATTAAACAATGAATTACCGACTGCCGTTTCTACAAATAACCTATTAAACATATATTTTTGTTGTTAATTGATTTTATTTAGTATTGCGAGGGTGATATTTCAACGGAACTAAAGAGAGTGGAAATTTGAAGAGAAATATCTCAAGATGTATAACAGGCCAACGAGTATCCGAGTACCAAAACTGTACTCGAGTACTCGTTGACATCCCTACTATAAACGAATATAAAAAGTAGTAATTACTTTTTACTAATACTGCATTAAATATTCAAAATGATATTTGGTTTGTAGATTTAAAGTATGTTAACATATCAAACATGACAAATAAAAAAGAATGTGATAGGAAGACGATGAAGATACTTTTGATCATTAATAAGAAATTTCATTTCTTTTTGTATTATAATGGTGTCATTCATTCAAACCTATCGACACATTCGAATAATTTTACATGCTATACAAGGTAACTTTATACGAATTAAATTTGGGTATAAAGACGTGGTATTTAAATTGTAGGAAAACTGTTACCGTTTAAATCACATTTTCCAATTACATGCAACGTAGTTACATCCTGTTTGAATATTTAATTTTGATTGAACAAAATGCATATGGTTTGCCTGCATCACAGTACAATGAACTTATATAAAACGCAATTTTACAAAAAATAATGTTATATATTTCAATAACTGTCATCATGATCATGTGATATTTAGCTTGTTATTTTCGCCGGATATTAGGATCTTGGTGATTGATGCGTTGAATTTTAGTACTTCCTGTTATCCTTGTCCTGATAAATGAAATCTTTTAACTTTACATGATTTTAAAAATATTTTGCACTGCTTCAGCCTTCATTTTCTGAGACATTCTGCATGAAAAAAGTATAATAAATGCAGAGGGAAATCTAGTGAAAAAATATTACCTCCTCTGTCGATATGAAAAACTAGATCTTGTCAATGTTTGTCCCATTTTAGCAAGGACGGTATCAGTTATGTTTTTACGGAAAAACGTTCTTGTAAATAGTTAAAAAAGAAATAAGTAAAAATAAAAACAAAACTTCCATTTAAAATTCTCACCCCCCCCCCTTAAGTAGCAAACGATGACAACAGCTGATTTTGCGTATATACATATATAGATCGATCAGAGCAAATCCGGGAAAAAATTTAAAGGAATCGATAGATATGCTAAAAAGACTGGCACTTTTTAAATTAATATAAAAAGAGTATGTGGTATGATAGCCAATGAGATAACTCTCCACAAGAGACCAAACTGACACAGAAATTAACAACTATAAGGTTACTAAGCCAAATAAATCATTCTCTATATCGATGTAAACGTTAAATGTGAATAGATCGAGAAAAAACTTTTCATATTATAATGTTAAATCTATCATTTATTAATGACAAAGTTGTTATCATTAACGTTCCATGGATTTATTCAAACATTTCCAGAAAATGTTATTTTCATTCAATGTGTGTTTTACGAATGTGGTCATTGGCATACAATGACATCGTTTGAAGAACACATTGCGGTATCCCAGGAAATGTTCAATCCCAACAGTAGCCTCATAGTATGCCCAATAATTGTTCACAAACTCTTCTGAAATTACTAAGATTATCTTTTTGCATTTTGGAATTGAATTGTTTAAAGCGAAAAGTAAATGCTTTCCAGCAAGGAAATCTCCTCTATCTAACAAAATAAGTTTATAATTTAGTCTCTCTTCGAGAAATAAGCGCAAATGTCCATATACCCATTTATAGTCGCCATCGCAATAAGCTACATATCCATCATATCCATCATATACAAGTGCTTCTTCTTTTGACTTCCGGAAAAGTGGATTGGCCATTCCGATAAATAAACAAAACTATTGTAGGAGCAATTTGTAGCAATATCCAATTAGAATAAATAAAAGAAGCACACCATATAAAGTTGCAGAAAAGATAACCCATACTGTCGTAATACATCATATTCTTATAATTCGCAATTGATTGTAGACAACATTTGTTGTTGTAATGTTTCCATCGTTTCCGACACACGAATAACTACAATTGCTGGCAAGTATTTCACAATTATCATACAATGATTCAACCTCTGGATTAGTCTTCGTGGAATTCTTAAATTCGTGGTTTACTGTGACCCACGAAAACCACGAAAATTGGTATACCACGAATACAAAAAAATCTACAGTTACCGTATTGCATTTTAGGATTTTTTGTGGTAAACCGGGGGTTTTACTTTGGCAAATATCCGTTTACCTGTCTCTGCGTCGCCAGGTAAACTCAATTTGTGACAGTAAAACCCCCAGTTTACACCCGCAAATCCTCAAATACAACACGGTTGCCCCCTAATTTAGACTTCTGTGTTGACATTTACTATCATTGATATGGTTATATTTATAAATTTACTGTTTACAACCCTTTTAAAATTGTCAAAATACTAACGATTTTCTACCTCAGGAATAGATTACATTAGCTGTATCTGGCAAAAACGTTTAGGAATTTTGGTCTTCAATGCTCATCTTTGTACTGTATTTGAACTTTTTAATTTGTTTGGATTTGAGCGTCACTGAAGAGCATTTTGTAGACGAAACGTGCGTTCGACGTAAATACTCAATTTAATCCTGGTATCTATGAAGAGTTTTTATCAAGACTTTGCAAAGAAGTCCATTTACCGACATTTATTACCGTTTTCTTTAAACATTGCGGAGATACAGCAGTCCCGGTTACTAATATAGGAGTACAAAAGAGGCAGATATTCCAGTACCTGTCTAATATTTTACAGAATGGACTGCTATCGGTGTATATCCTTTACATAATTAAAATTTAATTGTTGAGAGTTGAAAATATCGTAATACACATTTGCTGAGAACAGATATTTTAGTATTGATACGAAATTTGTTTCTTACACCGATCAAGACATGTGAAAAAATCACCCAGTAATAACTCAAAAATCAACCCATTTCTAAGAATGAGCTTATTTATTTTCATCCTACAACAGCTAGTACATGTAGGTTGCGAGGTATAGTGTATACCATAAGTGATCTACGCATCTCAATATGAATTTCGTTTGCTCCATCTCTCATCTCTTTTTGTACCAACATAGTTCTAATAACTTTTATTTTAACTTATAGGAACAAAAATGCACAAACATAAGTTCAACAGAATGCACACATATTCAATTCAATAATAAAAGTCTCTTTGCAGCAAATCTGCGCAATGCATTTGAAAAATTTCAACAGACCGATGCAATTCTTCCGCATGGATTTTCTTGTCGCTAAATAATTTTACAGCAATTTCCAATAAAGTGAAGGCCTCCCATGCATTCCAATTTGGTATCAAATACTTTTCTTCTGTAACAAGTTGTAGACCATCAATAGTATTCTGACACTGCCTTACATTGTTCAGGTGAACATGACATAGAAAACTAAGGAAATAAGCATATGCTGTGGGAGGAAATGGACATGTAAAAATTCCATCCCTCTATTAAAAGTTCATCTGGTGTAATGTTGAATATCCAGTAAATCGTATACAATAATGACAAGCATTATTTTTAACAGATTAACAACAGTCTTCTTGTGGAATGATAGCAGTTTAAGTGATTGGTGGTGGAGATCCGACAAGGTCATCTCTCTGTACATTTCAATAAAGAGTACCGTATGATGTGTAAAGCTTTTCTGTATTGTTTTCTCTTGTCAAAAAACGAGGCTATCAATAGCCATTCAGATACAGCGTCATGATAGATATTTGTTAGCAGATTACTTAGACACGATTTGTACTGTTTGTATTGGTATTGACAATTGGACCATCAAGTGGTAAACGTTGAGCTTGATTTTTGCACCACTGTGATATGCAATATGCATTTAAGTGTTTTAATGAAGATTGTTGACACAATATTGTGTTTAATAATCCTGTATTGAATATATCAGATTCAAAATAAAGTTCTAAATTATATGCATCAAACAACATTTCGGATTGTACTATTTTCTGAACATCATTTACATATGAGGTAAATGGTTCGATAGGTAAATTCCACATCAACACATCAAAGTTGGATATTTGAATTGAAAATAAGATGCATCGCCAACCATAGCTATGTAACATATATAATTTATCTAAAAGTATGTCACGAGCACATCCCTCTAGTTTGTTCTCGAACATGTTCTTCTCTGGAATGAAGAAATGGAAGCAAATTGAATGCTCGACACAATAGAGTAAAAGAGGGACGAAAGATACCAAAGCGACAGTCAAACTCATAAATCTTAAATAATCTGACAACGCCAAGGCTAAAAAAGAAAAAGACAAACAAACAAACAAACAATAGTACACATGACTTATCATAGAAAACTAAAGAATAAACAACACGAACTTCATAAAAAACTAGGGTGATCTCAGGTGCTTCGGAAGGGTAAGCAGATCCTGCTCCACATGTGGCACCCGTCGTGTTGTTTATGTGATAACAAATCCAGTAAATAGTCTTAATCGGTAGGTCACATTCATGAAAGGGAAGGGGATTGTAGTTACGACGTAAGGAACATATCCGATATCATTTGTGAAACGGTTATTCCATAACGGTCAACAAACTCGTGATGGCGTCTGTAAAATTTACGAAGGAATGATTTCAACTTCACCATTTGGAGCTCTTGGTTTAATAGCTTCATTATGAGCAGCCCTTTATAAGAAAATCATGATAGGAATTGCAAGCAAGGGAATATCGTATCAATTGGGAGATATATACCCCGTGGGCAGGTGCTGCTGGAATGTTGCTACTTAGAAATGAAAAGTTCACAATTGGAAAGCTGAAATCATCTCTTTTGTCGTAAAGTTTTGTTTTCAACCGACCCTCATTGTCAATTTATAGATGTAAGTCAAGATATGAGACCGACTTATCTGTATCTGTATTATCCTTTATCTCTAGTTCGATGGGATAGATGCGTTCCACATAGTCAACAAATTTTGAATTATTTAGTGAAAGAACATCATCTATATGGCGGAAAGTAGAGTTAAAGGATATTGCTAACTTCTTGTCTTTCTTCCTAAGAATTTACTGCATGAAGTCTGCCTCATAATAATAAAGAAACAAGTCGGCAAGTAGAGAGGCACAGTTTGTTTCCTTTGGAATGCCGACACGTCCTCCGAACGTAACAAATATATTGTCAATCAAGAAATCAAGCATCTTGATAATGTCAGAGAATTTTTTGTTTGAATCACAGTGATCCTTTACAAAGTAGGATTTATCCCTCCCTAAAACAGATACTTGTATCAACGTTGGCCATTCTTATTTATGAAGCAAAACAATACCAACTCTTTCAATTTTTATTGTAGTTGGAATGTGGTGTAAAAAGTAGAAAAGTCAAATATTTTAATACTGTTACAAGATGAAAGAGAGTTAGATTGTATGTACTCTAAAAGATCTTTGGATTTTTTAAGTATCCACATCTGATTCACGCCACCTCTAGAATAGGCAGTTTCATAATAACATTGAAGCCCGTCTTTGATTGCTAATAAAATATATGTTAATAATTTAGAAAGAGGTTTAATGGAGCACTTGCAAGACCCAGCAATATACCGTTGTTGGTAATGACACATGTAGTTTAGGTATCCAATACAGTGATGGAAGATCCAGTTCTTCATCTTTGGTTGAAATTCCAAAAGGAACATAAAACAGACCTATGATTATCAAGGATTTCCTCTTTGGTAAGTGTCGTGAGGGTATATGTTGAGTTTCCAAGTGAATTGTCAATACCTAATTCGTTTATCAAGCAGTTAATGTAATGAGTTTTACACACAAAAACGATGTTGTTTGAGGCAATATCAGCGGGGACAACAACATACTTGTCATGGAGGTAGGATAGGTGTTTTGCAACATTTGGGTCTTTAAAGATTGACGTAGCATGGGCAATGATAGACCCATTCAGTTTCTTAATTCTGATTTGTATCAACGACCTCACTGCCTTAATCCATTTGGAAAAAGTATATACGTCTTCCTTCTCGCGCTCAGCACATTGCCTGGCATAATCCTCGATTGAATCCATCACAATTTTAAAGTTGTATTTCCAATTGATGGATTTAGGCCCACGATATTTCGAACCTTTCGATAACACATTTCGTAGAGAAGTGTTATTAGCAATGTTGAGGTCACCGGTAATAACGTGGCCAGCAGGATTATATGTGAATTGGGAACTAGCACAAGTGCAATCAGGAGGTTTAGACTTGAAGTCGTCAATATCTAGATCCTGCAAAACGTGTTTGTAATTGAAAATTTTAGTTGCAATAGGTTTGGTATAGGTATAAAAAAAAGATTGGTACTCACTGGTCTTTGAATAAGGAACTATTTTCGATTGAACTAATTGATGATGAAGGATATTGCCTAAGTTGACGCCATCGAAACCTTTGTTGGCAAAGGAAAGATTAAGGAAAAATCTTTTCTCTTTTTCATCTTTTCCAATGCGGACTGGCTTGAAAAGTCTGTGACTTGCAATATCCGAAATTATAGCTTTAAGTTTGTATTGGTTTGAATGAGGGTTTTTAACAGTGGAATCAAAACATAAATTGAACAGAGAATGAATTTTTGAAAGGAGTAATGAATTAAGTTTGGTGCGAATGTGATGAATACCTAACGGCTTTTGTATAAATGGAAACAAGTCATTAATAGAGACATCATGCAGAGAAGGTGATGTATACTGACGATGACCATGACTGCGTCTTCGTTGAGGAGTCGAGTTGAAAATATTCATCACATGCACCGAGTTACACGAAGGACTTGATAGAATACCTGTACCATCAATTTTGTCATTGCAACCATAAGGTGTCGCAGTTCCCAATTGTCTAATTCAGTAGTCCTCTATTTGTCTACGGAGAGTCGTCGAGAGACTAGGATTGTTAGAGCTATGGTATATCTTTTCGAGAATGCGAACTGTCATAGAAACGATGGAATGATTGGGCTGATTGAAATGCTGGTATAGAATGTCGTTAGCATTGAGGTTAATGTCTGATCTATGACCGCACATACGTTTGTTCAGCCTTCCTTTCGTTTCACCAACGTATACCAATCCGCAAAGGTTGAACTCTAATCTGTAGACGACATTTATCGATTTACAATTCAGATCACCGTAACTTCTGATAAAATACGAGTTCTTGGTCAAATTGCTAGTGAATTCAGCATCTGTAATGAAAATTGCACAAGTTTTGCAGCCTTTTGTCTCACATTTCGAGATGCGACAGTGTTGTACTGTGTAATCAAAAACCAAAATGTCGTTAAGGAGACCTGAACATGGCTGTATATGTGTAATATTGCTATTGTCACTAGGACGATGATCCGAATGAGTCATGTTTGCAATATTTGTCATGTCTGGTGATGAGGGGACACCTGCCGTATCAGACGACACCTTGTCCATGGTGACGTCTGTTTCGGACCTTTTTATACTAGGCGATGTCCGAGCCAGTTTCCTGTTTGATCTTCGTAAAATCATGCAATTGTAGTGTTGCTACTGGGCGGATGATCTCCTCGGGACAAAAGGTCCACCAGTAGAGACATCGACCAAGTGGTTATAAAAGAGGGACGAAAGATACCAAAGGGACAGTTAAACTCATAAATCTAAAACAAACTAACAACGCCAAGGCTAAAAATTAAAAAGACAAACAGACAAACAATAGTACACATGACACAACATAGAAAACTAAAGAATAAACAACACGAACCCCACCAAAAACTAAGGGTGATCTCAAGTGCTTAAGAAGGGTAAGCAGATCCTGCTCCACATATGGCACCTTTGTGTTGTTTATGTGATAAAAAAGGCGGTAAATAGTCTAATTCGGATTTGTAACCTGCTGAAACATCGCATAAAACAAGGTATAAGATTATCAGGCATCCATAGAGCTAGTGGTAGTTCTTCAGATATCCAGAAAATAATTATTTTCAGGAAAAAAAAACATAGTAAATCATAACATTCAGAGAAATTTTCTATAACATCTTTTAAAATAATTTTTAAGAGAGAATAAAAGAGTAATTGAGTGTGAGTAAATGTATTAATTAGAAATTTCTCAGCCACTAAAACAGATATTCGCCATTCTTAACCTTGTTTAGGCGATCCGTTAACTCCATCGAAGCTAGGATTTTGAGCGCTTTAGTCACTTTTGCGCGCTTTGTTTTTGTGTAACAGCAAGGAACCAAGGATATATATTACTAGCCTCATCTTTGACTTTGTCAGATTTTAAAGGACTTAGGCATGTTTTTCAGTCAGTATTGTATGATTTGACTGTATTGGCCCAGTGGCGGATCCAGAAATTTTCATAAGTGGGGGACCACTAACTGCCGAAGAGGGGGCCGGCTCCAGTCACGTTTCAGTGATTCCCTATTTAAGAGGGTCTGGATTTGGGGGTGTGGGGGGGGGCTGTTTTCTGTAAACATTTAATTTTCACTCCTTTTTTTCTCTAATTTTCAAAAACTTAAGCCCTTTTTTCACTAATCTTCAAAAAATTAGACCACTCCTTTCTCTAATCTTCATTTTTTAAGGGCATTATTTTTCAATTATTTAACCCAATCAAAACCCTCATATAAGCAACCAATTTTTTTTCCCAAAAAGGGGAGAGGTTCCCCCTTAATCCGCCTCTGTGGCCCTTATTATGAAAGATTCTGACATGCGATGTGGAAACTTAGTTCACAATTTCTCTTCAGTTTGTTCCAGAGGACATTCCTGATCAACAAAAGTTGGATTCAAGGAATAACAACAGAAATTAACTTGCAATGATTATATCACTGCATAAACCTTATAAAACGTATTCTTATAAAACTTTTAAATCGATATTTAGAAATCATTTCTAATAAGTTGGAACTGTATACAATCCTTTTTGGAACGAGTTTAAGACTGAAAGGAGAGTGTAAACAAATCAAGAATAGTTCACATTTACTATTTTCGGTTTTAAAAAGAGACTAAAACGGGAAGTGACACGTGGTTGTTAAAATCGAAAAGAGTCTGGATTTATCAGGAAATTATCATTGTTCGGTTTAAGTTCTTTTAGTAAGAGATATATATTTGTATCTCTCGTTTAATTGATTTTAAATTATTTTGTATTTTACAATTTTAATCAGGGTCTATAAATTGTCATACATACTTCACGCATGCATAGCACTCAGTACAGGACTGTTTAACTCGTGAAGACTTCTCTAAAAACGTTTGAATAAATTTCGAAAGTTTTTGATGGCAATTTATATCAATTATGAAGCAAATGCATTCGAATGAAGTATTTACGACAAACGAATTTTGAAATTTGATCGTTTGATAAAAATAAAAATTCAAATGCGAACTGTCCCGAGTAACAATTTCGATCAAATGACGAAAACTATAGTATACTCCTGGTTGTTGAAATTCCAACTGACTGATTTTCCTGGAATAATAATTATGATGGTCAATTATGAGGTTTATTAATAATTAACGGATTAGTGACCCATCTGATGGCGATAATCGGATTAGTTGCAATCACAACTTTTAACACCTGTTGAAAATGATAATAACCTGGGGTCATAAACTTGTCAAAAAAATGAAGACAGGTAAATTCATTGTTTTTTAATGCGAAATTATTTTTACACTTTTAAAATTTTAGTGATGAAAGGAGTATGTCCAGTAAGACCCCTTTTTGGCCCCAAAATATAGCAGTTTTACAGAATTGTTTAAATGTAAACTGTTAGTTATTTATTGGACAGTAGAATATTTCTGGTACATAAATATGAGCTGGTTTTGACAATAGAATGCACATATATCGGGTACTAGCATCATTAAGTCATGCTTAATTACTGAAATCTTCACAATTCCATCATTTTAGTTAAATTTTAGACGGTTTCCGTGTAAAACGAAAGTGGCCGCATTCGTGTTCATTCTTAATATTGAAAGTTGTAATTGATGATAATACATAGCATAAAATTGACATTTTTCGGCACATTTGTAAGATTTTTCATATTTGAGCTTGAATCGGATCGTTTTTAAGGACTAAGTTAGTTACAATCTTTCACATAAATTAATTGAATCGAATGAAATAGACACTTAAGTGTTTAAAAAGGGGTCAACATCTTTCGTCAGATGAACCTGAAATTTGAAACCAAAATCGGTCCTTACCGGACCTTCTCCTTTATTTGACACACTTTCGTCAATCCGAAAACCCTTTCGTAAATTACGAAAGTGACGAGCGCTAGCATTCGGTACAAAAAGTACCCCGTGTTTTATTATACTTTGTTTGACATTATGATTTGGCCATGAGTTATTTGATCGTGTTATCCAATATACTGAAGGAAATATCTACGTTGTACAATGTAGAGAGCAGGCAAATCAAAATTTCTTTTGTCGTCAGTTATACACGGTCTATGAATTGTCATGCGCATATCATTTACAAACAAGAATATATTTTTTGAATATAATGCATTCGAACAATAGTATTTATCATTATCGTCTTCACATCATTACAAAGGTCTCTTTGCGGCAGAATTGTCAATTCATCCGAGGATATTTCCAAACAAGGTCTTTGAATTGTCATGCGCATATCATTTCCAAACAAGAATATATTTTTTTTATATAATGCACTCGAAAATTATGTGTTCATCTTCACAATATTACAAAAGTCTCATTGCGGCAGAATTGTTCGATTCATCCGGGTAGATTTCCAAAGACTGTAAGAAAGCTTGTCGTGCGGATTCCTTGTCGCCAAATAATTGTAAAGCAATTCCCAATAAAGTGTAGGCCTCCGCTGTACTCCTGACACCTGACATCAAATATCTTTCTCCTATAACAATTTTTAAATCTTGAATAGAATCCTGACAATGTCTAACATTATTGAGGTGATAATGACAAAGAACACTCAGGAAATAAGCATACGCTATGGATGGAATATAATATTGATTTTTCCATCCCTCCATTAAAAGTTCGTCTGGTGTTAACGTTGAATTATGGTTTACATGTAAAAGATCTACGAATAGTATTTTCAGAAGATACGCCACACTCGTCTCGTTGAATGACAGCAGTTTAAGTGACTGGTAATGGATTTCTGATAGAGTCATTCTAAAGAACAGTTTGTCGAAGGTACATTTCGATATAGAATACCTAATAATGTGTAAAGCTTTCCTGTATTGCTTTGTTTTGTAAAAAAGAGAAGCTATCATAAGCCATCCAGAAACAGCGTCATGATAGACATTCATTAGCAGAGTACTTAAACATGATTTGTACTGTTTGTATTGGTATTTATTGTTGATAATTGCACCATCAAGTGGTAAACACTGAGCTAGTCTACTGCACCTCTGTGATATGTAGTATGCATATAATTGCTTAAGTGAAAAATGGTGACACCATGTGTTGTGTAATAATCCTGTGTTGAATACATCTAACTCAGAATAAGTTTCTAAGAAATTATTTGCCCAATACAAATTACTGGATTGCACTATTTTCTTAACGTCATTTACATAGAATGCAAATGGTTCAATTGGGAAATTCCACATCGCTACATCAAAGTTAGATATTTGATGTGAAAATAAAATGCATCGCCAACCATAGCTGTGTAACGTGTTTAATTTGTTTAAAAGTACATCACGAGCACGGCCCTCTAATTTGTTCTCGAACATGTTGTTTTCTGGAATGAAGTAATGTGAACAAACTGAATGCTCGACACAATAGACTAACCTACTGAAACATCGCATAAAACAAGTTGTAATATTATCAGGTTTCCATACAGATGATGGGAGTTCTTCAGATATCCAGAAAATAATTGTTTTCAGGAAATAAGAACATAGTAAATCTTTACATTCAGAATCATTTGCTATCACATCTTTCAAAATTATTTTCAAGAGAGCATAGCACATTAATTGGGTGTGAGTAAATGTATTAATTAAAACTTTTTCAGCCACTGAAAAAGATACTCGCCATTCTAGATCTTCTTTTGGTGATCCGTGAACTCCGATCGGTACAAAAAGTACCCCATGTTTTATAATACTTTGTGTGACGTTATGACTTGGCCATGAGCTACTTGATCTTGTCATCCAATTTACAGCAGAAGATATCCAAGTTTTACAATGTAAAGATAAGGCGTAATCTAAAACTCCTGTTTTGTCAGTTATACACGGTCCATGAATTCGTGTGCCTTTATCCCCAAACAATAAAAATTTTCCCTTCCATAATGCACTCGAAAAATAATGTTTACCATTATGTTCTTCACAACGTTTCAAAATATATTGACTTCTGCTATATTCTAGTCTTAATTGAGTAAAACCAGGCTTAACATCGTCTGTATCCATGGACAGATAAGTTATACTTGGATCGAAGTCGGGTTGTTTATCCGCATTCACCTTAATAAATTTTCCTACTTGCATTATATCTAAATCACTTCCTCGCATTTCAAGTCCTTCTCCGTAGCTTCCACTTGTTATACATGTAAATGACTTGCTACTTGACAAATTATCTCTCACCGTGTTCATTAATCTGACTGTTTTAACATGTTCTTCTGTACCTACGATGTTATGACACAGATAGTTATACAGAGCTAGTGATATGTTTGGTGTTATAGTGTCTGTAATTAGAAAAATAAAACAAACATGGTAAAACATTGTTCATGGTATATATCCAAAACTGTATATGTATAATGCCTTCACTAATTATGTTGACAGTTAAGTTCTCCACAGTACATTTGTTTTGAACATTAAACTTAAATCAAACGAGAGTTGACTATGCAGATGATGTGATATAATAAAAATATTAGTAGAGTAAAGTTCAAAATAAATGAATTTGCGTCAGGAAAAAGCTCTTAAATACATAAGTGGACTTACAAATCAAAACAAGGAAATAAGAGACACAAATAAAATGTAACGTTGGGGAAAACGTATTTCCTTCAAACTATTCCATAATATAGATTTTCATTTTTTTTTCTTCTTCTTCAAAACGCCTATTAAAGTATGGGTGACCGTACTATTTTTCATACTCAAACTGTAAAAAATTTTCCTATTTTGTTTGAATTAATTTAAATATATTTTCTATTAAAGTAATCTCTCCCTGAATATATTGGTTGGATAGTTTTATATTGTTAAATAAAATCCCAAGGATCTGGTATTTTTTTTTAAACAGTCTTAACAAGGCATCGATTACTTTTAGTGCCTCCCGTGCTTCAGGTTTATGCTCTTATAATATACTAGATTATGGAGTGTGTGTCAGAGCGAGAACTGCTCTAGTTCGTTACTTTAGTGATATTTTTTCTAAAAGTAGTACTTCAATATTCCGCCCCATTCTACAATTTAGTCAGACGTCAGTCGCTACCCTGATATACCCTATCTCTTTCGGGTAATTAATACGGATAGCGTTTGACATTTTTAGCCGAACCATCTTTAGCCGAACAGATTTATCATTTTAACATAATTTAATTCATTGTATGCTGGTTCATATTCTGGACGCCAGTCTTTGCTCCTTTCTAATATAATTCACAAACAAAAAACAAATATGAGGCTTAGAAACGGAAAACTATGAAATACTAAGCTCGTTTAACATTATTCAAAAGGTATCTACACGTCTCAATCTTTCAAATCGCTTATCTAAAAGAAACATCGCTAACATTTTTAACAATACAAATCGTGGTTCCCTTCTATCGATTAGTGTCATGCCAAAAAATGACTTACATGTCCCCGTCTTTCCATCAACAATACGCTAAAGTCTGCGTTTAATGATCGCACATTTTCTTTAAAATTTGAAACTGATATAACTTGAAAAACAAACAGTATGATGTATTTACCGGGATGCGGTATTCGGTACATAGGTGAAACATGTGAAACTAGACGATATTTATCTAAACGCACTCAAGAACATCTGTAACGTTCAAAAAGACCCACAACATTCAAAAGTATAATTTATCAACACCTTAAGAAGCACAATCATCCTATTAAATATTTAGTAGTTCAACCTTTGGAAGTAGTAAATAAGCAGCCTGGTGAATCTTATCAAAGTTTGTACGATCACGGAAAATAATTGAAATAAATTGGATTAAAAAATTACCGACAGTCTACCCTCTCGGTCTTAATGATAATATCATGGGAATTGGCAATATATCAGGAACCGATTCTGTTAACATTTTGGATATAGTTCCTAAAACTGTTCGAAAAACTGTTCTCATGGTCGTACAAAGCTACTTTTGCATAGGTACTATTTCTGTACTAAAAATATGTAGTACTGGAAATTTACTTTTAATATTTAGTACTATTTCTTTACTTTAAAATTATTGTAACATTTAGGTACTTGCATTTTACAGTACTTAATTTGTACTAAATATTTTGGTACAGAAATGATACAATATTCCATGTTTGAAAATCATAATTTTAAGAGATTTGAAATAGAAAAACTTTCAAAATACTGAGAATGTAACGGTGTTAACCAAAAATCTATAATACACAAATTTCAAGTACAAATTAAGTACTGTAAACAATCGTTCCTCAGTAAAGGACCTAAATACCGTCCCCCGTCAATTATTAATTGGAATAAGTGTCGTAATATCATCCACGACTCACTCAGAACTTACTGTTTGAAATGGATAAAACGGGAAAAATCTGACAAAAAATCTTTGGACTCTTTTTTTTTTTATTTAGTAATGAACATAGTTGATATACGTATTCAACATTTTAAAGAACATTTTACTCTTAACAATAAGCACAATAAACTTATTTCGCGTGTCAAACATACACTTAAAGAACTAGCCAAGGAATTTGTTTTTGTACCGGCCGATAAAGTTGCTGATAATATTATAATCGTTTGAAATAAATTTTACATTGAGGTTCTTCAAAAAGAAATCACCAAATCACCAACATTCCAACTGACTTCATTTTCAGAAGCAACATCTTTAACAAACATTTCTCGTTTTTTTCATATAGATTAGACCGTTGGTTTTCCCACTAGTAATTTTGGGGCCCTTTATAGCTTGTTGTTCGATGTAAGCCAAGGCTCCTTGTTGAAGGCCGTACATTGACCTATAATGGTTTACCTTTTTTTAAATTGTTATTTGGATGGAGAGTTGTCTCATTGGCACTCACACCACATCTTCCTATATCTATAAACTTTCAGCTACCGCTGTACAAGCAGAACCAAAAACAATGAAAGTCCCAACTATGTAATGGCTTCCGAAGCTACATAAAACACCTTACAAATATAGATTTATTTCGTCTTCAAGCCATTGTTCCACTACTAAATTATCAATTCTTCTTACCAGTACACTGTACAATCAAAAACCTGATAATGAATTGTGCAAATAAGGCCTTCGAAAAAAGTGGAATTAATTACTTTTGGTGTGTCTGAAACTCATTGGAAGTACTTGATAAATTGCATGCTTATTTCGGTGATTTTGAATCTATTCAAAGTTTTGATTTTTCTACCCTATATACCACATTGCCTCACATTCTCATTTAGAAAAAAATCACACACCTAATTAAATGGGCATTTAAAAAGTCAGAATGTGAATATATATATTCAAACTCTATTAGGTCATTTTTTGGTAGACTTTACATAGATAAATTCAGCCGTATTTGACGTGAAACTGTACTTATGTGTCCCGTCATACTTTGAACCACACCATTATTTTATTTATTATTTTTACTGTAAGTCTGTTTTTTGTTATATCTACTTTACGTGAGTCTGCATTTATGTATGCCGTCATACGACAAAATTATTTTTATGTCTACCTGTGCGAATTTCAAACGCGCAATTTTACACCAGTAATAAAAATCTTCTTTCATTTATGGGTAGACTTTACATAGATAAATTCAGCCGTATAAGAAAAGCAAAATGAGAATGTTAAATTTGATGTATGCCTTTTTGTGCTACTTTGTTACATTTGTTGTTTATGTAGTGATATTAAGATGATAACACAATAATGACTGTTGTACCCCTATTTTTGACATTTTTACTCTTTGAGTATGTTTGTTTTGTTCATGCATCGTTGACAATGTAATGGAATTTGATGCGACTGTCATACAAGTGAGAGGTTTAGCTAGCTATAAAACCAGGTTCAATCCACCATTTTCTACATTAGAAAATGCCTGTACCAAGTCAGGAATATGACAGTTGTTATCCATTCATTTGATGTGTTTGGACTTTTGATTTTGCCTTTTGATTTTTGATTTTCCTTTTTGAATTTTCCTGGGAGTTCAGTATTTTTGTGTTTTTACTTTTTAGTAGCAATGTCAATTGGACATGCTTTGATACTATATCTGCACTTGAATTTTTACTAGATAACATGTTTGTTCGCTTTAGAGATTCTGTATATCGCCAGGTTATCGGAGTTCCAAGGGGGACTAACTGTGCACCACTGATTGCGGATCTGTTTTTGTATTGCTATGAGTTACAATTTTATGACAAAAATCAGCAAAGACCCATCGAACAGCATCTGATACACAAATTTAATAGTACTTTTAGATATTTGGATGATATTTTTGCTCTCAATAATGACGACTTCAGTATGTATACTAAAGAAATTTATTCTGTTGAACTGACTTCAAATAAACCTAATACTAACAATGGCCACTGCCCTTTCCTCGATCTTGATATCTATATCATTAACGGAAAGCTTAATACTAAAATTTATGATAAAAGAGATGATTTCTCGTTTCCTATCGTTAATTATCCATTTTTAGATGGTGACGTTCCCTTGTCACCATTTTACGGTGTTTATATATCTTCACTTGTACGATTCGTTCGTGTACAGTACGGGTAGGGACTTATTTTTATGGATGTCTTAATCCGTCTAGATGTCAGACTGGTCGGACAGTTGTCCCAGTGTAATAAACACCTGCTGTGCAATATCCAAGTGGAAGGTCGTAAATCAATCTGTACCAGCTTGATTAGAATTAAATTTTACCTGTACAGATATATTAGTATTTATGCAGGATAGATAAATGTAAAATATTGTTTTGTATTCAAAGAGAAAGAATTAAAATTAAAATTAAATATAAGAAATAAAATTAAAATTAAATATAAGAATAAAAATTAAAATTAAAGATAATTTTATTTTTTTTATAATTTGAAAATGAAATAAAGACGATATATACGAGTTTTCGTTGATGGTTATATTATTTCCCGCTTTTAACGTCCTGTTCCTTTATATGTTATTATAAGAAACTCAATTTTAAGTATAAGGCCAACATATCGTATTTATGAAATATGTATAGGCATTGTGAATTAAGTTATTTTCCTTTTGATACAACTTTCCCCGTCGGAGCCTTTACATGTATTCACACCTGTCAATCATTTCTCGCAAGTGAAACATTTTGGTCAGACAGATCACTCGTGCTTTCTATTTTGACATATTTCCCGTTAATCTCTTTGAAAGTCAAACAATTGGTTTCCTTTAATACAATATTGATAACGCCGAGATCATATTTCGATTCCTACTTTTTTTTATTTTATTTAAAATTGTTGACACCCGAGATAATATGCCTTTCTATTTTCATGTCTGAAATTTTTTATGAAAATCGCCGGTGTTATAAATATGTTTTACAAATTGTATCAAATCGATACACGAAAATCAAAGTTTAATCTTATATAGTTTATTGACTAAATGCACATTTAAACCCCATTGGGGTTGAAGGCTAGTCGTACTAGTCATGATCAGCTGTCTTTACTTTTTCGTCGTACTTCTAGTAGTCATTCTAAACCTCGCGCAGTCAGTATGATTTTTTAAATCGATGTTGTATTATTTCCGAAGTTTAAAGGAGGTCTCCAAATAGATTATTTAAATGAGAATCCGGGAAATGACTGATAAAAATAAAACAAAAAATAGTTAAAGAAGACTAAATCGTGTTTTGATTATACATGTATGTAAATCAATTAAATTTCTATTCTGGTAAATCGATCAAGAGCCTCAAATATAAAGCACAATACTGTCAATCATTCCACATCAAATGTAATCATGAATGAATTTTCCCAGTAAGGTCACCTGTGTTTACTGTTACGACATTTCCCGCCATATAAAAATATCATGCAGTGGACAAAATCGATCTTTAATATCTTTTATTAGCATTCAATATTATTGTGAGTGGAGTCAAGTTAAAGTTCAACCACGTGCACACGCTGTTGATCACTGATATGTGTATCATGGAATTGTCTTTTCACGGCAATGTTTTTTTTTAGATTGCTATAAAAAATATAACATACAAGTTTCCTTTTTACATGTATTGTGCGTAAATTAATATTATGCAATTAAGTTCAGGATTTCGGACGGGAAGGATTGTGCCTGATATTCATATGATGAAATCATAATCTTTCAATCAGTTTAATTGAAGTCTGGTATGTTACTTAACTGCTAGTAATCTGATGTTATTTATGTATTATTGTCATTTTGTTTATTTTCTTTGCTTACATCTTCTGACATCAGACTCGGACTTCTCTTGAACTGAATTTTATTGTGCGTATTGTTATGCGTTTATTTTTCTGAAATGGCTAAAGGTATAGGGGAGAATTGAGATCTCATAAACATGTTAAACCCCGCCGCATTTTTGCGCCTGTCCCTTGTCAGGAGCCTCTGGCCTTTGTTAATCTTGTATTTTTTTAATTTTAGTTTCTTGTGTACAATTTGGATTTTAGTATGGCGTTCATTATCTCTGAACTAGTATATATATTTGTTTAGGGGCCAGCTGAAGGACACCTCCGGGTGCGGGAATTTCTCGCTGCATTGAAGACCTGTTGGTGACCTTCTGCTGTTGTCTTCTTTATGGTCGTTGTTGTCTCTTTGATACATTCCCCTTTTCCTTTCTCAATGTTATTGTTTGTAAAAAATATTGACAGTTTTCAAAATTGCAGATTTAGGCAAAACCCTAGACCTTATTGTATAATGTTACCTTTCAACCCAATAAAAAAAAATCACAAGTAGCCCTTACAAGAACTGTATAGACAGTCAAGGTCATTGAAAATTTCCTTCATCGTTATATATCTCAAAATAACCTGTTAATCTGTGAATTATTTGTTTTCAATATAAATAAGTCATTTTTCAGCTATGTTGATGCGATTATATTAAAATTGCATTTTTCATGTGACAACAGAATAATTTAAAATGATATTTGCTCGTACTCATTTAACAAATTGAAGGATATACAAATTAAGGTTGTTGCTTACCTACAGTCTCGTAAGCCTACAGTTTACTGTCGTACTAAACATACCCACTACGCAATATACTTTTAACTTTGTAATTCGGTTATAAACGACAAGAAACATTGCAATTGGGGTATTTTTCGAACTACCTCAAGATAAAAACAGAAAAATTGACACGAACCCTTCCAGAACTTGGTTTATCTCAGGGTAAGTAGAACATATTACACCAGTTGCAATCGGTATGTTGATAATTTAAGTTCGGGGATAAGTCTTATTAGCTGATATCACAATCAAAAAAAGATGACGGGTTGTGATAATGATGTGTTCGAGATTGTTCATGTGTATAAATTTATTCGTGGTTTTGTGATAAAAGAACCTAAAGATAATATGATTGTTTTTATATGAAATAAATTAAAATTGTTTATCTTTCATCCTCTTAGTCTCTTACATACATTTGGGGCTTAACCGTGAATTTTCGTAATAATTGCTTTCGTTTCAAATTCTAAAGACATGTACATGTACATACAACACAACAAGATTTACATTTAAAAAAAAAAGCAGTTGGTTACTATTCTATCACATTATAAATAAGATTGTCTATGCTTATTAAAGTTCAATCGTTTACCTGCCATTCTCTCAGCTTCAGTGTTATAGGATTTGTTATGAAATATATTTTCCCGTAATATCAACTTTCGCAATATTTGTAATTTGAATTTAAAAACCCAGGTATATCAATATGGTGAAAAGGAAAACTAAAATATAATTAAAAACCAATTGTTCAGAGAACAATTGAAGGTCTTTCCATCAAAACAATGTATTTTGATATGAAAAGTTGTGAAACTAAGTTTAAAATGTCATTTCAATCGTCAAATGATAGCTCCTAGTAAGCTGATTCCAAAAATATATTGTTTCCATACATTTTTTTTAAATAAGGGAGATAATTTGTTACTTCCGGTTTGAAAAATGTTACTTCCGATTATATTTGAATATTTACTTGACACTGATTCCAAAAATATCTGGTTCTATATACTTTTATATTAAAAAGTACAAAAAATAGCTATTTCCGGTTTACAAAAGGTCACTTCCGGTTGTTTTTTACAAGGTTAAATGGTTTGATATCTTTTTCTAAAAGTTGTATATCTTTATCATGTATACATATAGAATAAAAGCGAAGGTCAAAATCTAGAACGTCAAATTAAGCTATGACCTTGAGATCAGTTTCAAGGTCATAAACCAAGGACCTAAAATCAAAAGACCATAGGACTTTATTATATTTAGTTAATGAGTTATATCACCAAACGCGTATTTTTAAATACAAGAGGGGAGAAAACTCCCTTTTACATTCAACGTACGCTTGCAATCAAAATTTACATCTTACGACATGTCGCAACTAACAATTTAGTAAAAATAATTTGTTGATATCTTATACAGTCTTTGGATATAAGTGAAAATAAGCCAAATTCAAATATTAGAATATGACCTTGACCTTTGACCTTGACCTAATTTTCATTTTTTGGGACCAAGGACCTCAAATCAAAAGGTCCTAGGTCTCTATCACTTATGATTTATAAGATAAAAATTCATATCACTTATATCAGATGCATAAGGGGAAATAACTCTCATATGGAGCGGTCATATCGCTTCGGTCAAAATAGGACAAATCATGCGAAGGATATAACGAGCAATTTTGTAAAATAAATTTGTCATAATCTTTTACGGTTGCGAAGGAGATGCGCTAACAAGGAAAACAGTGTTTGGGGAGATAACTCCTACAAAGAAAAGCATTCGTTTACGCAGGGTAAATTTCAAAAGTGCATAAACTGTTCGATATCATATACCAAATATCTAAGCGACATATTGCGAAACAAATGTTTATCGCAAGAACAAAATTAGGCGGAAGAAAAAAAAAATAATCAGAAGAAAAACAATAGGTCTTTCCACAGAAAAGTGGAAAGACCTAATAAACAAAAATTATATACACACGTGACAAATTAGATATTAGCGTGTTTGTTTATCTTCATATTAAACTTTAATATATGTATGTTTTACAGACAGCAGACCGTTAATTCTTTATCACTTTATGTTTCAATTTGTTGAAATAATTTAAAGTTAGATTGTTTACTTGTCATTCTTTTAAGCCTGTTATAGGATTTTTATATGAAATGTGTGTTTCCGTTATACCAGCTTTCGTTTCCATTTAACTTAAACCAACTTATACACCTGTATGTAGACGAAACTGTTTTGTAATTTGCATTTAAAAACTCAGGTACATTAAACATAATGACAAACTAACATATCAATAAAAATATGTGTACACACGGGATTTATAAGGTTGGATATAGATCTGGTTTATAGATCTGGTTTGTTTCGTTGTTCTATTATAGTTGATGTGTTTCCCTCAGTTTTAGCTTGTAACCTTTATTTATGTTTTTTTCTCAAACTACTATTGCCTTTATTTATGTTTCTGTTGATATTTAAGTAATTCAATAATTTGTAACATGGGTAGCAGTTCATAATTATTCATAGTATACTAAAGATTGAAATGTCTTAAAACCTACCTAAGAATGTGAATAAAAACGTTTAGAGTTGGATTTACACATTTGCCTTATATTGATTCTAGATAGGTTCCTTATAGGTAATTACAGTCTAGAGCAGGAAGTAGGGAAATTAGAACAGATAATTAACCTTTTTATCAAACCATTGATAACAGGACAAGATATCTAAGTGATAATGTCAAAGATAGGTGCACTTATATTGTCTTGAAATGGAATAACTGGAACTTTTTGAAACATCACTTCGTTAATATTCTCTAAAATAAGATAGACGATGACAATATGTGCATTTCGACTATTAATGTCTCGTCTAGGATGCAGATAATTTCAGATTTAAAAGTGCCTTACTCATCAGGTTACTACAATGAAGAAAAACAAAATTAGCATAAGCGCACACTGGATGAGGAGTCCGGGCATTTTATCATTTTTATAGATTAATATACGCAAAAAACATGTTGAACACAATATAAAGGATGTCACATATCAAAAAAGGGAGAAAAACCCCATGTAACTATCGATACAAAATATGTAGAATACAACATAAAGGATGTCATTACCCAAGAACGGAGAAACTGAAAACCTCATGCTACAATTGACAAAACATCAAGTAAATACAGCCTCCATAGCATATACAATAGCATATAAAGACGAAGCAAAACGGACATGGTACCCGGTACTCGGTACTTAATTCTAACTTTACATGTCAAATCACTTCTGAAGACGTATGTTGATACTGCCAAACGTTAAGATTGATTGTGCAATAACGAAAATAATAATCGTTTAAATTGAATACTTGAAATCTGAAGCTGGCATGTCACTAACTACAAGTAGTTTTTGTTGATTTATGTAACATTATCAATTTGCTAAGCTTCTTTTGTTACCTTTTCTGACATCGGACTCGATCTCCCTTTAAACTGAGTTATTCTGTGCGTATTGAGTTTAGATCTTATAAAACATGTTTAATCCCGCCGCGTTATTGCACTTGTCTAAAGTCAGGATCCTCTATCTCACATGAAAATGTGCAATAAATTGAAAACAACACGTTTTATAATTTCTTGCGTCCGAAGACATTGCCGTTTATTCAACGCAACACATCTACAAAAGTTCAATATACAACTATCTATCATGGTCCTTCTCCTTCTTATAAAGATTGGCTCCTCCCTTCTTAATATTTGGAATAAGGTTTTCTTTAAAGTCGTGCAAAGTTGACCTACCTTGATTGATTTTGTTTATGATATTTTGTTTTACATTTGTAAATTAATCTCTCCCTGTATGGCTAAGTTGGAAAGATTTTTTTTTTTTTACAAAACCAAATATCTGTTTTTTTTTAAATATGCTAGTCAAAAAAAGAAACGATACACAATTTCTTTTTCATATTAAAGATGAAGTTTTTCTTTTATAGGACCAATATTGAAGGTAGAAATATTTAATGACCATGGCAATACAAATCTGTTTGAATCATTTGTTTTTGCTTTCATGACGTCAATTGGC
The DNA here is from genome assembly GCF_965363235.1 of Mytilus galloprovincialis. Taxonomy (NCBI): domain Eukaryota; kingdom Metazoa; phylum Mollusca; class Bivalvia; order Mytilida; family Mytilidae; genus Mytilus; species Mytilus galloprovincialis. The sequence goes on from NC_134850.1 coordinate 3,185,909, forward strand.
AATTTTTAAATTTTTTGACAAAATTTTCATGAAATGACAGTTTGAAAAACAGAAGTTCCAACTAATGATGTCATTCTCTCATTTAAAGGTAAAGACAATGTTTGCCATCTACTCTTTTTTTTTTTAAATCATACAGTTTCTTCGTTTATTTTTAAGGCAAAGTTCGGCCCAACGAGAAATCGTTAAAATGAATACATTATCAATTATTTACCATAGACAGTATGTGTAAAGTGAAATTAAAAAAACGGTAACAATCTAAAAAATATTCTGATTGGTTCCAATTTTACAGTGTGTTGTTTCCATATCTAAAGCATTGATATTTTTTTTTGCATTTTTTGAGATTTTCTTTTAACCCATTTGTTACAACATGAACATAACTTGAATAGCATATTGAATATTTGTAAACAAATTTTGAAAACTCATTTAGTACTTAGAAAATAGTGTGTATAATTTGCACCCTGTGATCATTTACACGGAATTTTGTTACTTTTCGACAGGTTATAATTTTCATTATCGTATGTGCATACATTGCAAATGAAAGGTTTTTTAAATGGTGTATCTCAAGTTGTTTTATCTTTTATACTTTCTGATAGATTTTATTCCAAAGTCGTGTATCCTTTCTTTTGTTGATTAGTATAGTTTAAATATTGCAAAAAACATTTGTGTTTTCTTGTTTAAAAAACTGTGTCAAACATTGTTTGCCAATCTGTCAAAATATTTACAGATTTAAACAAGGAACTAAACCTTATTATAAAATGATATTATACAACCAAACATCGTGAATTATAGTTTATTTATCTCAAAATAGCCTAACCTGATAAATTTTTGTTTACAATATAAAGATGTCCTTTGTAAGCTATGGTGATGTAATTTCCTTTAAATGATATTTTCTATGTGAACACAGAATAGTATAGAATAAAATGTTGCTCATACTCATTTGAAAGTTTGAAAGAATAAAAAAATTAAAGTTGTTGCTTAACTACAATCTCAAAAGCCTGTTTTTATAAAGTTGCAATATGTGTTTTTTTGGAAAATCTATGTTCGTTCCTATTTTCAAAAGACGTACTAATAATTCCGAATACGCAATATACTAACTTTGTACTTTGACAATCAATGGCAAGAAACATTGCAAATGAAGTATTTTTCAAACTACCTCATTTTTGTGTTTGTACATATAATACATTCACAGACCCATCTAGAACTCTGAGGGAAATTAAAAATGGAACGTCCATAATCAAAATGCAAAATCAAACATATGGATATTAATAGGCATATTCCTGACTTAGTACAGATATTTTCTTATGTAGAAAATGGTTGATTAAAACTAGTTTTATAACTACCTTAACTTCTCACTGTTATGAAAGTTGTACAAAATTACAATGTGAACAAAACAAAGAGATGTATAAGCTGAAAATGTCAGCAATTGGGGTACATCGATCAACATCATGTAATAATCTGTATTACTGTAAGAACAAACAAACATGTCATCAAAGAAACACAAAAATAACCATATAGATAAAGCACATCAGCAACAATGAAAAACAAGAATACAAAAATTTACCGTAGCACAACGACATCGAATAACACAGTGACGGGATATATAAGTACCAAACCACCTTACATTGATATTTCTAAACATAACTAAACAGTTAAAGTGATATGCACAAAGACAAATAAGAGGTGATAACAATGTCAGTATCCAGAATGTATAATTCGAAACCATCGTGTATTATTCACATTACTATAAGACGTGTCACGGTACTTTTCTATCCCAAATTCATGTATTTGGTTTTGATGTTATATTGGTTATTCTCATCGGATATTGTCTAATGCTTAGTTCTGTGCTGTGTGTGTTACATTTTATTGTTGTGTCGTTGTTTTCCTCTAATATTTAATGCGTTTCCCTCAGTTTTAGTTTGTTACCCCGATTTTGTTTTTTGTCCATAGATGTATGAGTTTTGAACAGCGGTATACTACTATTGCCTTTATTTCATACATTCAGGAGCCTCTGGCCTTTGTTAGTCTTGTAATATTTTAATTTTAGTTTCTTGTGTACAATTAGGAAATTAGTATGGCGTTCATTATCACTGGACTAGTATATATTTGTTAAGGGGCCAGCTGAAGAACGCCTCCGGGTGCGGGAATTTCTCGCTACATTGAAGACCTGTTGGTGACCCTCTGCTGTTGTTTTTTATTTGGTCGGGTTGTTGTCTCTTTGACACATTCCCCATTTCCATTCTCAATTTTATTCAACATGTTCAAAACTCATGAATTTGAAAGAAACAACAATGCAATGACAAAACTGGAAAATCGACACGAACCCTTCCAAAACTTAGTTTTTCTCAGATTAAGGGCGTGTTCACATTGACCTACACTCGGTGTTGTGTTAGTGTAACTCACACGTAAACAAAACACAATTACGTTCACATTGATAAAACTCGATGTTTACATGTAGTGTAAATCATGTTTTGTCTACATGCAGTCGATACTCAATGTAGGCCTTGTGAAGGTAAAGTGTACACAAAACTAGGCATTAAAAATACTTATTTCACCATGTATATTTCTAAAAGAAACGATTTTTGATTAAAAATGATATTTATAACAAATATTGATAAACTTCTTTACAATAACATTTGGCTAAACTTGATATATTTATTTGTTTTAATAACACTTTACATGTACGTACTTTATTAACCCCTTATCAAGACATAAACATCATTATGTTCAAAACTCATGAATTTGAAAGAAACAACAATGCAATGACAAAACTGGAAAATCGACACGATACCTTCCAAAACTTAGTTTTTCTCAGAGTAAAGCCGTGTTCAGATTGACCTAAACTCGGTGTTGTGTTAGTGTAACTCACACGTGAACAAAACACAATTACGTTCCCATTGATAAAACTCAATGCTTACATGTAGTGTAAATCAAGTTTTGTCTATACGCAGTCGATACTAATGTAGGCCTTGTGTGGGTTAAGTGTACACAAAACAAGGCATTGAAAATACTTATTTCACCATGTATATTTATAAAAGAAACGATTTTTTATTAAAATGGATATTTATAAAGTTCTTTACAATAGTATTTGGCTAAACTTGATATATTTATTTGTTTTAATAAAACTTTACATGTACGTATCTTTATTGACCCCTTATCAAGACATACACATCATCATTGCCGAACACATAGTTTATATAAAAAGGTCTTCCAGAATGGACTGGACGTACACAGAAATATTTGCTACTGGTCTTTACTCAAACAACGATTCACTCATATATGCATTACTATAAAAAGTAAGGTGAATTGTTTTGTCTGACGTGTCTAGTATCTCAGATCCGTTAAAATACACTTAGAAATTATTTAAAAAAAGCATAACCCCCTCTCTTTGCCAAATACTCCTCGGCAAAATAACATTTAAAACAAATACAAAAGATAGAAATGTATGCTCATCGACTGAATGTACACATAAATATTTGCCACTGGTCTTTTCTCAAACAACAACTCACTCATAAATGCATGACTAAAAAAGTGAGGTAAACTGTTTTGTTTGTCTAGTATCTCAGATCCGTTGAAATACACTTAGAAATAATAATAAAACAATATTACCCCCTCCTTTGCTAAAAACTATGAAAAAATACCATTTGAAACACATACAAAAGATCGAAATTAAGTGATCCTTAACATCTCAATTCTTTTTCTTCCTGTAGGCACGCTGATACAGCTTACGTTTTTTAATGTATAACCGAGACATCTTTAGTATCTTAAAACTATTGTAAATCATCAAAATTGCTTTTATAAAGGAGCAAAAACAAAAAACGGGGAGGGCGGGTCTGATTCAGAATATTTTGCGCGCGATCGTTTTTATTCATTTTTATTCGATGATAGCAAACAAATTGGAAAAAGCCACACAACCTTTTTTTAGTGCAAATGGTCGTTACCTAATTGCTGAAGAAGTTTTGCAAAAATATGCGTTTGGTTCGACGTAATGATCATTTAAAGGAAATATAGTTTGCAAGTGTGAACAAATCTTATCTTCAGGTAATTAAACAAGGTGTATAGATGTGAACAACTTTAATGTGAAACTAGTGTACATTACATTATACTAATTGTTAACATGTTTACTGTACACGATGTTTGGTGTGCACACGGCCTAAGTAGAACATATTACACATGTGCCGTTCGTTATGTTGATATTTTTTTAGTACAAGTTTGGGTATAAGCTTAGAGGATATAGTCTAATTAGCTGATACCACAATCAAAGAAAGAGGACTGGTTGAAATAATGATGTATTCCAGATTGTTCATGTGCATGATGTTTTATCATTTTCGTGGTTTTGTTCTCTGCGAGAACAGAAAACTTAAAGATAAAATGAAATTATTTTTGTATATGAAATACAAGTATATGGTTTACAAAATGTACCTGTTATTCTCTTTGTCTGTTTTAGAGTTGGGTCTTTCTGTAATATTTGCTCTCGTTTTAATCAAAATAACATTTAACACGTTTGCAATGATTTACATTTGAAAAACAGCAGTTGGAAACTATTCTATCACATTATAAATCAGATTTTCTATGTAAATTAAAGTTACATTGTTTACCTGCCATCTTCCTGTGATAGGATTTGATATGAACTGTGTATTTCCGTCATATCAACTTTCGTTTTTATTTGCATTACTGGTAGTTTTAACACCTACGCAATACTTTGTAATTTGCACTTAAAAACCTAGGTAAATAAAACATGGTGAAAATTAAAACTAAGGTCTTATAACAAAATGTGTACACACAGAACCAATTAGATCATGTAAATAGTAAATCGATCTAGGGTGTGTTTTCTCCCATTAATTTGTTTTACCACTACTATTACATCACAATATATTGACAATTTTATAAATCAATTAAAGGTCATCACCTTTGCCTTTGATATGAAACTTGTATTCCGGAATAATAACTTTTTTTTCAATTAAATTACACGTTCTTAAATCATCTACACACTATTTTATAATTTGCCTTTAAAAACCAAGGTACAACAATTTCGTAGTGTACTTATGATTGATATGCATAAAAACTGCATAAAAAGAAAAATAAAAACATTAAGAGTTGACTGTAAACATTTGCCGTAAATTGAAACTAGCTAGGTTTCTTATCAGTACAATGTAGAGAAGGCAGTAAGTGAGTTAAAACAGATCAATAACTGTTAAATTTGATGTTAACAGGTTTTTTTTTCAAACCAATGATTGCATATAAGTTATCTTACTGATAAAATCAAATGTAGGTACAAATATTTTGTCTTAGATAGGGATACACTGAACTTCCTTTATCTATTCTCTGACATAAGAAAAACGATACCGATTTGGAACATTAATATTCTAAAGTTTAAAGCAGTTATGAACTTTTCAAAACAATCAAAATTTTAAAAGCTGTGTAAGCATATTATAATCATATACAAAAATGGATGCTCTCTGATAAAATGGAATCCTCCAAACCTATGCATTATTTTCTTCTCTATTTGCTGTAACCTCATCATGTATAATAATATGCACATGATGTATGTCTTTGTTTTTCTGTACACCATTGTACCAACAAAGGTTCTTCAGAATAAAATATTTATAAAGAAGATGCACATCTCGAACATTAATGTATCGTCAGTGATGCTGAGTTCACATATCTGAATATGACCATGTTTGTAAATATTTACGACTAAAAAGTGTTTACCTCATCAGATCATTACAGAGATATATCTAACAAAAACAAACACCGAATGTGGAGTCCGGACACTAAATATTTTTTCTAGTATATGCAAAAAAAAAGACATGTTGAACACAACATAAAGAATGTGTCATATCAAAGAAGGGAGAAACTGAAAACCCCATGTAACATGTAACACAAAACATGTGAAAGATGAAATACAAACATTGTCTAGAGAGTTTAAACCTAAGTTACAATGACTTTGATTTTCACCAGCTTTTGACAATTTGGTATATCAATTTGTTTTCACATCTGAGGAGGTTTATAGACATGTCGGATAACAACAATAAATTTAATCAAAATAAAGTTATGATAGATGGGATAAAACTTGAAAATTCTGATCTATCTGATAACAAATTCTTTAACATTATTCCTTCCTTTCATCCTCCAAATATTGTATTATTGTTTCCTTCAATACTTGAAATTCTGAATACATCTTATATCAACATAGTGGGGAACCCAATCAACAGTCTTACATTGAAAGGAACCAAGAACTTGCAAATACTTGATTTAGAATACTCTTCATTCTTTGACTGCAATTACACAATAAATGGTCTTTAAAACGTGGTAATACTTAAAATTTCACATTTCAAATGTGGAATTCGAAATAAAAACTCTTTAATCTGCCGTCAATTTGGAACAGTTGATAATGCAAAGTTCCTCTCTAAGTATTGGCCTAAACGATGATCACCACAGTAAATTCCTCCATGGACTCAAACGTTTGCAGTATATAGACTTTTCAAGAAATGCATTTGAAGACCGATTCAGAATTTCAACATTTAAAAGTCAATTAGACAGTTTACAAACTTTAATATTTGAAGGAAATTTATTCACAAGTATTCCACAACGTCTAGACGACTTTATCGACTTAGGGATGACATCAAAAGATCGATGTAGGAACTTCAATCAAATAGTTTGGGGATGGGTGGGGGAGGGTCAACATTGTTGCAAGTTTTGTTAATCGAAAATCGATTTTACATATATCCCTATTGGTCAATCAATTTTTTCCCAAATTAAGTCGAGGGGTGTGGGGGTCAGTGAAAAAACTATATGAATTAAGTGTTTTATCCTACATTGAACTTTTGATGTCGTCCCTTAGTCTCCTTAACATCAGAAACAACAAGATAGCCTATTTAACAATAAGAGAAATTGACGCCATTGAAGTGCTATTTAGAAAATCAAATAGAACAATGACAGTCTTATTAGAGGACAACCCTCTTGTTTGTACTTGTGCTTCATTAGATTTAATTTGTAGAATGGTTATTTATCACATAAGCGAAACTTGACAGCATTGGTAGTTATTCGTTTGTCATAAACGATGGAAATATTACAACAACTAATGCAGTTTACAATCAGTTACACATTAAAGGAATAAGATGTATTACGACAGTATGGGTTACTTCTTCTGCAATTTTATTCGGTGTGCTTCTTTTATATATTCTAGTTGGATATTGTTACACATTGCACCTACAATACTTTTGTTTATTTATCGGAATGGCTAATCCCCTTTTCCTGAAGTCAAAAGATGAAGCACTTGAATATGATGCATATGTAGCTTATTGCGATGGAGACTATAAATGGGTATCTGGACCTTTGATCATATTTCTCGAATAAAGACGGAATTGTAAACTACTTTTACGAGATAAAGGAGATATCATTGCTGGAGAGCATATACCTTTTGATTTAAACAATTCAATTTCAAAATGCAAAAAGATAATCTTAGTGATTTCAAAAGAGTGTGTGAACAATGATTGGGCATACTATGAAGAAACTGTTGGAATTAAACATTTACTGGGATTACAAGCAAGAATAATTGTTATAAACCTTTAAAATATAACCAAAACAGAAATACGGCAATGTGTTCTTCAAATCATGTCTCTGGACGCCAATGATTACATTCGTAAAACAGACACATTAAATGAGAAAAACATTTTCTGGAAATGTCTAGATCAAGCAATGAACCGTTAATAAAGGACAGTGTCGTTATGGTTTTTTCAATTGATGCTATTCAACAATTTCATTTATGCTCATTGCACAAATGCATTGCCAGGCTAAACCATATGCAGATATAGTAAAACTTTAAAAACCTGCACGGTCAATATGATGAACACTATATTTATCAGAGGAATACATGAAACTGATAATATTCGAATCAGACTAGATATGCTCGCAGGTTTGTGCAACAATTTTACTATTATAGCAAAAAATGTATTTGCACAAAGATGTCTAAAATGTGTAAAATTTCCTTGTCGTTAAAGCGCTTATATACAATTTAACCAGAAAATATTTATGAAATGGCATTGACGGTCAAATACGTGTATTTTGATATGAATAAGATGACATCACCCTGTTCACACATTACTTTCTGTTCAAAGATGTCGAGATTATATTCACCAGTTCAATAAAATTATCATTATTTTGAAAACCTTGAGTAAACTTAATATTGTTGCAATACCCATTTGTTTGCTCAGAGAAATACTTTGGACGTAACCTATTTAAAAATTTACTTTTATTAATAAATCTTTTAATTAAGAAATTGTTACTGTTTATGTTTTAGGAAAATGTTTCAGATTATTTTGTCAAACAGAAATGCTTGTTTCAGTTTCATCATGTGTAGTTAGTATATACATGATATAGTCATTTTATCAAAAATAATGTTTGCAAAAGTAAAAAAATATTCTAAATAGTAAGGATGTTCTTATCCCAGGCAGAAAACCCTAGCCGTAAAAGGAACAACTTTTGAACTTTTGGTCCTAAATGCACTTCAACTTTATACTTGTTCTGGCTTTCGAACTTTTTTCATCTAAGCGTCACTGGTTAGTCTTGTGTTGACGAAACGCGCGTCTGGCGTATCAAATTGTAAACCTGAGGTATTTTGTTAGCTATTATTACCGTGTTTCTCTGTCCTATATGTTCTCCAATTTATTTGTATTGTAGTCCTTTCATGTAATGTTATATCTAACATTGCCATAAAAGCGGGAGGATTGGCAAGCCACAAAACGAGGTTCAACCCACCATTTTAAAACGTCCTGTTCCAAGTCAGGAAAATGGCCATCGTTATATTATAGTTCGTTTCTGTGTGTGTTACATTTTAATGTTGTATTTTTGTTGTGTCGTAGCTGTCCTCTTATATTTGATGTGTTTCCCTCAGTTTTAGTTTGAAAAGTTTGTAATTTTTCTCAATCGATTTATGAATTTTGAATAACGGTATACTACTGTTGCCTTTAAGTGTACTCATTTTTTGTTTGTCAAAATACAAAACACATACGTCTGTTTATATATCATATATAGATTAACACATTTAAACAAGACGTAACTACATTAAATACAATATAAGTTCAAGAGAATATGTGAAGCTAAACATTCTAAACGCGTTTCTTTGTATTTAACCCATTTAAATACTACTTCCTTATATCCATATCTAACATGTAAATCATTACTTTATAAATCAGGTAAAAAAGTACAACATTGTACAAAGAACTCTAAATATAGGTTAAAATGAATGCCACCATTTTTATACATGCATAAATGGAATTTCTTCAATTTTACGGGCTTAACTTTTCTGTCTTAGCAAAATGTATCTACATTATCTTTCAATATATCCCAATTGTTTCTGTCCAGTTGGATATAATAAAAGATATAATTTACCACCGGAATAGCATTTTATTGTTTTAAATCAATATTTCTATAGCCCGCGTTGTTGTTTTTGCCCAGACACACTTAAACAGTGGAGCCATTTCTGAAGAGCCAAACATTTTTAAAATTAAACTTTTTTTCTAAACCTGATTTGATGAGACTGTAAAAAATAATTGGTGAAAAAAAAATCATATGGTAGTGCACTTCTTTTTCTGCTACATCCCTTTGAAAGTATACAATTTTTATGATTTTGGGCTATTATCGTGAAAAAAATCACAGTTCCACAATTTAACTTTTTTTCACAATCAATTAAGATGAAGTAGACCAATCTGAATAAATTCAACTAAAAAAATATAGGTAGGTGTTAATATAAGAAAAATGTATCATATTTTGATGCTTTTTCGTGTCAAATTAACCATGTGGCCAATTTTGTAAATTTGTGATTTTTCTCAGTTTAAAGAACAAAATGCATCTTATTTTAAGTTCTTTGTTATAAATGATTGAGAAAAATACATATGTAAGAAATTTTAAAAGAAAACAGTTATAAGGGATGTACATGTTTCTTGTTAAATCATTTTTCTCAAATTTTTGGCTAAAAAGACTGACTAGATTAGGGATAAAATTTGAAAATTTTATTTCTCAAAAAATACTTATTGGAAATACCCAATTTTTTCATAGAGTTAAGTTTGATTATGATTTTATCACATTCATTGCTATTTTCCATTTTTGACCCATGTTTTGGAAATAATTTTAGAACGAGATTTCGAGACTGATTGAGACTGAAACGTCAGAAGAAAACATTCTGAACTCTATTGCCTAAAATATGCTCTAACAATAAGTTAAAACATATGGTAAACAAAAGTTTATAAGAAGTCTAAGCTCGATTTACCACTAGTTAACAGAAGAAACTAAGCAGAATGACAACAATCATATTAATTGACATGGGACGACTAGCAATTACTAAAATGTCCTATCAATTAAACTGATTGAAAGAAAAAGATCATACATTGAGTAGATCGCTAGAAAAGAGTCCGATATTACAGACATGATCAAATGTTTAACAATTTCAAACCATCAAGTATATTGCCTTAAATATGAATAAACAGCAAGCAAAAATTAGAAATGCGCCTTTAATTGAGGAACTCAATATTGTGCGTAAACAAAAAATGTCTGTGTAGTGGCATTGGACATGTTTTAATTCTTAAAAAGTGCCCGAACTTAACCTTTTGTGTTAATTTGGAAAGAAAATGACCGCATAATAAATGTGTAAAAACTATGGAGATATCAAAAGTATTCAAAGCATTACATTTTCAAAGAACTTATTGTGTGGTGAAAGGAATTTTTTCAACGCGGAGCTGCATCACAGGAGGATTTTGGGGTATGTTAATTTACGGAAAAAGTCATCAACTTCGTACCCCGAAAATTTAAACACATATGTGAGAATTTTACAGCTTCGAAACGATTCATCATACATATCCAAGTTTACGATATGGACTGAGCTACATAAGAAAATGTTACCCTTAGAAACAATTACGAATATTGACCCTAATGTACACGCATTATCAAAAAGAATTAATTGAAAACATCGCGTTTAATAATTTCATGCGTCCGAAGCGCTTTTCTGGATTTACATTCATCAGGAACGCTCAAAGCCAAACATTTGAAATCCGAGGATGAATAAGTACCGAAACTGTTGAAGAGCTATATGCCAAAAATACCTAACATAAATAGCCAAATTCATCTAAAGTACACTTTGCCAGAGGGAGTTGAAACCTTAGTTTCTTAATAATTTCAAAGAATAACGGACAATTTTAAAAAGATTTGCTAAATCATGTCAGTACCGTAGTCCTGACTACTGAGCTGATGCTACCCTCGGGGACTGATAATCCACCAGCAGAGGTATCGACCCAGTGATGTGAAAAATTGAAATACAACACGTTTAATAAGTTCATGCGTCCGAACCGCTCTTCTGGATCTACATGCATCAGGAACGCTCAAAGCCAAACATTTGAAATCCGAGGATGAATAAGTACCGAAATTGTTGAAGAGCTATATGCCAAAAATACCTAACATAAATAGCCAAATTCATCTAAGGTACACTTTGCCAGAGGGAGTTGAAACCTTAGTTTCTTAATTATTTCAAAGTTTATAAACGGACAATTTTAGAAAGGTTTGCTAAATCATGTCAGTACCGAAGTACTGACTACTGAGCTGATGCTACCCTCGGGGACTGATCCACCAGCAGAGGTATCGACCCAGTGATGTGAAAAATTGAAATACAACACGTTTAATAATTGCATGCGTCCGAAGCGCTCTTGTGGATTTACATGCATCAGGAACGCTCAAAGCAAAACATTTGAAATCCGAGGATGTATGAGTATCGAAATCGTTGAAGAGCTATTTGTCGAAAATACCTAACATAAATAGCCAAATTCATCTAAAGTACACTTTGCCAGAGGGAGTTGAAACCTTAGTTTCTTAATAATTTCAAAGAATAACGGACAATTTTAAAAAGGTTTGCTAAATCATGTCAGTACAGTAGTCCTGACTACTGAGCTGATGCTACCTTCGGGGACTGATAATCCACCAGCAGAGGTATCGACCCAGTGATGTGAAAAATTGAAATACAACACGTTTAATAAGTTCATGCGTCCGAACCGCTCTTCTTGATCTACATGCATCAGGAACGCTCAAAGCCAAACATTTGAAATCCGAGGATGAATAAGTACCGAAACTGTTGAAGAGCTATATGCCAAAAATACCTAACATAAATAGCCAAATTCATCTAAGGTACACTTTGCCAGAGGGAGTTGAAACCTTAGTTTCTTAATTATTTCAAAGTTTATAAACGGACAATTTTAGAAAGGTTTGCTAAATCATGTCAGTACCGAAGTACTGACTACTGAGCTGATGCTACCCTCGGGGACTGATCCACCAGCAGAGGTATCGACCCAGTGATGTGAAAAATTGAAATACAACACGTTTAATAATTGCATGCGTCCGAAGCGCTCTTGTGGATTTACATGCATTAGGAACGCTCAAAGCAAAACATTTGAAATCCGAGGATGTATGAGTATCGAAATCGTTGAAGAGCTAGTTGTCAAAAATATCTAAAATACATAGCCTTCTATCGACAAGTGTCATGACTTACGTGTCCCCGTCTTTCCACCAACAATACGGTAAAGTCCGCGTTTAATGGTTGCACATTTTCTTTAAAATTTTAAACTGATACATTTTTACAAGTATACAGATAAACATTTGAACAAACTATTTCAGATATCAAGACTTCTGCTTGTACATTGTTGGACGCCGATTCCGTTTAGTAAAAAACAAAAGAAAAAACGTAGGCACTCTCAATCAACACCAAGTAACGTGTAATGTTACTATCAATAAGCATGATTTATAATCTAATATATCATAATTAATCAGACTTCAGATGTTTCAATTTAAAGGGAAGATATGGCAATTGTTAATCGATATTAGTACAACAAAGGTTATTTGCGTAAGCTGTTTGAATTTTTCAAAGTCAAACAAATATCTGTTTAAAAGGCAGATAAAAAACTAAATCTCAATCGCATTAAGACTTTTGAACAACGGTATACTTCCTTTATTTGAATTCAATCAAAGTTTAATATGCATTGTAGTGACAATATTAAATCATTTGTTTTTATATCTCCATGGTGGTTATGGAGACAACTAAACACAAATTGCTTCAACCTACCTTATTTGAACTTTGGAGATAGTGGTCTGATTTGCAATTATATAACATCTCCTTCTTTCATATTAAGTTTGATAAGATCAGACCAACACTTAACTAAAGGACGGTTCAGATTAAATCAAAGTTGACTTCTTCAAAGTAAATTTTGTGCACAGCTGGTTTCAAAACTAATATTAAGAGCAGACTTTTACAAAGCAATTATTAAGAAACTGTCCAAGTACTAAGTCTGTCATTTAATATGTGTAAGATGCGGTAAGGATGCCAATGCGACAACTCTCCATCCAAATCACATTTTTTTTAGGTCAAAGTACGGTCTTCAACACTGAGCCGTTGCTCACAAGGAATAGAAAGCTATGAGGAGCTCCAAAAATTACTACTGAAAAAACATCTGTTAGTTATTAACCCAAGCTCTTTGTTAGAAGTCGTGATTTAATCTAATACTGTCTAACCTTGTATACATTATGCTTTCAATGGAGTTTTGTAACTCATTGGCACTCATACACTTTTGTGTATGTGTATACACTTCTTTTGTTTATTGTAAACGTAAAACAAGAACCTTATGATAATATGCAAGTAAAATTCATTTCATCACATTGTACTTAAGATTTCTATGTAAGTAAACAGATAAATTATTTACCTGACATCTTCTAAATCCCGCTCTAGAGTTGTGATTGAAACGTGTATTATCGTTATGTTAGCTTTCGTTTTTCAATCCATCAAATATACTAAGAACACCTACGCACTGATTTATTATTTGCATTTAAAACCCTATTACATCATGTACATTAAATATGGTGACAATCAAAACTAAGATACCATAAAATGTTGTTTATACACGGAGAGAGGTTGTCAATTGATTAAGGTATTTTTGTTATCTTCATATTAAACTTTTTAAATCTTATTACTATCCAAACGTTCATAACTGTTTGAAGTATAATAAACTTTGAATTTTGAAATAAAAACAAATAGAAGTGGTGCTTACGTTGTTCCTTATAAGTAAAAGAAAAAAGAAGTAGGTGCCCTAAAACAAATATTAAAATGTTGAAACCTTGATGACCAAGTTCATTCGTTTGCAAAATATGTATGAAATATAATCTCATTGATAATGTCAAACTTAGTGGGATAAATCGAACTTTGTGAAATATGACGTCGTGAAAATTCTTTAAAATTAGATTATCGATTCAACTTTTTCTGAACCAGATGTATACTTCGACAAGGAATGTCCTCAAGAGAGTCCAAAATATTTGAAATTCCAAATGTTATAAAGATAAATGAAGAGCTTATACATTAAACAGAAATTAAACAAATCAATAGAAAACTGCGTAACAAAACAAAGGAGTGCCTAACAGTGATATTTTATGTCTTATCTTTCACATTTTCAGTCGAAAAAGTACAAAGTAGACATTGTTTTTTTTTTTATCAATGTTTACAGAGTTTGAAAAGTTTGATGTAATATGTACATTTATGTGAATGAATATATATTAAGGTACATTTCTTTCTTAAAAAGGTTGGCACCACCCTTCGATCAAAATCAGTTTATGATTTAAACAAAACTTATATAGGTCAGATGCACAGCCTAACAAAAAACGAAGAGAATAGCCGTTAAAGTGTAGCGAAGGTTTAAGTCATAATTATAATTTTCTTCATAAGATTTCATGAGAATGATGTTTTAATAATGAGTGTTAATGTACTGACTTTTGATTAGTCATTTTCTGAATATTCTAAATATACGTTTATGTGTTTTTGAATTGATAATGCTATTCTTATCATGCTCAAGATAAACAACTCTCGATTTGAAGGCAATTAAACCCTTTTGTGAACATTCTCCAATAAAAAAAAATTATTGTTGCTAGCCTCTTTTATCAAGTGGCAATTATCTTATAAATACATGTGTTCAGAATGGGAATTAAGAAAATCCTCTTATATGTAAGGTACGCCGCAAACTTCAATGTAAATATAACGGAATTTGATGAGACTGTCCTTAAAGTGAGAGGGTAAGCACTTTAGAACCAGGTTTAATCCACCATTTTCTACATTTGAAAATGCCTGTACCAAGTCAGGAAAATGACAGTTCTTGTCCGTTCGTTTTTGATGCGTTTTGTTATTTGGTTTTGCCTTGTGATTATGGACTTTCCAAATTGATTTTCCCCTAGTTCAGTATTTTTGTGATTTAACTTTTTTTCAACAGCCATTTGAAAAAAGAAGATATTTTGAATAGGGGTATTAATCTTTACATTTTAGTCTTACATGCATGTTTTTTATTATTTGTAGTTGTAACTGCGAGTATTCTCAGATTTGTACTATATGTCGTTTTTGTTTGTTTGGATATACAAGTATTCGGCCACGTCCACTCTGTTTTTGTAGATGTAATTATATTTGTATTCATCTGATGAATTTTACTGTATTTTGAACTATAATGGTTTACTCTTCCAAATTGTAACTTGGATGGAGAGTTTGCTCATTGCAGTCATATCACATCTTCTTATATCACTATAATGTCTATTGTTGGTTTTTTAGTGATTTTATTAACAATGCATGTAATCATTAAACCATACTACATATATAAAAATGACAAATGCACATTATTTAAAGTGTTATTTAGCTTAAAATATATAATCAAAAGGGAATAAAATTAGTACATTCCAATCTATTTTTCATCTTTTCTATGTTATGGCTTAGTATAATACGCTGGATGTTGTACTGATTGATATACGTGATGTTTTGCAATAGTAGTATTTGGCCAGAAACTGCGAGAATCCTCAGATCCGTACTAACTGTGGTTTTTTGATTGTTTTTGGAATGTATAAGTATGCATTCGCGTCCACTCTGTGTTTTGTTTGATGTACTTGTATTTATATCCATCTTATGAGTTGAGCCTTTTTCAACTGATTTGTATAGTTTGTTCTTATGTAGAGTTACACCACTGCCCCATCTTAAGGGAGGGTTAATTGCTCACAAAAATGTTTAATCCCGCCACATTATTTATTTTTCCTGTACCTAGTCAGTAGTCTTTAGGTCAATGGTTGTCGTTGGTTCATATAAAAAAGAAGATGTAGTATGATTGCCAATGAGACAACTATCCACAAAAGACCAAAATAGCACATACATCAACAATTATAGATTACCGTACGGCCTTCAACAATGAGCAAAGCCCATGTCTGTCATATTTGTTTTTCGTAGAATGTTTTTTTTATAAATAAAGTTTTCTCAACTTAATTGTATCAAAATCGATTCATGTCGAAGACTTTTATAGCAGACCATACGGTATATGGTTTTTTCATTGTTGAAGGCCGTACAGTAGCCACAATTACTTACATTCTCTGCATTTGAACTTTAATCGATTATAATACCGTTGAAGAGTTAAATCACAAAAAGTTAGTTTTCTCGTTTGAATTATTTTACATTTTTATTTTCCGGTCTTTTATAGCTGACTATGGTAGAAGTTCAAAAGGTGAAAAGTTTACGAACGTCAAACGCCAAATTTAGTGCATCCGATATACAATTTTTCTAACATACGCCTCAACAGAAGGAAAAAACCAACATCATGATATATTTTTATATTACGGATTACAAATGTGTCGAGGTTTATGATTGGATAACAACACAGAGATGTCAGTATATATTCAGGGGTATATACGATGTTTTTATTCCCAATTAGAACCTCAAAAACGTCATCATAACACCGGTTACTATGTGACGTAGGTAAAAGCTATACAGAACACTAAGGATTGTCAGAGGCTCACAGGGGGAAAAATAATGACGCGCTTCAGTCAAAAATACATTTTTAATACAAAATCACGCAATTTACACCTTTTATACTTAAATGTTAATGTTTAATGTTAAAAGTGTTACTATAAATCATCACATTCACGATAAAATTATATTCACAGGAAATTTGAAAATCCTTCGCATATGCCGAACATATCAGGTTGGGTTTTTCAATATATGTGTTGTAAACAACAAAGCCACACACACATAAAAACACATAATATTATATCTTAAAACTTTATTGAAACTATTTTGTAACCGAAACACATTATCAAAATAAAACAAAGGTGCATTTAAATGGATTACTCAAAATCTTAAAGAAACAATAAACATGTAATGAATATACATGCTGCATTGTGAATGTTCAACAAATACCTGCACTGGAAAATAAAATTAATCCATAATATATGTGTAATTCAGTTCTCATAGTATACGATAATTTCAGTTTAAGCTGTCATTTGTCGATTGTGTTATCAAGGGCCGCATAGGAAGTAATTATTTCATGTCTGTTATGTATGCCACCTAATGTTTTGTGAACAATGAACAAAACAATCGTCACATTTTATTGTCATTTTTAAATGTGGGTTTACATTTTGGACAACACACATATTTAATTGTTTTGTCCAGCTATAAGACACTTAATTATATGGATATCTGATATGTTTATTATTTGTTTTGTAAAGTTTTGCATGGCTTGTTATATTTGTTGTGTTTAAATACAACTTTAAACTTATGAAATAACATTATCATTCTTATAATCTAACAGTGATATTCAGCAGTGTTTATCGAAGATTTTTTCGAAACGATTTTCTGTCAATTTCTATTGTGTATGTGGATTATTGTTGTCAGTTCTGATGTGTTACCGACTCATTATTATATTACATTAACTATAAAGGACGTAAGATGTAACTACAGCTCAAAGAACTTAACACATATACCAACAGATTGTCTATCAAACACAACATAATTAAATTTGTCTAATAATAATCTTGACATTATATAAAGGAAAACTTTCACTAAATATTCACAGCTTGATATAATTGATCGTCATGTGACATCAATCCACCAATCAGCGTTTGATAATTTAACACATTTAAAAGAACTGAGTTTATTCGATAATCTAATGAACACCTTTCGTAGGGAATATATTTGGACCACTAGATGAACTACAAGTACTTCATATATCACATGACTTGCTGTCAACGTATCCGAGAGAGGCATGGTCGGATGTTTTTAATATAACAAAGATGTTTACTTATGGTGGACCGTCAAATGGATCATTCGCAGATATATTTTTTGTCATTAAAAATCTTGAGTACTTATATTGTGAGATTAAAATTCGTGTTTTAAGCAACTATTTGTTTCATACCTTTGCAAAAACGCCATTAGAATATTTAGAGATAAAAGGCAAATTAATGACGATAGAAAAAAGATACCTTCTCACCATTAGGATTTCTGTCCAGTCTTGTAATTCCAAATGCACGTTTCCTAAAACTATAAAAATACTTTGCCAGGTTTGCACGTGTTGGAAAATCGACAAATGGATGAACTAAATTTAAACAATGATTTTAGAGTACATGGTGAATTCATTATGACAACTGATTCATTTGTTTATATCGGAAACATTTGTGTAAAGAAACTATCTTTGACCTTCAATGGCATAAAAATGACAAATGCCGACGCCATTCAAAAGATGAAATACAAACATTGTCTGAAGAGTTTAAACTTAAGTAACGATGATTTTTAATTTCCCCAGCTGTTCAAAATATGGGTTATCAATTTGTTTACACAACTGAGGAGATTAGATATGTTTAATAACAACAATCAATTCAATCAAAATATAGTTAAGATAGATGAAATTAAACATACACGTGATGATACTGATCTATCTGATAATAAATCCTTCAATTTAATCCTTCATTTTATCCCCAAGATATTGTATTATGGTCTCCTTAATATATCTTGAACTCCGGAATATATCTTGTATCAACGTAGTAGATAATCCAATCAACACCTTTACATTGAAAGGAATCAAAGACCTGCAAATAATTGATTTAGCATACTCTTCATTGTTTGACTGCAATAACACAATAAATGGACTTCAGAACGTGTATGTACTGAATATTTCTTATTTCAAATGCGGACTTTTAATTCACAACATTCTTCAATCTGCCGTCAATTTGGAACAGTTGATAATACAAAGCTCTTTACTAAGTATTGGTCTCTATGATGATCACCACAGTACATTCCTCTCAGGACTCAAACGTTTACAGTATATAGACTTTTCATGAAATGCATTTGGAGACCCATTTAGAATTACAACATTTAAAAGTCAACTTAATAGTTTGCAATCTTTGATACTTGAAGGAAATTTATTCACAAGTATTATATTAAACCTCAATGACTTTAACCGATTTAGTCTCCTTAACCTGAGAATCAACAATATGGCTTATTCAACTAAACAGGAAATGTTCGCCATTGACGTGCTTTTTGTAAAATTAAATAGAACAATGACAGTCTTATTAGTCATGTTAGGGTGAAATCCTTTTGTCTGTACTTGTGCTTCATTAGATTTTGTAGAACAGTTACTTACTACTAAAGTGAACTTGACAGCAATGGTAGTTATTCGTGTGTCGAAAACGATGGAAATTTTTAGAATAAGATGTATAACAACAGTATGGGTTATTTTTTTCTGCAACATTATTGATGTGCTTATTTTATTCATTCTAATTGGATATCGTTACGAATTGCACATCGGATAATGTACATATAATTATGCTTTATACATGCATTTTCTCAGAATCGAATTCAAACACTCATTAACAGGGCCACATTGTTGATTGAATATTTTAATTCCACGACTTCATTTTTGAGTAGACTCATAAACATCCCTCAATTTACTGAAGAAGAAATCCCATTTGCGCCAGAGAATAGTAATTATCAGACCTTACAAATGATACACAGCTACTTTTCAGATGTACTATTTCTTTACCCAAAATCTGTACAACTGGAAATCTACTTTTAATTTTCAGTTCTTTTTTGTTACTTTAAAATTATTGTAATATTTAGGTACCTGTATTTTACAGTACTTGATTTGTACTTGAAATTTAAGTACTTCAAGTGTTGAGTTACAGAGTTTCATTTTTAGCATTTTGAAAGTTTGTGTATTTCAAATCTCTTTCAGTTATGATGTTCAAACACATGAAACATGAAATATTGTAATCACTATTGGTATAATTTCTGTACCAAGAATATGTTGTACAAATCAAGTACTGTAATGTGATATTGTCTAGTATATATATTATAGGTACAAAACTACACAAACATCAGTTTGACAGATCAACAAATGCACAAATGAATTATTCATTCAAAGACAAAAGTCTCCATGCGACAAAATTGTGAGATTCACCCTCGGATAATTCTACAGATTGTAATAAACAGCTGCGCCATAAGCGAATGATACACCCGACGTCTTATGTGGAAGTCTTATGCAATAATCATAAATAGTTTCTGAGAAAGTTTTAAGCAATAACCATATATTG
Organism: Mytilus galloprovincialis; assembly: GCF_965363235.1. Taxonomy (NCBI): domain Eukaryota; kingdom Metazoa; phylum Mollusca; class Bivalvia; order Mytilida; family Mytilidae; genus Mytilus; species Mytilus galloprovincialis. The sequence continues at coordinate 3,206,315 of NC_134850.1, forward strand.
TTTTAGAGACACGGCGGGACATGTTAAACCCCCCACCCTGGTTTTTTTAACAAAAAACTAAATATTACCAAAATAAAATTTTGAATCAAAACCAAAAAGTATACAGATCTTTAGATTAATATAACAAAGAAGTGTGTAAAGTTTTAAGCAATAATCATAAATTATTTTTGAGATACGGCGCGACATGTAAAAAACCCTCCCCTGTTTTACAAAATACTCAATAACTCTAAAATAAAATTTTGAATAATCACCAAAAAGTATACAGATCTTTAGATTAATAGAACAAAGAAGTGTGTAAAGTTGTAAGCAATAATCATAAATCGTTTTTGAGATACGGCACAACATGTAAAAAAACCCTCCCCCTTTTTTACAAAATACTAATAACTCAAAAATGAAATTTTGAATCATCACCAAAAAGTATACTGATCTTTAGATTAATATAACAAAGACATGTATTGAGTTTTAAGCAAACGTCATAAACAGTTTTTGAGATATTGCGCGACATGTAAAAAAACCCTCCCCTTGTTTACAAAATACTAATAACTCAAAAATTAAATTTTGAATTATCACCAAAAAGTATACAGATATTGAGATTAATATAACTAAGAAGCGTTTTTAAAATTTTAAGTCATAATCAAGAATAGTTTTTGAGATACAGTGCGACATGTGAAAAAACACACCCCTGTCTTAGTTATAAAGTGTCGTAACTCAAAAAGTTTAAATCTTATTTTCACCAAAAAGTATACAGAATGTTTGACCATTTTCATGAAATTTGTATAAGTCGTTCTCAAATTACGGTGCGACATGTTTACGCCGGACAGACAGACGGACAGACAGACGGACGGACAGACGGACGGACACCGGACATTTGTATACCATAATACGTCCCGTAAAAATTTTGACGGGCGTATAAAAATGTTTATCGTGCAGATTCCTTGTCGCCATGTAATTCTTAAGCAATCCCTAATAAAGTGTAGGCATTTTCCGTATTCCAATTTGGTATTAAATAGCTTTCTGCTATAACAAGTGCTAGACCTTCTAAGGAATCCTGACACTGTCTTACATTATTGAGGTGATAATGACAAAGAAAACTAAGGAAGTATGCATATGCTGTGGATTGAAATAAATAAGTCATATTCCTTCCCTCCATTGAAAGTTCATCTGGTGTTAAAGTTGAAACTACCGTTAATCGTATAGAACCTACGAACATACATTTCAGCAGATAAGCAACACTCTTCTTGTCAATTGTTTGCAGTTTTAGTGATTGGTAATTGATGTCCGACAGAGTAATTCCTTGGTACAGTTTATGGGGAGTACATTTCGATATAGAATACCTGATGATGTATAAAGCCTTACAGTATTGTTTCATCTTGTAGAAGAGCGAAGCAAGCATAAGCCCTCCAGATACAGCATCATGATGGACATGTGTTAACAGATTACTAAGACAGGATTTAATTTGCTTGTATTGGTGTTTATTATTACTGATTACAATATCCAGCGGTAACCACTGGGACTGTTCATGAGACATTACTGCCATGTAATATTCATATAAGTGCTTTTGTGGAGATAGCCTACACGGTATTATCTGTATAAGTTTGTATATATTTAACATATCTAACTTAATAGAAGATGTTAAAATTTAATTTTCAGAATACATGATCATGGAGTTTACTATTTTCTCAACATCTTTAACATATAATGCAAATGGTTCGATAGGAAAATTCAACATTGATACACCAAAGTTAGATATTTGATCTGAAAAAAAAGATGCATCGCCAACCATACAATGTAACTGCGTAACGTATTTATTTTTTCTAAAAGTACGTCTCGAGCAGGGCCCTGTACTTTTGTCTCAGACATGTTGTTTTCTGGAATGAAGTAATGGAAGCAAACTGAATGCTCGACACAATAGACTAGCCAGCTGAAACATCGCATTAAACAATGTATTAGATTATAATGCTTCCATACAGATAATGGTAGTTCTTCAGATATCCAGAAAATAATTGTTTTCAGGAAATAAGAACATAGTAAATCTTTACATTAAGAGAAATTTTCTAAAACATCTTTCAAAATATTTCTTAAGTCAGAATAGCATAGTAATTGAGTATGAGTAAATGTATTAATGATACTCGCCATTTTAAATCTTCTTTAGGCGATCCGTGAGTTCCAATCGGTACAAAAAGTACCCCGTGTCTTAAAATACTTTGTTTGACATTATGACTTGCCCATGAGTTATTTGATCGTGTTATCCAATATACTGAAGGATATATCTACGTTTTACAATGCAGAGAGCAGACAAATCAAAATGTCTTTTGTAGTCAGTTATACACGGTCTATGAATTGTCATGCGCATATCATTTACAAACAAGAATATTATTTTTTGTATTTAATGCATTCGAACAATAGTGTTTATCATTATCGTCTTCACATCATTACAAAAGTCTCTTTGCGGCAGAATTGTCAATTCATTCGAGGATATTTCCAAACAAGGTCTATGAAGTGTCATGCGCATATCATTTCCAAACAAGAATATATTTTTTTTATATAATGCACTCGAAAATTATGTGTTCATCTTCACAATATTACAAAAGTCTCATTGCGGCAGAATTGTTCGATTCATCCGGGTAGATTTCCAAAGACTGTAAGAAAGCTTTTCGTGCGGATTCCTTGTCGCCAAATAATTGTAAAACAATTCCCAATAAAGTGTAGGCCTCCGCTGTACTCCTCACATCTGCCATCAAATATCTTTCTCCTATAACAATTTTCAAATCTTGAATAGAATCCTGACACTGTCTAACATCATTGAGGTGATCATGACAAAGAACACTAAGGAAATAAGCATACGCTGTGGAGGGAATGAAATACATTTTATTCCTTCCCTCCACGAAAAGTTCGTTTGGTGTTAACGTTGAATTCAATGTAAATTGTATAAGATCTACGAATAGTATTTTAAAAAGATAACCAACACTCTTCTTGTTGAATGACAGCAGTTTAATTGACTGGTAATGGATATCAGACAGACTCATTCCAAAGAACAGTTTGTCGGGAGTACATTTCGATATAGAATACCTAATGATGTGTAAAGCTTTTCTGTATTGCTTTGTTTTGTAAAACAATGAAGCTACCATAAGCCATCCAGAAACAGCGTCATGATAGACATTCGTTAGCAGAGTACTTAAACAGGATTTGTACTGTTTGTATTGGTATTTATTGTTGATAATTGCACCATCAAGTGGGAAACGCTGAGCTTGTATTCTGCACATATGTGATATGTAGTATGCATATAACTGCTTTAGTGAAAAATGGTGACACCATTTGTTGTGTAATAATCTTGTGTTGAATATATCTAACTCAGAATAAGATTCTAAGAAACTATTTGTAATATACAAACCCCTTGATTGCACTATTTTCCCAGTGTCATTCACATATAATGTAAATGGTTCAATTGGAAAATTCCACATCGCTACATCAAAGTTAGATATTTGATTTGAAAAAAGAATGCATCGCCAACCATATCTGTGTAACGTGTTTAATTTTTGTAAAAGTACACCACGAGCACGGCCCTCTATTTTGTTCTCGAACATGTTGTTTTCTGGAATAAAGTAATGTGAACAAACAGAATGCTCGACACAATAGACTAACCTGCTGAAACATCGCATAAAACAAGTTATAAGATTAGCAGGTTTCCATACAGATGATGGTAGTTCTTCAGATATCCAGAAAATAATTGTTTTAAGGAAATATGAACAGAGTAAATCTTTACATTCAGAATCTTTTGCGATAACATCTTTCAAAATTATTTTCAAGAGAGCATAGCACATTAATTGGGTGTGAGTAAATGTATTAATTAAAAGTTTTTCAGCCACTGAAAAAGATATTCGCCATTCTAAACCTTCTTGAGGTGAACCGTGAACTCCGATGGGTACAAACAGTACTCCGTAATTTATAATAGTTTGTGTGACGTTATGACTTGGCCATGAGTTACTTGATCTTGTTATCCAATTAAATGCAGAAGATATCCACGTTTTACAATGAAAAGAAAAGGCAACATCAAAAACTCCTTTTTTGTCAGTTATACACGGTCCATGAATTGTGTCGCCTTTATGACCAAAAAATAACATATTTCCCTTATATAATGCACTCGAAAAATAATGTTTACCATTATGTTCTTCACAACATTCCAAAATAGACTGACTTCTGCTATATTCTACTTTTAATATAGTAAAACCAGGCTTTACATCGTCTGTTTCCATGGACAGATAAGTTATACTTGGATCAAAGTCGGGTTGTTCATCCGCATTCACCTCAACATATTTGCTTACTCGCATTATATCTAAATCGCTTCCTCGCATTTCAAGTCCTTCTCCATAGCTCCCACTTGTTAAACATGTAAAAAACTTGTCACTTGAAAAAGTATCTCTTACCGTGTTCATCAATCTGATTGTTTTGACATGTTCTTCTGTTCCTACGATATTCTGACATAGATAGCGATACAGAGCTAGTGATATGTTTGGTATAATAGTGTCTGTAATTAGAAAATTAAAACAAACATGGTAAGAACCTTGTACATGATAAATAAACAAAAACTGTACATCTATGAAGTATTCGATAATTTTGCTGACAATTAAGTCATTTCTAAGCTATGGTGATGCGATTTCATTAAAATTGTATATTCCATATGAAAACAGAATAATTTAAAATAAATCTTTGCTCGTACTCATTCAAAAAATTGAAAGAATGCGGTATGGGCTTTGCTCATTGTTGAAGGCCGTACGGTGACCTATAATTGTTAATGTCTTTGTCATTTTGGTCTCTTGTGGATAGTTGTCTCATTGGCAATCATACCACATCTTCTTTTTTTAAATTAAAGCTGTTGCTTACCTACAATCTCGAAAGCGTGCAGTTTAGGTGTTTTTTCTATAAAATCTATTTTTTCCTAATTAAAACTGACGTACTAAAAAAACGCGCTACACAATATTGTTTTCACTGTGTAATTTGGTTATCAATGGCAAAAAACATTGCATTGGGGTATGTTTCGAACAATCTCAAGATAAAAAACAGGAAAATTGACACAAACCCTTCCAGAACTTGGTTTACCTTAAGGTAAGTGGAACACCAATTACAATCGTGATGTTGATAACTCAAAGTTCGGGGATAAGTCATATAAGCTGATATCACAATCAAAAGTAGATGACGGGTTGTAATAATGATGTATTCGATATTGGTCATGTGTTCAAATTCATTCGTGGTTTTGTGATAAAAGAACTTAAAGATGATATGATTTTTTATATGAAATAAATTTAAATCGTTTACCTTTAATTCTCTTAGTCTGTTATATACATTTGGGGCTGAACCGTGAATACTCGTAATATTTGCTTTCGTTTCCAATTTTAATAACATGTACATGTACATGTACAACACGTACACAAGATTTTACATTAAAAAAAAACAGCCGTTGGTAACTATTCTATCACATTATTGATAAGATTGTCTATGCTTATTAAAATTAAATCGTTTACCTGCCATTCTTTCAGCTTGTTATAGGATTTGATATGAAAAGGATTTTCCCGTTATATCAACTTTCGTTTTTATTTGAATTACACGTAGTTATAGCACCTACGCAATACTTTGTTATTTGCATTTAAAAACCCAGGTATATCAAACATGGTGAAAAGGAAAACTAAAATATAATAAACAAACCTTGTGTACACACGTAGCAAATCAGAAATCAGTGTGTTTTTTTATCTTCATATTAAACTTTTATGCTATAGAAATATGTTTAACATGGGCAGTAGAACGTTTCTACATAATCATTTTATTTTCAAATGTTTTGATATAAATTAAAGTTAAATTGTTTACCGGCCATCTTTTCAGTCTGTTATAGATTTTATATGAAATGTGTATTTCCGTTAAACCAACTTTTGTTTCCATTTAACTTAAACCAACTTATAACACCTGTATGTAGACTATTTTGTAATTTGCATTTAAAAACTCAGGCACGTTAAACATGGTGACAAACTAACATATTCATAAAAAACGTGTTTGCACGGGATGAATTAGGCTTTAAATGCTTCCTCATCAATTTGTCCGAATTTAAAACATTTCTAATATATCTACATGGCGAAATAATAGGCAGGTCAAAATGTAGGTTTGGTTTGCTCAAAGTAACTTCGAATATACTATGCAGAACGTGTTGTTACTTTGAAGTTACTGTGAGAACCTCGATACAAATTATCCAAGTATCGGACTTATATACCCCACCCGTATTCCCGCCTATGAAAAGCTCGTGCAGTACTCACTAAAAACTTATGTATAGATACTATCCAACCAGTTCTTCAAACTTGTTCTACAAGTCACAGTTACTAAAGATAGAAATAGATAAGGGAAAACCCCAAATATAACGGAATAGAAATAAATGTATATAGATCTGGATTATAGATCGAGTTAGTGTCATTGTTCTATTCTTATAGTTGATGTGTTTCCCTCAGTTTTAGTTTGTAACCCGGATTTTATTTTCTCAATCGATTAATGAACTTTAAACAGCGGTAAACTACTGTTGCCTTTATTTATGTTTCTGTTGATATTTAAGTTATTCAATATTTTGTAACATAGGCAGCAGTTCATAATTATTCATAGTATATTAAAGATTGAAATGCCTTAATAGTTATCAAAAGTACCAGGATTATAAATTAGTACGCCAGACGCGCGTTTCGTCTACATAAGACATCGAGATATATGAAGAACCAAATATATATTATTTTTGTTTTGTCCAAAACAATAATGAAACAGAAATAATGAAATAAGAATTCCTGTTTAGTAGCCAATAAGGTGATAAAAGAACTTAAAATTAATATGATTTTTTTATGAAATAAATTTAAATTGTTTACCTTTGATTCTTGTCTGTTATATACATTTGGGGCTGAACCGTGAACATTGTGAATACTCGTTATATTTGGTTTCGTTTCCAATTTTAACAACATGTACTTGTACATGTACAACACGTACACAATATTTCACATTAAAATTTAACAACAGCCGTTGGTAACTATTCTATCACATTATTGATAAGATTGTCTATGTTCAGTTAAGTTAAATTGTTTACCTGTCATTCTCTCAGCTTGTTATAGAAATGTGTTTTCCCGTAATATCAACTTTCATTTTTATTTGAATAACACGTAGTTATACATGTTTATAACACCTACGCAATACTTTATTATTTGAATTTAAAAACCTAGGTATATCAAACATGGTGAAAAGGAAAACTAAGATATAATAAAAAAAAATGTGTACACACGTGACAAATGAGGTATTAGTGTGTTTGTTTATCTTCATATTACACTTTAATACTATTCAAATATGTGTTTGCATGGTCAGTAGAACGTTGATACTTCATCACCGTATGTTTTAATTTGTTGATATAAATTAAAGTTAAATTGTTTACCAGCCATCCTTTCAGCCTGTTACAGAATTTTATATGAAATGTGTATTTCAGTTATAACTTTTGTTTCCATTTAACTTGAACAAACTCATAACACCTGTATGTAGAAACATAGTTTTCAATTTGCATTTAAAAACTCAGGCACATTAAACATGGTGACAAACTAAAATATCCATAAAAAAACGTGTATACACGGGATGAATTAGGTTGTATATATATCTGGATTATAGATCGGGTTAGTGTCATTGTTCTATGCTTATAGTTGATGTGTTTCCCTCAGTTTTAGTTTGTAACCCGGATTTTTTTTTCTCAATCGATTTATGAACTTTATACAGCGGTAAACTACTGTTGCCTTTATTTAAGTTCCTGTTGATATTTAAGTTATTCAATATTTTGTAACATAGGCAGCAGTTCATAATTGTTCATAGTATATTAAAGATTAAAGCCTACCTAAGACAATGTAAGAATGTGAATAAATACATTTAGAGTTGGATTTACACATCTGCCTTGTATTGATTCTAGATAGGTTCCTTATGAGTAATTACAGTTTAGAGAAGGAAGTGGGTTAATAAGAACATATCATTAATTTCTTTGTCAAACCATTGATATCACGACAATATATCTAATTGATAATGTAGGACGATGGTACACACATATTGTCTTGGGGATGGATAAATGGAACTTTTTAAAACATCGCTTCCTTAAAGGGGCACTAGTTACGAGATATCAAATATATATTATTATTTTTGGCCCAAACAATAATGAAACACAAATAATGAAATAAAAATTCCTTTTTAGTAGCCAATAAGGTGATAAAAGAACTTAAAGATAATATGATTTTTTTATGAAATAAATTTAAATTGTTTACCTTTGATTCTCTTAGTCTGTTATATACATTTGGGGCTGAACCATGAACATGGTGAATACTCGTAATATTTGCTTTCGTTTCCAATTTTAATAACATTTACTTGTACATGTACAACACGTACACAAGATTTTACATAAAAATAAAACAACAGCCGTTGGTAACTATTCTATCACATTATTGATAAGATTGTCTATGTTAAGTTAAGTTAAATTGTTTACCTGTCATTCTCTCAGCTTGTTATAGAAATGTGTTTTCCCGTAATATCAACTTTCGTTTTTATTTGAAAAACACGTAGTTATACATGTTTATAACACCTACGCAATACTTTATTATTTGAATTTAAAAACCCAGGTATATCAAACATGGTGAAAAGGAAAACGAAGATATAATGAAAAAATGTGTTCACACGTGACAAATAAGGTATTAGTGTGTTTGTTTATCTTCATATTACACTTTAATACTATTCAAATATGTGTTTACATGGACAGTAGAACGTTAATATTTATCACTGTATGTTTTAATTTGTTGATATAAATTATATATATTAAAGATTGAAATGCCATAATAGTTATCAAAAGTACCAGGATTTTAATTTAGTACGCCAGACGCGCGTTTCGTCTACATAAGACTCATCAGTGACGCTCATATCAAAATAGTTATAAAGCTAAACAAGTACAAAATTGAAGAGCATTGAGGATCTAAAATTCAAAAAATTCAAAAAAGTTGTTGTGCCAAATACGTCTAAGCTAAAACCTACCTAAGAATGTGAATAAATACATTTAGAGTTGGATTTACACATCTGCCTAATATTGATTCTAGATATGTTCCTTATAAGTAATTACAGTTTAGAGAAGGAAGTAGGTAAATTAGAACAGATCATTAATTATTTTGTCAAACCATTGATAACATGACAAGATATGTAAGTGATAATGTCAAACATAGGTGCACACTTATCATATATTCATCAAAGGAATATTCGAAACTTTATTATTTTGTAAGGCTTTCGACTGTGTTCTATTGGACACCTATTGTTATAGACCAGACTCATATAGATGCTAGTTATACTTGTAACTCACGGGTCTCTAAAGATTGATTTAAGCTCTACTAGTCTAGTCGGTGATGGTGATGTTTTTTTCAGTCCGTTTGTCGCATGTCAAAAATAATTCCTTCATTTCATCAGAATTATTGTAACATATATCTCTGTCTGTAAAAGAGATAAAAAATTAAACTTTCGAATGCAAAAGTGTAAATAACATCATGAAAAAAAGAAGTAAAAAGACCCCCCCCCCCCTTAAAAAAAAAAAAACAACCAACATCCTTATAAAAAACGGAGTTGATCTTAGGAGCTCCCGTCGTGTTCCTTATGTAAGTAAAAACCCAGTGATGATTAAAAAAATTAATTTGAATCTATTTTATCTATTTCATCATATAATTAGATATTAATTAAGCAACTGACGACATCATATGGATGTATTGTTATATGTAGTGGGGATTTACATTCAATTTGGACGCAGTAGTGCGAAACTTCCTGTTTTGATTGTAAACCTTTTGTTTAACAATTAAACAATTAAAATATTGGTAACAATAGCTCTTTATCACAATGAACTTAAGGTATAAGTTTTACAGATCTATATTTAAATGTTTACGTATTGCCTGGCTGGCTTCATTTGAAATGATAAAAAAACGATCAAAAGATATTTAATGATACTGTGTTTTATTCATCTCGTGGTGATATATTCAGGAATCAGATTAAATTTTAAAGATCTGCACAATAATTTTACCAAAATGTTGACAATTCTATGTTTATTCTTTCTTTGTGTAAATTGTACTTTTTCGTTTTATTCTGGACATTGTAATATTTCATTAAGTATGAACGGAATGAGATGTGATTGTAGTTCGAGGAATCTAACATTTATACCAACAGAATGTCCACGAATTATATCTGGCTAACAATGACCTTGGCCTTTTATGTAAGGAAACATTTACTAGATATACACAACTCAGCTTTCTAGATATAAGTAACTGTAATATAACGTCAATCGACTAATCAGCTTTCAATAACTTGACACAATTAAAAAACCTGAAATTTTTAAATAATCCATTGAAAAAATTTCAAAGTAACGTTCTTGCACCATTAACTGAGCTTAGAGTTCTTTCCATTTCATATATTTTGCTGTCAACGTATCCAAGAGAGTCCTGGTCTGATGTTTGCAGAATTACAGCATTGGTTTGTGATGATGGCCCATCAAATGGAACATTTTCTGAGATATTTTCTGCCATGAAAAATCTAAACTACTTCGAAGTTGATTATCAGAGTGTTGTTATACAAAACTGTACATTTCAATCATTCAAAAGGACGCCATTAAAGCATTTAAATATAAATGGTCATTTACGAGAAATAGAAATCGACGCTTTTGCACCGTTAGCATTACTTTCTAGTCTAATCATTCCAAATCAAAATTTTCTGAAACTATCAAAAACATTACCAGCTTTGCACGTGTTTGAAAATCGACAAATGGAAGAATTGGATCTGAGCAATAATTTTAAACATTATGGTGAATATGTTATTTCGGCTAAACTATTTGCATATATCGGTAACATTTGCTTAAAAAGACTATCTTTGGGTTGGAATGGTATAAGAAGGATAGACGCTGTAGCCTTTCAGAAAATGAAATACAAACATTGTCTTGAATCTTTAAACTTGAAATACAATGACTTTGACTATCATCAGGATCTTATTGTTTTATATTTTAATTTCTTTATTAATATTAAAAGAATAGAAATTTCTTCGATCAATAGTAGATCCATTGAAAACATTCGAGAACAAAACAGTAATGGCACAAGAATGCTGGATCACAGAGCTATATTCAATACTCGATCAGATTGGTCTATCAGACTACCTTCTTCACTCGAATTTCTAAATGCATCATTTATAATCGGACGAAATAATGTGATAAACAGTATAATCATCAAGGGTATTACAAGATTGAAGATCATTGATTTTACATACTCATCACTTGACGACTGCAATTACACAGTGAATGGAATTCAGAACGTTTTAATACTTAATGTTTCACATTTCAAATGTAGTCTTTTAAATCCAAACCTTCTACAATCTGCCGTAAATTTGGAACAGTTGATAATGGAAAGCTCTTCACTAAGTATTGACCTAAAATTTGATCACCACAGTAAATTCCACCATGGACTCAAACGTTTACAGTATATAGACTTTTCAAGAAATGCATTTGAAGACCGATTCAGATTTTCAACATTTAAAAGTCAATTAGACAGTGTGCAATCTTTGATACTTGAAGGAAACGTATTCACAAGTGTGCCCTTAAATTTAGAAGACTTCAACCGTCTAAGTTTCCTTAACATCAGAAATAACAAGATAGCCTACTTGATGACTAAAGAAATTAACGCCATTGAAGTGCTATTCAGAAAATCAAATAGAACAATGACAGTCTTATTAGAAGGCAACCCTCTTGTTTGTACTTGTGCTTCATTAGATATTGTAGAATGGTTATTTACTACTAAAGTGAAACTTGACAGCAATGGTAGTTATTCGTGTGTCGGAAACGATGGAAATATTACAACACCAAATGCTGTCTACAATCACTTGCGAATTTTCAGAATAAGATTTATAACGACAGTATGGGTTATTTTTTCAGTAACATTGTTCGGTGTGCCTCTTTTATTCATTCTAGTTGGATATCGTTACAAATTGCACCTACAATACTTTTGTTTATTTATCGGAATGGCCAATCCACTTTTCCTGAAGTCAAAAGAAGAAAAACTTGAATATGATGCATATGTAGCTTATTGCGATGGGGACTATGAATGGGTATATGGACCTTTGCGCCTATTTCTCGAAGAGAGACGGAACTATAAACTTCTTTTGTTAGATAGAGGCGATGTCCTCGCTGGAGAACACAGACTTTTTGCTTTAAACAATTCGATTCCAAAATGCAAAAAGATAATCTTAGTGATTTCAAAAGAGTTTGTAAACAATGATTGGGCTTACTATGAAGCTACTGTTGGAATTGAACATTTCCTGGGATTACAAGCAAAAATAATTGTTATAAACCTAGAAAATATAACCAAAACAGATATTCCGCAATGTGTACTTCAAATGATGGCACTGGATGCCAATGACCACATTCGTAAAACAGACACATTAAATGAAAATAACATTTTCTGGAAATGTTTAGATCAAGCAATGAAACGTTAATGAAGGACAGTGTCGTTATGGCTTTTTTCAATTGATACTATTCGACAATTTTCATTTTATGTTCATTGCACTCATGCTTTGTCAGTGTAAAGCATATGCAAATAAATTAAACATTAAAAACCTGCACGGTGGTACTTAAGATATGATGACAATTATATTCATCAAAAAAACAAAAGAAACCTTTGATATTAAAATCAGACCTGATGTGCTTGCAGGAATAAACAACAACTTTACAATAACAAAAAAATAATACAACTATTTGTTTCCTTTCTGTTAAATTCAATTATTTTCGTGTTTCTGGCCTCAGATCACAATTATTCTACTCCTTTGCTACAATGCATCTTTTGGTAAAAGTCTAAATAAATTAAAATGTGCACCGCTTCAAACATGAAATAAATGTAACTGCTTATATATACCACTATTAGTCTAATAAAATATGATTCTAAGACAACCCATCATTATTATTTTTCTTTTGAGAGCCTTATTAAAATGCCAATGGTAGGATATGAATCTTGTATAAATGACTACGACCGACTTAGGCTAATTTGAGGGGTAGTCCTCTGGTCCTTTCCCCGAAATCCCGGGCTGAAAAACATAAAATTCCGAGATGCAGAATTTAAAGAAATTCATATGCCGAAATCCCCAAATCGAAAAATATATTCCCGGATCCTGTAAGGATCAATCTCAAAAACCCGGGCTTGAAAACACCCGATTCCGACGTCCCGAAAAAGGTTTTGCCTCCCTCTAATATAGCTACCCTACTTTCATTTTTGCCAAATCACTACTTTCACTTTCAACAATTAATTTGTATGCCCCATTTATGGGCATGATATTTTCTAGTCTGTGCATCCATTCGTTAGTTCGTCCGTCCATCTGTCCCGCTTCAGGTTAAACATTTTGGTAGTGGTAGTTTTTGATGAAGTTAAAGTCCAATCAACTCGAAACTTAGTAAATACAGTGCCGATGTGGAATCCGTGTACTTGTTCCACATGTTTTACTTTTTTAATATATATGCAACTGGTATGACCCCTTAAATAGTAAACATTTCAAAGAAAACAGTAGACAGAATACAGAGAGTCTCTATATATTAAAGTAGTATAATCGTAGTTTACATGTAGATAAACGCGAAAAATAATTGTCCTCTCTAAGGAGGTATAATAGTCGTTGTTCTTGCGATCTAAACACTATGATATGGAGAACGCTCGGATTGGCTTATTTATTTTTCATTTTTGTTATTTATAATACGATTGGTTGTACTTGTGTATCTTTCAAACCGGAAGTCTTATCTATGACTAAAAGTCAGTCTGGTGACGGAATCAATATTCGGACTCCTTTTTTGTCGTTTTTCTCCAAAAATAACTCAATCTGAATAATCATAAAAATGGATGACAAATACGACTATGTATGTTACCTATAGTACACAGAGGCATGATGATTAATTTATCGTGGAAGGAAGAGAAGCGACACACAAAATGAGGTCTTCTCGTTTAATAGTATAGAAATGGATTTTACGAACTGATTACATGTCAAATGTATAATATCATTGTCGGGTAATCGCTTATATATAATTAGACTAAAAAATATGCTTGACATGACGTCTTTTGGTCAATATACGTGCATTTCAATATTTTATTAGGTGACATCACACATGATTTCTGATGATTAACACAAAAGTAATAATTTTGGAATCTTGAATAAACCGACTATTTATGCAAAGACATATTCATTGCTCCTATCTAATGTTTTTCTTATTGGAATTTGGCGTCCATGATGCAGGTAACTTCAAGAAAATGCTTCGGACGCAACTCATTTTTAAAGTTTTACTTTCATTTATACAATTTCTAAATTACTAGTTACAATAGTTATCACAGGTACCAGGATTATAATTTAATACGCCAGACGCGCGATTCGTCTTCATAAGACTCATCAGTAACGTTCAGATCAAAATAGTTATAAAGCCAAACAAGTACAAAGCTGAAGAGCATTAAAATTCCAAAAAAGGTGTGCCAAATACGGACAAGGTAATAATTCCTGGGATAAGAAATTCTTAGTTTTTCGAAAAATTTTAAGTTTTGTAACAGGAAATTTATAAAAATTTACAAAAAATTGTAATTATGAAAAAAAAACCATGTCACATCATTTTGTCAAACAGACATGCTTGATTGTATGCTTATTATGTGTATGGTACAAAACATATATTTTTATTTAAAGATTCAATAGTTTTACATTTTAAAAAGACATAGCGGCATTGCATACAATACAAGGTCAGGAAATTATGTTAAGTAAAGCAATGTTCTTTGTTTTCTTCCCATTTAAATACCACTTCCTTATATCAATATTCAGATCGATATCTTTCTCGTTGAACATTACCTTAATATATATCAGGTAAAAAGTACGAACAATTTGAAGTATAGGTTGAAATGAATGACACCATTTTAATACACATAACGGAAATCCTTCCGTTATAAGAGCTCCTCTTTTCCTCTTTCATGTATAACACAAATGAATCTGAATTGTCTTATTTTAACAGTTTAATTGTTTTAGTACATTGTGATAGATGCAAAATATCGAATGTACAAACCAAATATCATTTTGTATATTTAAATATATATTCTTTAATAACCAAAGGTTGTTATCTTACACTAATTGATGCAGTCTAACATTATATCATTTCTTTAGAAGAAGAAAAAACCTAACAATCTTTTGTAGAACATCAGAAAAATGTTGGAAACCTTAACATAATGTATCGTCATTGAAAACTTACTCAAGTATTGCTGCATTTCAAAAGAGTCAACCACTTAATATTTCCTCGGTCGCACCCCACCTCACAGACTTAAACAAAAAATCAAGATTTGAAGAGGAAAACATCATAATTTAATTTCATCTCACCTTTCAGTTATTGCGTTGTTAAATAAATTTAGACTTTGCTTGTTCTCGTCAATAAATGTACAAAATAGTCCAAAGAACAAGTTTATTACCACGAAATGGCCTTAGTACCATATACATGCCGAACATGATAAAAGTGGAAGTTACATTCTTATTTTAACAAAAAAAAAATAGTATGATTGCCAGTAAAACTTCTTAATACCTTCATATACTAAGTTCCGTAATTTAAGTAAGTAGAATTTCACGCATAATCCTTAGCAAAGACCAAGTCAATAAAAAAATGAGAATGGAATGAACTAATACTCGGTACAGATCTCACAAAACTCACAATCTCACAGAATCCAACATTTTCTACATTTGATAATGCCTGTACCAAGTCAGGAATATGACATTGGTTGTCCATTTTATCATTTGATTTTGCCATTTGATTACTGATTTTCCGTTTTGAATTTTCCTCGGAGTTCAGTATTTTTGTGATTTTATTTTTTACTGACAGCTAGTTCATAGACAATAATATGAAGAAAAATAAAAACATTCGTCTAAGATTAAATGTAACTTCTTTTTATAAGACAAAACAATACAATAAAGGTTAAGGTAATCTTTTCCTGGTTAAGAAAATCCTTAGTTTTTCGAAAATTTCAAAGTTCTGTAAACAGGAAATTTATTAAAACGACCACACAATTGATATTCATGTCAACACCGTAGTGCCGACTACTGGACTGGTGAAAAGTGTTGTTGATCTGCTAAAATAATGTTTATAGATCTTATACGAATAATACCAGACAAACTTTGGAGGTATAGAATCAATTAGGTTTTCCCCTTCCATCGAGCATGTTTATTCTCTTAGTTAGTATTTTTCATTATCAAGTCAATATGTTATGTTTTACAATATCAGGATTCTCATGAAGGTCTACAGATGGTAACAGAAGAACGTTTTTTGATACACAACACAGGCCTAATGCGTTTCCCTGATTTTTAGTTTGTAACCCGGATTTGTTTTTTTTTTCTATCGATTTATGAGATTAAAACAGCGGTATACTACTGTTGCCTATATTTAGAATGATTGGGCGACAAGGACTCCTCACCAGAAGTATTTTAACAGTCTGTATAATGTATCCCAGATGAAGCGTACAATTCTGCTACAAGGAGTCTGTTGCTACTGAATTAAATATGAGGTCTGTCAATTCAATTGAACTACCGAAATAATGATGTACTTACCAGATAAAATCAAATTGATTAAATATATATTTTTTGAGTAATAAAAGAGGTGATCAAAGAGCAAACAAAATTCATTCTGAGTTGCATAGCTATCTGTTTGCATGAAATAATTTTCCTTTATAATTTACCTGTTGTAGAACGAAAATAGAAGAGCAGATTCTTTAATATATATTGATTGTCAATGTATTCATTTGTCATTAGTTTCGATTTGATATTAATAATTTCAAGCTCTCTGTCTGTGTAGAACGTTGTTAAAAAAGTAAACTCTCAGTAAAATACTGATTTCCACGGAAAATTCAAAACGGAAAGTCCCTGATCAATTTATTTGTCGAAACAAATGATATTAAGTAAATGACCATCATGTCTTATTTTGGCGAAAGGAGGTTAAAACGAAACGTATCCTTCGAGACAGTGTCATTGACCATTCATTTGTATTGACCCGGATACATGAAACCAAAAAACTGTTTTCCCCACCTAAATAGATATAAGAAGACGTGGTAGGAGTACAAGTGTCAATAAGACAACTCTCCATCAAGGTAACTTATAAGTATAAACTTATCATAGATACCAGTATTAAATTTTTTCTTCACGTCAGACGCACTTTTCGGCTACAAAAAAAACCCTCATCTGTGACGCTCTAATCTAAATCAAATAAAATACAGCTTAGGTACAATGTAATATATATTGCTGAGGTCAAAAAGTCTTAGTATTTCAAAAACACAAACGTTTTGTAAACAGTAAATTTTAAAGTTAACGGTTCGAGGTCAAAGTACGGTCTTCAACATGGAGGTTTGGCTCACACCAAACCGCATGCTAAAAAAATTAAAAAAATTAATAGATAAAGTAAAACCATTTAGACGAAAAAAACAACTGTATAATCTCTAAAAAATACAAGTAAAGAGAAACACTTATGAACCACATCAACAAACGACAACTACTAAATATCAGATTCTTGACAGGAACATTTAAACCAATTTTGCAAAAAAGGTCGAAATACGACAATGAATGTAAAACATAGAGATCTTCTATCGTGTGTTATAAATAAGGGAAATAAAAATATATTATAAACGATGTGGAGATCTCAACTCCAAGTTATGATTTGATTTTGAGTTACTATATATGTCAAGTGTCAATTATGCCTTAACCAAGGAACAAACAACATTGCTTGTGTATTCAACGAATCTTTTGATAATTTTGAAACTCCCATTTTTCAGTACGATAGTTACTTTAAAAATGGAGCTCGAGATATTTTGAACTTAAACTAACAAGAGAGGCGAAAGACACCAAGAAAAAAATATATAGACTAATAAGTCGAAAACATACTGATAATCCAATGGCATAGAAACCCGATTAATAACCAAAAACAAAGAACTGTGCAGCAGTACTAAACCCAACGACCCTGCTACACACGTGACATCAATTAAAGTGAGAAAATTGTCTTCACTAATAACCAATAACGTTAAAACAGTAGGACAACAAAACTACATCAAGTATTTCACAAATGTATTCATGTTTATATAGGACTCTTAAGGTAACACGATACCGAATGACGTTACGCCACGAGTTATCGGTCCTGACGTTATCGAATAATGTTCACACATACCAGTCAATACAGCAGGTTCTGCAATCAAAATGTTATTATTAAAATAATAAAAATCCTTTTATTTTTGGTAACTGTGTGACATTTTTAACGGTTACTTTTCCTATATGCAGAGTGCCGACAGCGTTGATGCAATACGTAATGCTTTGACATAGTTAGATTGCTTTATCCTTTTCAGGCAATTCTTCTGCTCATTGTTAACCTACTATACTTTTTAGATATTCTGTTTCTTTGATGTTTAAAAATCTGCACGATTTATTTACCTTATATGTTCTAGTGCATAACAGACTGAATTTTATCACTTTATTTTTATTCATGGTTTATTTTTGAAATAAATAGTTGTTGCCTTTTGGGGGCCCTGAAGGGCATATTGCTCACATACTAGGCGTCGGAAAAAGCCCGAGGAGTTCCACAGTCTTGAAAGGAGATTTTAGAACAAGTATACAAGTATATACCTGTAAAAAAGAAGTGTTTGTATTTCTTTGTGTGGATAAATATACTATATATATGAACATTGTCAGAAAATATAAAATGTATTTGTACGAGCTTTAGATACTTCTATTACAACAACTACCTATTCCATTTATTGTCATCCGTCACTTCATAGTAAAACTTTAGTTGGTAAAATTTAAATCGTTGCCTCTAATTTTGTCAAAGAAATCGACATAGTTTTAACGCAGACCGCGAAGAGACCCAACATGAACAGTTACGCTAAACAAAATATCTACGTTACCGCTTGCCCATTATGGAAGAGGGGTATCATGAGACTTTATTTGTAAAAGAACAAGTACAAAGAAAACAAAACAAAATATTTGTTACTTTTACATTAGTTGGCTGATATAGAATAATTAAAATGGAGATATGGGATATGCAATTTATAAGATAGCAACATCTGGGCAACTAACGACATCAAACCCAAGACATCAAGAAAATCGGGACTAATGCTAATTGGACGAGTAACGTTTTACCTCTAATTTGTAGTTTTGGTAAACGTTGGTCACCTAAATTGGAAAGTCATTTTGATAACTTTATGTGTAGTGTAATTATCACAGTAACATTTCAGTCTCTTAGTATATATGTGTTTAAGTCTTTTCGTTCCTCTAGAGAAAATTCAAACCATAATGAAGTAAGGAGATGTCGTAAAATTGTCAATAAATCAACTTTCCACCGAAGACGAAATGACGTAAATGTTAGTTTCCTTACATTGCTACTACATTTTAGATCTCCAAATTACCCTTCCATTATATGAACTGCATATTTAAAAATATGTATTGTCACCAAATTCCTTATAGAGCACGTATCATCATATTGTTTAACCCGTGTCCGTTCGACGGTGGTATCTGTAAATTTGCTTTCGCAAATTTTTTGTTCTTCTCTCGCCGGGATTCGAACCCATGCTACTGAAATATCGTGACAACAAATCGCCTGCACTGTAGCCGTCCCGCTAGACCACACGACCACCTGGGCTTCACAATAATAAAGCTTTCGGTGGCTGTGTGTTACCTTTCCTCGTCAGTTTTAATCTAGCGGCGTACTACAGTACATGATATATAAGGCATGGAGATGATAAATATGGTTTATACGGCTAAATATTTAGGACTACAGTCCTTTTGCTTCAGCTTTTAGATTATGTTCTTGGTGTTACTACTCATATAAAAGGTGCGCATATCGTCTGGATTTTTTTTTCTCTTTTTTTCATGACAGGTTTCTGGATTAGTCAATTTGATAAAATATAAAGGCACGCAGAGTACAGACTCCGGCTTACATCTCCAACATGTGGAATTTCAAGCTGGAACTTTTATATTTTGCAGTTTGTTTTACTTTTTATAAAGAATGGATATATGATCTCAAGATTTGTTTTGTAAATTATTTTTCACAAATGACAGAATGTTACACTTTGTGAAATTTTGCATACAGTTTGAACGGTTTGTTTGACTTGCTGAACAGACAACTCACACATTTACACCACGCAGAGTACACTATACTAATGTATGTAACAAGTCAAGATTATGGCAGCTGTTTTTCATTTTTTTTTTATGTTTTTGAGCTTATGATTTCGTCATTTGATAAGGGACTGTTTCGGTAATTTATTTATTTTTTTTGAATGTGTATTTTTATCAGGATCATTATTTTCCCTCATAATTTTCACACAACTAACCATGATAACAGAAATTTTAACCTTTTTGACTGGTGTATCAATTGTGTCTTTTATAAACAACTGTTTTCAAAATTGAATTGTATCGTCCCGAACACGCATGAACTATTTGCCACTGAACTTTAAACAACCATCAAACCAAGCAATTAAAAAACTGCATGTTAACCAAATCACATTTTTGAAGTACTCTATGAAGTACTCTATGTATGCATGGATGCAGCGATGACACCACAATTGTTTTATATGATGGAGTTAAAAAATTAGAATGAAACTCGCGTGACATTTTTATGTTATTTTCACGTAAACTTTACAAAAATATGAAGGTATTTTTCATGATTTTCATTAAATTTTAGAAGAAAGTTATTATTTAAATAATACGTGAATTTAACATGTACAAAAGTCAGGGGATTTATGCATGAACTATTAACCTAAGATTCATGTGGAATCAACCAGTTCACGCAAGATTTAAGTATATGCTCTTTGATGTGAATATCAGACGAGATTAATGTTAATTCATGTGAATGAAATTTCAATTTGCAGGACGAAATAAAATTATATCAATAGAATTGTATATTGCATTACTAGGAAATATACGAACCCCAACAGGGGAAATGAAAAAAAATAAATACCATTCAGATTCCGACACATATTTTGTTTTCCATATCTCTGAGTAGGAATAACCTTATA
This sequence comes from Mytilus galloprovincialis, assembly GCF_965363235.1. NCBI lineage: Eukaryota > Metazoa > Mollusca > Bivalvia > Mytilida > Mytilidae > Mytilus > Mytilus galloprovincialis. The sequence continues at coordinate 3,227,398 of NC_134850.1, forward strand.
TTCTGTATACTATAACGTCACACGTTTTCGGTCAATTTTTAGGCGTATCGATCAACTTTGTAGCCATTTATCTCAAAAACAAGGATGGTGACATATGATTTTCTATACGTGTATTGATTCAGTATACAATCCTCGATATTATGTTAGTTTTTTGTTTTCCTCCGTATATAAGAACCTAGCCATCCATTGGAAAATTGTAAAAAGTTGGCCGAAAAAAAAGGCATTTCCCCTATATACCTATGTAAATTTGTCACCAAAACTGACGTTTTCCTACGAAATTTCAAAGAAAACAAAAATGGTGACCCCTATTTTTTATTAGATATTCCGATGTAATTCAATTAAAAGAACACGTGTGTCGAAAATTTTGGAAATCGGGAGATATGCCATTCGGTATCGTGTTACCTCAAGTGCAATGGGGACGCTAAAGTACAATGGTCACGCTAAAGTGCGATGGTATACGCTATAGTGCGATTCTTCCATACGATAAAGTCCAATGATCTGTAAAAGTATAGGTGTATGAAACTTAGTCGGATTATGACGTTATCAGTGTTCATACAAACTAAAAATGAACACACCGGAAAACAAATCACAAATAATGCATTAAGAACTTTTAAACCAGATGTCAATAACTAAATTACATTAAACATAACCGTGCTTCGATGGCTGAAACAAAGGGGATTCATTTTGGTAGTTGGAAGAAGAGCCTGGATCCTGCAGTCGGCCGTTTTACTTTAGGCTCCAAAGATACAAGTAGTCTTCACATTAATATCTTGTATCTTGGTTTTATTGGAAACAAACGGATACATTTGAATTATTGTTAATTCTGCAGTTTTCTTTGAGGCCCCCGTTAGAATATTGTCAATTTTATTGAAAAGTAACGTCGTCAAAACAAATAAAGCTACATGTATTCATGCGTAAATTATCAATTGTCGGCTTAAACTAATGTAAATATAACATGGATGCGAAGTTGCTACAATAAAAAGAGAAAATGAGGCTCAGCAAAAATCGCCTTTCTCTAATAATTTATTTAAAATATGCATCAAATAAATGTTATATTTTCCGACAATAAACGGATTTTGTATTTGTGATTTAAAAGGACGGTAGTGAGGGAAGGTGTTACCATGAGTGATAGACTACAACGTGTGAACGGCAAGCATCCCCAGTTATCACAATATTTAACACGCCTGAATTGTTTTTCATTTACAAGAAATATCGTAATTTGTAACACATAAACTACCTTTTTAGAAATAATAACTTTGTTGGTCTTTAAGTCTTTATGTATCATTCACTTAAGACTACTGTTAAATTATTATGCCTATCAAATATGGTATACCTTATAATACCAGATTTTAAAAAAGGAATTGAATGTTCATTAACTTTTTTCAAAGCCATCGAACCTTACCCTATTGGTCCATCGCACTTTAGCGTGATTTACCATCGTACTTAAGCGTGAGACAACATCGTACTTTAGCGTAGACCATTGCACTTTAGCGTGGCCATCGCACTTTATAGTACCATCGCACTTTAGAGTCCTACATATACAATATGTGTTAATGTAATGCCATCTGTTGATGTATAGGGTAGCTTAATTTCGGAACATTAAGAAAATCTTAAAATGCTACTAAACAGATAGTTATTATATCAGAAAAAAACAAAAAAATATGTGTATTGTATATCTTATGAAAATGGTCGCATTGATGTATACTCCTTAAACTACAATTACTCAATCTTGTATAAATATAAAGCAAACTGATTTAAAAAAAAATTCTATATAAACATATTATACATTACAGTAAAAATATAGAAAATCGGGTCGGCCTTTTATGGTTTACTTTTTACAAAAACAAAAAATGAAAACAACACGTTTAATGCTTCCGAAGCGCTTTTCTTGATTTACCTTTATCAGGAACGCTCAGAGCCAAATATTTACATTGCCATCCCTTTAAACAGAACAATACAATATCTTTTTAAATATAAGTATAAAAACAGTAATGGCTATTTAAAAATATTGTTTCTTTTCAAATAATCCAAATGATATTTGGGTGGTAATGTAAAGTATGTTTGGTTGAATCTAATAAGAACCCACAGCAGTTACATTTTTAAATAAAAGAAATTTTATTTATTTATGCATTTAATTTGTGTCACTCATCCCAACCTTTATTTCGATTTGTTCGAATTATTTCACCTGTTAAAATAGGTAATTGTATACGAAATAGATTTAGGTATAAGGAAGTAGTATTTAAAATGAAAGAAAACCGTTATCGTTTAAATTCACATAAACTTTACTATGGCATGCAACGTTGTCACATCCTGTTAGAATATTTAATTTATATTGAACAAAAAACACCTGGTTTGCATGCGTCACGGTACAAGGAACTTATATCAAACACATATTTTACAAAATAGTTTTATATTTTTCAATGAAAGTCACGTGATGTTTGTTTGTTTGTTTTCTTTGGGTACTTCAATATTGGTGACTGATGTGCTGCATTTTGGTACTTCCTATTTTCCTTTTTCATTGGATACTTGGATGTTAGTGATTGATGTGTTGAATTTTTTGTTCTTCCCCTATCCTTCGTGTGAAGGCTTTGATAAATAACAATTTCACTTCCAAATAAATGTAAAATTTAAACTCTACACGATTTAAAACAAATATTCAAAATTTATTTTTCTTAGGGGTTAGTATTCCCCATTGAAGTATGATAAATGTAATATATTGATGTCTTTCTCTTCTTTTTTTTCTAAAACAAAGCTCACTAATTTAGATATCCAAGCATAAATAAAGTAAAAAAGTATGAATTCGAAAATTGTTTGATATCATAATCTAATCATTTATCATTTATAATTTGACAAAATGACAAAGTTGTCTTCATTAACGCTTCATGGCTAGATCCAAACATTTCCAGAAAATGTTATTTTCATTTAATGTGTCTGTTTTTCGAATGTGATCATTGGCGTCCAGTGACACCATTTGCATTACACATTGCGGTATTTCTGATTTGGTAATACTCTCCAAGCTTATAACAATTATTTTTGCTTGCAACCCAATAAAATGCTCAATCCCAACAGTAGCTTCATAGCTCGCCCATTCATTGTTCACAAACTCATTTGAAATAATTAAGATAATCTTTTTACATTTTGAAATAGAATTACTTATGGCAAGTCTATTTTGACCAGGCCGTACATCCCCATCTCCTCTGTCTGACAAAAGAAGTTTATAATTTCGTCTCTCGTCAAGAAAGGAACGCAAAGGTCCATACACCCACTTATAATCGCCATCACAATAAGCTACATATGCATCATATTCAAGTGCTTCTTCTTTTGACATTCGGAAAAGTGCATTGTTCATTCCGATAAATAAACAAAAGTGTTGTAAATGCAATTTGTAACGATATCCAAGTAGGATAAATGATAGAAGCACACCGAATAAAGTTGCAGAAAAAATTTAACCATATTGTCATTATACATCTTATTCTCATAATTCGCAAGTGATTGTAGACAACATTTGTTTTTGTGATATTTCCATCGTTTCCGACACACGGATAACTACCATTGCTGTCAAGTTACACTTTAGTAGTAAATAACCATTCTACAAAATCTAACGAGGCACAAGTACAAACAAGAGGGTTGCTTTCTAATAAGACTGTCATTGTCTTATTTGATTTTCTAAATAGCACTTCAATTGCGTCAATTTCCTGTGTAGTCAAATAAGCCATCTTGTTGTTTCTCAGATTAAGGAGCCTAAGCCGGTTAAAGTCATTGAGTTTTAATGGAATAGTTGTGAATAAATTCCCTTCAAGTATCAAAGATTGCAACCTGTCAGTTTGACTTTTGAATGTTGAACTTCTGAATTGGTCTTCGAATGCATTCCTTAAAAAGTCTATATACTGCAAACGTTTGAGTCCATGGAGGAATTTTCCATGGTGATCATCTTTTAGACCAATACTTAATGAAGAACTTCACATTATCAGCTGTTCCAAATTGAAACCCGAGCAAAGAAATTCAGGATTTAAAACACTGCATTTGAAGTGTGACATATTTAGAACTCTCACGTTCTGCAATCCGTAAATAGGATAGTTGTAGTCGTAAAATGAGGAGTATGTTAAATCATTTGAAGTGTGACATATTTAGAACTCTCACGTTCTGCAATCCGTAAATAGGATAGTTGTAGTCGTAAAATGAAGAGTATGTTAAATCAAACATGTTTAGGGTTTTAATAACCTTAAATGTGATGCTATTTATAGAACTGGTATGGCTGAGAATAAAAGATGCGTTGATGAATTCAAGCGAAGACGGAAATCGTATAACGATATCTTCTGTGTTGCATATGTGTATGGGGACTTCACTTTTGTCCTGATGGCCAAGGTTACATTGTTTATTATATCTCTTTTGTATTGGTATATTCTTAGCGAATCTTCTGAGATTTGTAAACAAATTGAGATTCACGATCAGCCAAGCTCTTAATGATAATCGAAGTTATTATTATTTAGATTAAAATTCTCAAGACAATGTTTGTACTTCATCTTCTGAAAGGCGATTGCATCTACCAGCCTCATACAATTTCCAGTTAAAGATATTTTCTTTACACAAATATTACCTGTATATGCAAGTTGTTCTGTTGTAATAACATATTCCCCGTAATGTCTAAAATTATTGCTCAAATCCAATTCATCCATTTTTCGATTCTCAAACACTCGCAAGCTGGTAATGTTTTTGATAATATAAGATAATCTTGATTTGGAATAATAAGACTAGAAAGAACTTTTAAAGGTGAAAAAGAATGTATTTCTATCGCCCGTAATCTGCCCACTATACCTAAATATTCCAACGGTGTACCTTTAAATGCGCTAAAAGTAGAGTTATGTAAAATATTATGTTCATAATCAATGTAGAAGTACTTTAGATTTTGCATAACAGAAAATATCCAAATCGCGAATGATCCATTTGACGGTCGACCATAAGTAAACACCATTAAAGCGTATTTTTACAGTTGTTTTCATAAGTGAACAAAAGGAATAATTCTGTTGTTGAATGTCTTGATCGGTGCCATGAATGCACGCTCATTTCATGTTCAGACACTTTCGTCCCTGAACTATACAGATTGATATGAATAAAATGAGGAATGGATTATACGTAAGTTAGAAAGGAACCAAATTCAAAAACAAATATAACCAAATGACGTATAGGGGGCAATATATAGAGTTTCCATGTCTATTTTACTATCTAAACAACGCGTTGTTTGTGTGAATAGAAGTGTGGTAGAACTAACATAGGTTTGATAAAACAATATTAAAATTTGTACACCTATATGATAAAGAAAAAAACCATTCAAAACATAAAATATTTGGTTTTTGCTTTCGCCTGGAACAAAGAGAAAATAATTTGAGCAACTCAAACAAAACTTCAGTAACTGTAATATCTTATGCGTAAAATATTTTTCTATTTTTTTAATCAGTAAATTATAATTTTCTTTGGTGCTATCAAAAAAAAGAAAAAAAAAGATAAGTAAAAGCTCACCACATCAAGAGACAAAACCATGACCAACAAAAGACAGACAACAATAACACAACATAAGACTGAAAATTAAAGATTGACCGACACGGCCGGAGTGACTGCGTGTGATATAGAAGAGTGATTATATCGGTGTCATAGCATGGTGATGACAGAAACAGTATCACATTTACTACACACGATAACTGGTTTCTGCTCCACTGGTGTTTCCAGACGTATTAAGTCGGTGATAAATTCAAAATAGTATATCCGAAATCATCTGTGACACAGATATTTCATAACGGTCAACTAGAATCAAACTTTCTGCTTTTTTACTATATAAATGATGTTTTAGATATTAATAAAACAATTGATGGTGACACAGGGATGTATTTTTATATGTAGTGGGAATTTACATAAGACACAACAGCGTTAAACTTCCTGTTTTGATTGTCAACCTTTTGTTGAATAGTTTAACATTTTAACAAAAGATATTTAGCACAAGGAACTTAAGGTATGTGTTTTACAGTTATATATTTAAATGTTAACGTAATGCCTGACTGACATTATTGGGTATGGTGAACCGATCAAAAGATATCATTTCGTGATGATACATTCAGAAATCGGATTAAAATTGTCTAGATTTGCATAATAGTTTTAGCACAATGTTTACAACTCAATGTGTATTCTTTCTTTGTGTAAATTGTACTTTTTCATTGGTTTATTCCGGATATTGTGAGATTTCAATGAGTATAAAGGATATAAGATGTGACTGTAGTTCGCAAAATTTCACATTTATACCTACAGAATGTCCACAAATTACATCAGAGTTATATCTGGCTAACAATGACCTTGGCCTTTTAGGTAAGGAAACTTTTTCTAGATATAAAAAACTTAGTTATCTGGATATAAGTAACTGTAATATAACGTCAATCGACCAATCAGCTTTCGATTATTTGACCCAATTGAAAGAACTGAAATTTTTCAATAATCCACTGAACACATTTCAAAGTAATGAATTTGCACCATTAACTGAGCTACGAGTTCTTTCCATATCGTATACTCTACTGTCAACGTATCAAAGAAAATCGTGGTCTGAGTTTTTCAGAATTACAACACTGATTTGTGATGATGGCCCATCGAATGGAACATTTTCTGAGATATATTCTACCATGAAAAATCTAAACTACTTCGAAGTTGATTATCAGAGTGTTGTTATACATAACTTTACATTTCCTTCATTTAAAAGGACGCCATTAAAGCATTTAAATATTAATAGTCATTTACGAGAAATAGAAATCGATGCTTTTGCACCGTTAGAATTACTTTCTAGTCTTATCATTCCAAATCAAAATTTTCTGAAACTATCAAGAATATTACCAGCTTTGCCCGTGTTTGAAAATCGCCGAATTGAGGTGTTAGACTTGAGCAATAATTTTAAAAATTACGGTGAGTACATTATTGCGGCTGATCTATTTGTATATATCGGTAACATTTGCTTAAAAAGACTATATTTGAGTTGGAATGATATTCGGAGGATAGCTGCTACTGCCTTCCAGAAAATGAAGTACAAACTATGTCTTGAGACTTTTAACTTAAATTGCAATGACTTTGACTATCATCAGAATCTTATTGTCGTATATTTTAATTTCTTTATTAATATTAAAAGAATAGACATTTCTTCGATAACTAGTAGATCTATTGAAATTGTTCGAGAACAAAACAGTAATGGCACAAGACCACTGGATCACAGAGTTATATTTGATACTAGATCAGATTGGTATATATATTAGACTACCTTCTTCTCTCGAATTTTTAAATGCATCATTCATAGTCGGACGAAATAATCTCATAAACAGTATAACTTTCAAGGGTATCAAACGATTGAAGATCAATGATTTCACATACTCGTCATTTGACGATTGCTCTTAAACAGTGAATGGACTACACCACGGTCCGTGTATATCTGCGTCAAATCGTTTTTCGTTTTGAAATATCAAAAACCAAAAACAAAAAACGAAAGTGTTTTCATTTTTTGTTTTTGATTTCTTAAAAACCAAAATGAAAAACAAAAGTGTTTTCGTTTTTCGTTTTTGATTTCACAAAACAAAAAACGAAAAACAAAAGTATTTTCATTTTCCAATTTTGATTTCTCAAAAACTAAAATCGAAAAATGAAAGTGTTTTCGTTTTTCGTTTTTGATTTCACAAAACAAAAAACGAAAAACAAAAGTATTTTCATTTTTCAATTTTGATTTCTCAAAAAAAAAAAATGAAAATCGAAAGTGTATTCAATTTATCTTTCCCCCACACTGTTTAATAGTCATTCAAAAAAGGACAATGTTGTCATTTGTCATTCATTTAAAGGTCGTTAAAGTATACATGCACAGCGGTTGTCAGATTAATACTACTTTAATCGAAGATAATGTCGACGGATGCAAAAGTCTTTATCAATCTAAACAATAAGGGTGCGTGATCTTTACTTTTAAGTTTGGAGAGGTTAATCCAAGATGATAATAAAGAAGCGTAACTAGCCTTTTTTGCAAATAAAGCAAATTATATATTGTAGGTGAGGGAAGGGCTCAAGGACCCAGGAAGAACTGGAAAAAATGATACAAAATCTTTTAGACCCTTTCTTAATCAAAAGCGCAAGTTTTGTTTTATCTATTTTATTATGTACTGGTCTCGGAGCAAAATATATAAATACAGTGTAGGACTTTTAGTATTTACATGTATGAACAATATCAAAAGACATATGTAGAATGAAGAAAAAATTAATGTAATCCACAAAGTCAAGTGTGTGGTTATTGTTAGTTTAAACATATTTATTAATAGTGGATTGGAAATTTTCTCCCCGGAACGGGGATCGAAACAGGAACTTATGTTTTTGTAGTCCGATGCACTAACCTATGTTACTTTTGTATAATGAGGATCAATGGTCTAGTACCTCTGAACTAGTGGATTTCGCTTTAATATGACTGGACAAAAGGTTTATTTTTTGTATTCAAAGTTTGGTGGGCAAGTAAATTATTTATTAGCTTAAAAAAGATTAATCCGTGCTATAAATTAACTTGTCATTTTGATCAAGTAGGCCCTAGATCGGTAAGGGTTAGGTAGGGTATACGACCTCAACGTTAGACATACTTTAGAAAAAAAAACTGAGCAGAACAACACCCTGGATTTTTCTACTGTAGACCCCAGCTACCCAGCTTCCTCTTGCACCTAGTGAGGACAATTCTTATTACATTTTCGGTAAGGGTGGGGCGTTCAATCCCAACTTTGGACCTATCTTTGAAAAAATGATAAGCTAAACAGCAACCTTGATTTTTTTCTCCAGCAGACATGAGCTCCCCTTTACACATTGTGCGGACAGGAGTATTTCCGTAGACATTTGCTTATTTACTTTTATGTAAAGATGGGGTATGGTGGGTAACTGAGGTCCATTACAGAGACTCCAATGTGGTGTGGTCTATGCAGAACAATTACCGGAAATCTATAGTAGTTTGCAAAGTAATAGTCTTTTTTTATAATGTGATATGTAAAATGTTGGCAAATAATGAAAGCACGCTTCTCTATTAATAGACATAGAAATAAAGAAAAACCGTATAACCAATAACAATCTCCCAGAGACAAACTAGCGTTCATTAAGGCAACTAGTATGATGGTCTGTATTCTTTGATATTTTAGGCAATATTTATCTATTCTTTATACTTTTTGACAACTGTTCTCTTATCATTACATTTTAACACCATTATTCTAGCTATTTTATTTATTTCTTAGTCCATTGTCTCTATTATTTATATTTTTTGTCCACCATTCATAATTCCATAATCCCCCATCAACGGCCTCTAGTTAATGTCACCTTATAGTCTTCACAAATAAGCAAAATTAACACCTTATAGGCTCTAATGGCAAACCAATTGAAGGCTTTAATATCCAAGTTTGATTGTGAAACTGCGGAAATTTTTAAAATTTGATCAAGCAAAATACATTATCGACCTCGTCCTTGTAGTTCGTAAAATACTGGCAGATGGACCTTGGTCATCAATTCTAATAATCTTTGATCGACCTTTCTAAACATAAAAGTAATAAAGTTCACGCACCCATATTGTTCCGATTGCTAAAGACTTTTGCATCCGTCGACATTATCTTCGATTAAAGTAGTATTGATCTGACAACCGCTGTACATGTATACTTTAACGACCTTGAATGACAAAGGACAACATTGTCATTTTTTGAATGACAATTATACAGTGTGGGGAAAGATAAATTGAATACACTTTCGTTTTTCGTTTTTTGTTTTTGAGAAATTCAAGTATTGGCATAAAAGATGAACACCACAGAAAATTCCTCCATGGACTCAAACGTTTGCTGTATATAGACTTTTCAAGAAATGCATTTGAAGACCGATTCAGAATTTCAACATTTAAAAGTCAGACAGCGTGCAATCTTTGATACTAGAAGTGTTCCCTTAAATTTAGAAGACTTCAACCGTCAAAGTTTCCTTTACATCAGATATAACAAGATAGCCTTCTTGACAACAAAAGAAACCGATGCCATTGAAGTGCTATTCAGAAAAAAATATATACCAATGACAGTCTTATTAGATGGCAACCCTCTTGTTTGTACGTGTGTTAATTAGATTTTGTAGAATGGTTATTTACTAAACAAGTGAAACTTGACAGCAATGGTAGTTATTCGTGTGTCGAAAACCATGGAAATATTACAACAACTAATGTCGTTTACAATAAATTGCGAATTATGAGAATAAGATGTATTACGACAATATGGGTAATTTTTTCCGCAACATTATTCGGTATGCTTCTATTGTTTATTTTAGTTGAATATCGTTACAAATTGCACCTACAATACTTTCGTTTATTTATCGGAATGGCCAATCCACTTTTCATGAAGACAGAAGAAGAAACACTTGAATATGATGCATATATAGCTTATTGTGATGGAGACTATACATGGGTATATGAACCTTTGCGCTTATTTCTCGAAGAGAGACGAAATTATACATTCTTTTTGTTAGATAGAGATGTCCTTGCTGGAGAACATATACTGTTTACTTTAAACAATTCAATTCCAAAATGCAAAAAAGATAATCTTAGTAATTTCTAAAGAGTTTGTAAACAATGATTGGGCATACTATGAAGCTACTGTTGGAATTGAACATTTCCTTGGATTACAAGCAAGAATAATTGTTATAAACCTGGAAAAAATAACCAAAACAGAAATACCGCAATGTGTTCTGCATATGATCAGATCTGCAAAACAGACACATTAAATGAGAATAACTTTCTGGAAATGTCTAGATCAAGCAAAGAAACGTTAATGAATGACTTTATCGTTTTGGCTTTTTTTCAATTAATGCTATTCAATACATTTTGTAATTTAATTTTTGTTCATTGCAAATATTGCATTGTCAGTCTAAAGCATATGCAGTTCAAATATTAAAAACCTGCATGGTCGTATTATAATTATGATGATCACTATATTCAACAAAGGAATAAAAGAAACAAAAAATATTCAAATCAGACTAATATGATCAATTTTTACCGTAACAAAAATGTATAACAAAATGTATTTTACGAAAATGATAGCATGTGCAAAGTATCATTATCGGTAACGCACTAAATTTTGACTTTAAACTATGCGCGTAATGGCTTTTTGGGTGAAGTACGTTGTATAAGATGAAATAACCTGTTCGAATAAGCTTACTACTTGATAATCCTGGTAACTTTGATGACTATATTATGCACATCAGACCATATCATTGCACTTACCTTATACATTTTCTTCTTTTACGATGTTGGCTGTTGTAATGGAGGTAACCTCAGAGAAGTGATTTGGACGCGACCAATTTATGAAGGTTTATTTTTCATACACATATCTTTTAATTTACTCGGTACTTATGTTTGCAGTTCTGTGTTTGGCATTAAGAAGTAGGCCGGATATGGACCCTTTTTGGCCCCAAATCATAGCAGTTTCATGAATTAGTTAAAATTTAAACGTTTAGCTATATTGGAAAATAGAATACTTTTGTTACAAAATACAAGTTACATGCGTCCGGTACTATCATGATTAATTCATGGAAAGTAACAGACATCTTCACAATGTTAGCATATCTGATAGTTTTCGACGGTTTTTGTCTAAAATGTAAATTTAATTCGATGATAATGCATTATATGAATAAATGCTGAGAATGAACAAAAAACAGCCATTGACATTAAAAAACCTAATCTGAATATAGACGCATTTATTTAAGCTTGAATTTGCGCGTCTGTAATGTCCAAAATCAGTTCAAATCTTTCCCTATAGCATGTATAGTACTGTAGTAATTGAATCTAATGTAGTAAGTATAAAAACATTAAAAAGTAATTCATCCGATGAACCTGAATTTTAGGCGAAACTGGCCCTTATCTATGGTGGCCGGATGCGGCCATTTCCCCTGTTCGTGTTTTTGTGTTTTCTCTTCTCACTTCCCCAACGAGAAGTCGAGAAATCGAGAAATCGGGAAATCGGGGAATCGGGGAATCAAGAAATCGAGAAATTGGGAAATCTGGAATTCGAGAATTTCAAAGTGAAAACGCGAAATCGAGAAATTCATTTCGCGCTTTCGCGTCTTCGCTTTCGTGTTTTCTCGTTTTAGCGATGTGATGGTTACCAAACCTGGAATCAACCATCAACATATCAATTAATGTATTAAAAAAAAATTCCATAGCCCTCATTGTTGAAATTTTATATTGATTCATAAATTTCAAAATGATGTTCAATTATAATTATTAAATCATATGCTTAAATAAGATAATAATTTAGAAACACGACAACCACTTCAAATTTTTCGGATTCGCTTGCTCAAAATTTTTTAAAATCTAAAAAAAACCTTTCTCAATTATATCTCCATTTGGAATAAGCCTTTCTATATTTAAAATGTTATCACTTGCTTCCAAAGTCACGGACAACTACAGTTGTTTGTGGTTTAACATGTTTAAATTGCGTTTCATCACTTCTGAAAATTGAAGTTTCGAAGGCGAAAGGTTTTAAATGCACTTTCAATTATCGATTGCTAAAATATTTCCAGAAAAAAAGTGTTGAATTAAGAATTCGCTTGCTTGCTCTAATTTATGAACAATAAAATGGAAAGATCAAAGTTTTAAAAAGAGGTGGTCCTAGAACAATTTTCATGATAAAACATGATCAAAGTAGACCGTAGATTGACAAAATGTAGTCACCAATAAAACTACAAAACACAAGTCAGTAACTGATGTGCCCTTACGCATCTGAATAGTGAGCTTATCAATATAGTACACACAAAATCATGTAGATCGCTATAAAAGAGTCCAAAATGACAGTTGAAATTTAAAGTCTAATATGCTCAAACGATAAGGGACAAAAACAGACATGGTAGACAAAAAACAACAAGATCATCTGATATACAGGCACCTATTTTGAACTGGCATAAAAAAAATGGTCCATGTTTACATGCACTCGGTCATTCCCGAAGAAAGAATAGGGCTTTTTAAAGCATAACATACAACAAAAGAATATTTTCTAAACATATAAATCGTTTTCTTAAGTCCGTTCCCGATTTTCTTTTTTCCTGACATTTTTTTATTTCATCAACGTCTGGCCCGTTAAATCCTTTTCATCATAGTTATCTACATTTTTGTTATGCTTTGCCATTCTTGGTACTTGTAATTAGCAATCAGCATGAAAAAAAAAAAATAACAAACTAATTGCACATTTTAAGACATTATTTATATCATTTACCAGAAATCAATTATTAAATTAATATTTTGATTAAATAGCATTCAAAAATTGATATACGAGTGTATATGTATATATATATATATAACAAGTCAAAAAGGGTACAACATCACCATTAAATAAATATACAAATATTAGATATTTCGGATAACAAATATCCTTCTTCGGTAATTGCACAATGACAAATGAATCATGTCAATTCAAATTGTGACTCTATCAAAATCTTGATTTATACAATTTAAGCGAACGCTGGAACAATTTTAAAATTTCCAAACACACCGCAAAGACTACAGAAATATGCCAAAAATAAAAATAGTTATTTACGATGTGAAATGGCACAACTCTAGATTTCCAAAGGTTGTGACAGTTGAGATGTTATAACTGCATTGAGGGCAGTCCTCAAACAAAAAAATCAAAAATGTCCTAACCGATCCAGGATGGTATAAATTAGACAACGGTAGGGCAATTACAACAGAAACTACATATTTAAGCCTCCCAAACGAATATCAGTCTAATAATGATTGAAAAAATAAGTATTGTATAATGAGGTAAAATAATTGAACGTGGCAACGTACTTATACATCATCCCGAATCAATGAAAACCTGTAATTTAAACTGTTATTTTAAAAATAATTTCGAACTGTAAAGCCAGTACTAAATCCGGCGTTGTTTGAAACAGGTAGTCACAGGAAAATGAGGGACTCGTTCTATGTTTTTTCATTTATACCCTCTGGGGAGACTGTCCGTAACTTTCTTATCCAAAATCTTTCCCGAGCGACTCTGTCGACCTTCGACCAACCCTCGTTGTGGTCTATGATCGTGATGGTAAGGTTTTTGAGATCAGCTTGTGTGTGTCCAGGTGATCTCAAATGACGACTTACGGGTAGGTCGGGCTTGCAAGTGTAGTCACTTTGATGACCATTCATGCGTTTGTTAAATGGCTGCTCTGTCTCGCCAACATACTGCATGCCGTATCGACATTGAAGGAGATATACAACATTCTGGGTTTTGCAAGTTACATTGCAATATATAGTGTACACAGACCCAGTCGAGTGGCAAGTGAATGTTTGAGTATTCAGTATTTGTTGACAAATCAGGCAACGTCTGTTACCACATGACTTGCACCATCCTGCAATTGAACAGCTTTTATTTGAGGAGACGTCAGCTCTAACAAATAAGTCTTTCAGACTTGCTGGTCTCCGAAAAGCTAAGACAGGAGGATTGGGAAAGATCTTGGATAATTTAGGGTGTTTGGCAATAGTTTGCCAATTGGCACGGATCAAACGTGAAAGGTTATTAAAGGCTGGATTGTATGTAAGAACAAACGGGACTATTTTGCTGCGCCTCTTACGTTTGTACTGTAAGAGGTCATTGCGGCTGTTATTGTTAGCGCGCGCAAACCCCTTATCTATGTCCAATTTCTTATAACCTCGTTTTGTCAAAAATCCGCGAAGTTCCTGTAACCGTTTCGTGACAGCCTCCTCAGAGGAGCAAATCCGCTTGACTCTGAGAGCTTGACTGTACGGGATACTTTTTGTACAGTGTTTGGGGTGACAGCTTTGGGGAGAAAGGTATTGATGTTTATCTGTGGGTTTACAGTAAAGTAATCTGTTGATATGACACCGTCCTTTATAGATGGGGTTGTGTCTAAGAAAGATATCTTAGAGTCGGAAATTGCATACGTAAATTTAATTGAATGGTGGGCGTTGTTTGCATGTCTGATGAAATCATTCAGTTTTTGTTGAGATTCAATCCATTTCATGTCAACATCATCAATGAAACGGAACCAAGACAAAGGTTTAGATAAAGATGTTGCAATAATTTGTTTTTCTAATTTGCCCATGAAAATATTGGCGTAAGACGGTGCCATTTTCGTCCCCATCGCTGTCCCGTTAATTTGAAGGTAATGCTCACCATTAAAGGTGAAATTGTTGCATTTCAGGACCAGAGTAAGCAGCTGGACTAAACATTCAGTAGGTGGTTCTAAAATGTTGCGCGAGTCCCATATTTCCCTACAAGATTGTATGCCGTCATCATGAGGGATGTTGGTATACAATGAGGTGACATCTAAAGTGACAAGGAGGGTTTCCGGAGGAAGAGGGTTCATGGATTCCATTTTACGAAGATAATCTGTAGTGTCTTGAATGTGGGAAGGAAGATTTTCTACATGAGATCTTAAATGAAAATCGACGAATTCCGAGATTTTCTCAGTCGGATGGCCGTTTGCGGATACAATGGGTCTACCAGGGTTGTTAACCTTGTGTATTTTGGGAAGAAGATACAATCGACCAGGCTTGGCATTCTCTGGCTTTAAATAACCAATTGTATCCTCATCTATGTGACCGTCATTGTACATGGTTTGTACCGCAGTGATAATTTTGGAGCTAAACTCGGAAGTAGGGTCATAGTCTAGCTTTTTATAAAATCTCTCATCAGAGAGCTGACGCACTGCTTCCGCGGTGTAGTTAGCTTTGTCCATTATCACAACGGCACTGCCCTTGTCTGCTGGTTTTATCACAATATCATCTCGGTTTCTTAGCGATTGTATGGCTTTTTTCTCCTCAGGAGAGGTGTTGTAAAATGACGAGTACTTGTTGCTAGCTAGATGAACAACATCCGATTTGATTTTGTCGATAACATCTTCCAGTGTAGCAGATTTACTAGGTTTTGGAATCCATGAACTCTTCTTTTTAAAATGCGGAATTATGATTTCTTCCTCCGAGTCGGACGTGTCTGTGTCTTTCTCATTATCCACCTCTTTATCCTTGTTACCAAAATATTCTTTGATTCTGAGGGTTCTAGCAAAGTTATCAAGGTCATCTCCCAGTTTCATATCATCTATTTTATTGGGAGTAGGGCAAAAATTCAAACCCTTGGACAAGACTTTAGTTTCGTCCTCAGATAAAGAGACTGAGGATAAATTGACAACCGTGTTTTTGGGATATTCAGTCATTTTGTATATATATATATATATATATATATATATGGCAGTCAGCCGGGTTGAAAACATCCTTTATTCGACATGCTAGTCAAATGCGGTCTGGTACTTTGGGAATCAACTCGTCTTAGATACCAAGATCGAAGTTTTGTGTTTACACCAGACGCGCGTTTCATCTACAAAAGACTCACCAGTACCCCTCGAATCAAAAAGAGTAAAATAGGTCAAATAAAGAACGACGCTCAACATGATCAATTAGGACTTGTTTTAATACGTTTTATATATATATAAACATATAATATTTTTTTTTTATAGTTTTATGCATCTCCATTCATCATCGGCTTTATCAGTAACCTATTCTAACTAATTTAATGTTGTATAGTAGATACAATAATGTACGACCGTTCAACTGGATGCATGGATGTCATATTCAACCCATGAACATAAGTCTAATGATGGCAGAATTGTCCAATACATTCGGACATAATTTAACAGACTGCACAAATGCCTGTCGTGCGGATTCCTTGTCGCCAAATAATTGTAAAGCAATTCCTAAAAGACAGTAGGCATTCGCTATACATATCCAATTTTTTGTCATCAAATAACGTTCTTCTATAACCACCCGTAGACCTTGAATTGAATCCTGACATTGTCTAACATTATTGAGGTGATAATGACATAGAAAACTGAGGAAGTTAGCAAACGATGTAGATGCCAAAAACATTCCTTGATTCCATTCGTTCATTCGAAGCTCATCTGGCATTAATTTTGAATTCATCGTAAATCGTATATTATCTATATGCATTATTTTCAGCAGACGAACAACATTCTTTTTGTGAAATGGTTGCAGTTTCAAATATTCGTAATGAATATTTGACATAGTCATTCCATAGTACAGTTTTTCATGGGTGCATTTCGATATAGAATATATAATGATTTGTAAGGCTTTCATGTATTCTTTTGTCTCATAAAAAAATGAAGCCACCATAAGCCAACCAGAAACCGCGTCATGATAGACATTCGTTAGCAGAGTACTTAGACAGGATTTGTACTGTTTGTATTGGAATTTATTATTGATAATTGCACTATTTAGCGGTATATTCTGAGCTTGTCTGTTACACGTTAGTGATATACAATACGTATATAATTGTTTACGTGAAGATTGCTGACTTAATATGTGTTGTAGTAATCCAATATTGAACATATCTAACGCGCCAGAATACTCAAAAGAACCTTTTATGGAAAACAATACCAATGAATTTACCACTTTCTCTACGTGATTTATGTATGAGCTACATGATTTGATGGGGAAATTCCACATTGTTATATGAAACATTTGAAAATTAGATATTTGATTTGACAATAGGATGCATCGCCAACCATATCTATGTATCATATTTATTTTTTAACTAATGCACTAGACAAATAATGTTTATCATGATGTTCTTCACAACATTGAAAAACAAACTGAAGTCTGCTATATTCTAGTCTTAATTGAGTATAACAAGGTTTTACATCGTTTGTTTCCATGGAAAAATATATTACACCTGGTTTAAAGCTAGGTTTGACATACTCGTAAACCTCGAAAACTTTGTATATAGTCATTATATCTAAATCACTGCCTCGCATTTGAAGTCCTTCTCCAAAGCTTCCACTTGTTATATGTGTCTCCCTCGTATTACTTGAACAATTTATCTCTCATCATGTTCTTACATCTGATTGTTTTAACATGATCTTCTGTTCTTACTTTTCTGACATAGATAGCGATAAAGAGCTAGTGATATATTTGATGTTAAAATGTCTGTAAAAAAATAAGATAAACAAAGTTAGTGAATAAAAACATGAAAAACATAAAACGGTTAATAGTAAAAAAAAATTCTCACAGTATATATTGGTTATACATTCATTTTAAATCAAACAAAATTCGAATATGAGATGATGTGTAATATTGAGAATATTACTTAAGTTGAGTACATATAATTGAATATACGCAACTGATCTTAGAAATAATAATAAAAAAAAAAGCATGAAAATATGGATATTTAGAGAATTTATCTATTTTTTAAACATGAACTTTTTACAGGATAATCAATTCCTGCAATGTATGTTTCACCTGTCAAAATAGAAATCAAATATAGCCACATGACTTATCTGGTTAAAAAGTGTACCCGTTGCGTTGTCGGAATTATACAATTTAATTGTCAACAATATAATTCGATATGGAAATATGTGTACTTTGAGATTTCGTCAACAGAAAATATGGTGCTGATTTTCAGAAATCAAGATCTACGACCACATGTCGTTTTCAAGGAAACCAAAATTGAATATCTAACTCTAATTAAAATACCCTTTTAACAGTAGAATGATTGAAAACTTGAATCTATTTTCTTTCTTATTGAATCTATAATACAAATGGAAACTCATTACTTAGTGAGTTTTCCGAGTACACGTAGGCAACTTTACAAAAAGCAATTTCCAAGCGAATAAAGTGAACTAAAGACACATTCATCCGTTCACTTTCGGATACATTTGATCATTACACATATAAACTTTGTCAAAATACCGCGGTTTACTATAAGTGGTAAAAAACAATCATTTCATTTCCGCTTTTAAGGTAACAACAACAAATTAAAGGGATTTAACTAAATGTTTGCTTCTTTCAAATGTTAAAGCCAAGTTTTCACGGACTTTCTAATTTTGTCATCTTTTGTGGATGTTGTCGGATCCCCATTTCTTAAATAAACAACTGTAAAACCTATGTTGCCTCTTATATAAATAAAACTATATCAACACAACCTTAAAAAAAAAGAATAACGGACACCCAAATATTCAACGAAACAAATAAACATCATCACAAAGAAGTAATATCAAGTCAAAAAATTCAGCCCATTCATGGACGGGACACACCTATCCAGAATTTTTTAAAGTTAATGATTGAATAGCAGAGATTTTTGAAAGTTTAAAATATATCGTTTTAAACAATTTTACCTCATAAAAACTTGTTCACATGAAAAGAAAAAATGTAGTTTTATAACTTTATAGTAGTTACGATATAATCTATTTATCAGCGCTATATTGTATGATGTTGGAAATAATGAAACACTTTATATCCCAAGTTAGCAGTAATTGTTTCCTTCATAATTTGTCGTCTAAAGCTTTTATGATTATCTTTTTCGCCTAATGCACAAAACATTACATTGTATGTGTTGTGTTTGAATAAATAAAAAAATAAGATATTTACGGGCAACCTTTGAACTGCATGCTACCATGCAATGATCTGAATATGAAGTCAAATTTACTGGCTAAAAAATAAAAAAGGCACCGGACTTTTTGACGACCAATCTTAACTCAACTTAATTATTTATATGCGGTTATCAATGGTCTTTATTGATTTTCGTTCCGGTTAAAGACCCAATTGCCTTTTATGTTCAAATCTACAATTTAAAAAAACACCCTTGAAAGATTATTTCATTTTTATCTTTTATTTCCATTCAATATGCCATGTACTTACACATGAATGAGAAAAGAAAATATAAAAATAAGAAAAAATACACTATAGATCTAAGGGAACTCTATTGGTGGACAACGAATATTAATGTCATCAGTTGTAGTCTTTTGCCTGCTGGAAGAGAGTTCTGGTCACCCGTTTTTAAGACAAACCAAACAGGTTCTTCAGATATTAGAAGCAGTATTATTCATCAAATTCTTTTTCATTTTACAAAATCATCTGTCAGAAATTGTTATCAGTGAACACAAGTAATTTCATTTGATTTCAAAACTGACCAAAATATTTAAACAAAATTTGAATGTTGCATGCGCAAGAAATATTTGGTATTTTCACTTTTCAGTGGCAGTGGAAAGACCTTTTGATATTTTTATGGGAATTGTTATTTGAACTTTCGACTTTTTAAAAATAATATGTTTTGTTTTTGTTCTGATTATTATTTCTTTCAACTTTTCTGTGAAATGACCTTAAGGATTTTTTCTGATTTTGTAATTTTTCTTCCGCTTATTTGTTTCTTTGCTGTATTGTTATTTTTAACGAATTCGCTTAGATATTTTGTTTAAGAAACAGAACAGTTTATACGCTTTTTAAAACTGACACAGCTTAACCGAAAGCTTTTCCTTGTAAGACTTATCTCCCAAAATACTATTTTTCTTGTGCATATTACACCTTCATAACCGTAAAGGATTACGACCAATTTATTTTACTAAATTGC
The DNA here is from genome assembly GCF_965363235.1 of Mytilus galloprovincialis. Taxonomy (NCBI): domain Eukaryota; kingdom Metazoa; phylum Mollusca; class Bivalvia; order Mytilida; family Mytilidae; genus Mytilus; species Mytilus galloprovincialis. The sequence goes on from NC_134850.1 coordinate 3,247,821, forward strand.
TCATTATATCCTGAGGATATGGAAAACGATTTTGACCGGAGAACCTCCATATTAAAGATATTTTCCCTTACGCATTTGAAATCAGTCATACACATTTGTAACTGGAAATCCATATCTGACAAAGATATAGGGTCTTTTGAATTGAGGTTTTTAAACCCCAAATAATAGAAAATAAGGTCAGGGTCAAAGGACAAGGTGATGTTCAAACTTAAGATTTGAACTTTTTTATCTCACTTCTTTCATAAACTGTATAAGAAATCGACAAACCATTTTACTGAATTGTTAATTGCGTCATGTCTGACCACGAACACTTTAGTTGTAAGGGTAAGTTCAATTTAAATGGGATTTTTTTCCCTTTTTATATTCAGTACTACATATATGGTGATTTACCAAATAAGTCTTTGAGGTCCTTGGTTTATAACCATGACATTCAGGGCAAGGTCAAATTTGAATTAATCGTTCGAGGTATTTGACCCTTAAAATTGCAATCGGAAATGACCTGGTGTAAACTGAAAGTATTTATGTTTTGTATCTATTTTTGTAAAAGTATTCAAAAACATGTATTTTTGGAATCAGTGCCAAATAAACTATCACATAATACCGAAAGTGATATCAATCAGACCAGAAGTGACATTTTTCAGACTGGAAGTATCAAATTATAATTCTAGTATATTTCAAAGAAAAGTCTATAGAAACCGAATATATTTGTAATCAACATTTAACATTATAAATGACACTTTAAACTTGATTTTACGATTTTCGAATCAAAAGATAGCGTTTCGGGTGAAAAATTTGTTTTTTAAATTTACATGTATGGTGATATAACTCATAACCAAATATAAAAATGACTAAGTGTCTTTTTATTTGAAGTCTTTGGTTTATGACCTTGACATTAAGGACTAGAGCATATGCAAATTTGTCGTTCTAGATTTTTATCTTTGCCTTTTTTTCTATGTACATGTATACAAGATAAACCCATACACATTGTTTGCCTTAGATTGCAACTAATTTGACCTTAGAAAATGTAAACGGAAATGACTTTGGGTAAACGGCAATTAGCGATTTTTTTTTACATGTTTTATGTTTAAGTATAGTAAATGGAGAACAACTGGAATTGGTACAGTCCTTCACTTACCTAGGTAGTGTTGTAACATCAGAAGGTGGAGCTGAACAGGACATCAAAACTAGAATTGGCAAGGCAAGATCAGCCTTTCACAGACTAAGAAACATCTGGAAAACACCATCAATCAGAAAAAAGACCAAACTGAAAATCTATAACAGCTGTGTAACATCAGTTTTATTTTATGGGGCTGAATGCTGGAGAATGACCGAAAAAGACATTAACAGGTTATCCAGCTTTCATAACACCTGCCTACGTAGAATCATGAAGATATACTGGCCAAACAAGATAACAAATGAAGATCTTCATAAGAAAACAAAAAGCCAAGATATTGAAACCACTCTGCTACAGAAAAGATGGAGATGGCTTGGTCATGTCCTAAGAAAACCACAAGGAGATATGACCAAAGTTGCATTAAGATGGACACCAGAGGGGAAAAGGAAGAGAGGACGACCAAAAACAACATGGCGTAGAACAATAGAAACAGAGATGAAAGAGAGAGGTTACACCTGGGGAACTATTGAGAAAAAAACAGAAAACAGAGAGGAGTGGCGGCAACTTGTCCTTGCCCTATGTGCCAAAAGGCATAACAAGGACTAAGTAAGTAGTAGAATAGTGAACCTGATATGTTTGGAATCAGTGTCAAGTAAACTATCAAGTAAAAGCGGAAATAATAACAATATAAACCAGAAGTACAATACTTATATAACTAGATATGTCGGATTCCGGTAAGATACAGGACTGTCGGACAGTTAACTGAACGTGATCATCACCTGTGTAATAACATATGGAAGGTGGATTTTTACCTGCATGCACATGTCGTTATCAAGTGATGATGCATGTTATGTTGACTGTCCCTCTGGTATCTTTCGTCCCTCTTTTATAATGTATTGGTGTCAAAAGAATGAGTAAACGGATATGAACTTGATTTAAAAATCGTTAATTCTTCCACCTGATCGTTATATCACATATTTAAGCAATGTATTTTTTTTTTATATAAAATATTAGATAATTCATATTTGATGTAGTTCAGATTTTTGACTTTATCATTCATTTTCCCATAGTTCATTCATCAATATCACGCTCCCCACTAGTGCCCCAAATGTTATTACCTGTCAGCCAATATCCGAAAACTAAACAATTGATCCTGGTCAATCCGTTCATTGCTGTTTACATTTATTTATACATGTAAGCACCTCCTATAGCATGTATAGCATGTGCTTTCGTTATGTTTTCTTCAAATCGAAGTCGGATTTATTTTATGTTGGGGGAAGACAGTATGGAAACCATTATCAAAATATATGTGGTCGCTCTCTTTCAATCCTTTAATTCAGAGTCTGCCTACCATGCTACGGTTGTGTCAACAATAAACAAGTTCCTTCGTAGACAAGTCAAGCAACCACAGAAAGTTTAAAAAACATTGATGATTATGTATCTCAATTATTCATGTTTGTCAATGTTGTTTTATAAATGAATTAAATGTGTAATACAAAAAGGTTAAATCACAAAAATACTGTACTGCGATGAAAATGCATAAAAGAAAGTCCATAATCAAAAGCTCATACACATCAAACGAATGGATCAGAAAACTCATATTCCTTATAAAAGTCAAGTTACATTTTTATCTTTCGTATAACTATCGAAGTGAGGCAAATTTCAGATATCAAGACTACTGCTACATGTAGTAAGCCCTTTCCGTGTTGTTATTAAAAAGAAGAAACGTAAGCACTATGAATCAACACCTAGTTACTCTACGCTAATGTTACTATCATTAAGCATGATTTATGATATAATATACGATAATTTATAAAACACGAGATTTTTTCAATTTAAAGGGAAGATATGGCCAATATTAATCGATATTATTACAACCAAGGTTCACGTGTAAGCTGTCTGAATTTTTAAAAGTCACAAAATATCTTTTTTGTTTTAAAAGAGGATCAGAAACTAATTTAGTTTCAAACAAAGTTTAGTATGCATTGTAATGTTATCATCGAAATAAAACTAAATTTGAAATCCTCTTTTTTATATTGCAAAGGCGGTTATGGAAACAATTGAACATAAATTGCTTAAACCCACTTCATTTGAACTATGGAGATAGTTGTCTGATTTGCAATTAAACAACCATCCCTTTCTTTTCATATTAATTTGATCAGATCAGACCAAAGTTGAAAAGCATTGAGGATCCTAAATTCCAAAAAGTTGTGCCAAATACGGCTAAAGTAATCTATGCCTGGGTCAAGAAAATCCTTAGTTTTTCGAAAATTCAAAGTTTTGTAAACAGGAAACTTGTATAAAATGACCACATTATTGATATTCATGTCAACACCGAAGTGTTGACTACTAGGCTGGTGATACCCTATGGGTCGAAACGTCTACCAGCAGTGGCATCGACCCAGTGATGTAAATAGTTATCAAAGGTACCGGGATTATAATTTAGTACGCCAGACGCTCGTTTCGTCTGCACAAGACTCATAAGTGACGCTCAATGCAAACAAGTAAAAAGTTGAAGAGAATTGAGGATACAAAATTCCAAATGTTGTGCCAAATACGGCTAAGGTAATCTATGCCTGGGATAAGAAAATCCTTAGTTTTTCGAAAAATTCAAAGTTTTGTAAACAGGAAATTTTTTGAACCCAGACTCTTTAATTTGTTAGAGGCCGTGCTTTAATATAATCTAAACGTTTTTACTTTTTATAAATTGAGACTTGGATGGAGAGTTATAACTCATTGGCACTCATAACAATCTTTTTTTATATGTATCAACTTCGTTTTATTGTAAACGTTAAACAAAAAACCTAACGATAATATGACATCAAAATTTATTTGATCACATTGTACTTAAAGTCATAAGGAACCTCAAATAAAAAAAAATGCATACGTTTTTTTATAACTCAATGGATAGTTTTCATTATAAACTTATGTACATATACTTTTTTCTGACGAAAATTCTTTAATTTATTCATATTTAGAAGAAGTTTACTTTATTTTAATTGTTTCCTTCCAGGAAGCAATTCCCCCGACATATTTTCCGTATGCAAAGTGACCTCAGTGTGACCCATCTCGTAAAAAGCCGGTGATCACAATATGCATGGATGTCCTTAAAATAAACTATTATCTGAATTTACATGTTAAACACGTGCTCAATTTCCATGCTTTTTTGTTGATTTTTTTGTCGACTGTTGACCCACAGGTGACAATTGTTAAACTGCGGCTTCAAAACACGAACTTTAATTACCTGCCATATTTTCATAACAACACTGACCGATTGAAAAAAAAAAATTAACGATTATACGAAATTTACACGAAAAATATGATAAATTCGTGCACAGAAGACTAAGTTTATGATGTTTGTATGCATTGGTTCAAGAATTGAAAGAACATTTTTTTTTCACCGGTCACTCGTTTCTTATGACTTTAAGATGTTTATGTAAGTTAAAGTTAAATTAAACTATTACCTGCCATCTTCTAAATCCTTCGAAAGAGTTGTGATTGAAACGTGTATTATCGTTATGTTAGCTTTCGTTTTTCAATCCATCAAATATACTAAGAACACCTACGTACTGATTTGTTATTTGCATTTAAAAATCCTTTTACACCATGTACATTAAATATGGTGGCAATCAAAACTAAGATACCATAAAAAGTTGTTTACATACGTAGAGGGGTTGTAAAAGCATTTAAGGCATGTTTGTTATTTTCATAATAAATTTAATTCAAACGTCCATATATGTTTGCAAATTAATAAACTTTGAATTAAAAAAAAATATAGAAGTGGTTTTGAACCTTTGTTCTAATTTGGTTTTAACGTAGTTCCTTATAAGTAAAAAAAATGTTTACAGAGTACTGAAAAAAATCGTGAACTGTTGAACCTTTGAGGACCGAGGTGATTCGTTTCTAAAATATTTATAACACATAATCTAATTGATAATGTCAAACGTAGTGGGATAAATCGAACGTTGTGTAACATCACATCGTGAAACTATAACGATACCGATTATCCAGGTTGACATTAAAGTATAACCTTGTTGCTGATAAGAGGCAGACTATACAAAATTGTCAGAAGCCTACGATTCAGTAATTATCGCTTGTTACTGTTTTATATATTTGTTTTACGTTTATTATTTTTTACATGAATACGGCCGTTAGCTTTGTCGTTGGAATTGTTTCAAATTTGTCATTTTTAGCTCTTTTTCTACATTAGAAAATGCCTGTACCAAGTCAGGAATATGACAGTTGTTATCCATTCGTTTTATGTGTTTGGACTTTTGATTTTGCCTTTTGATTTTTGATTTTCCATTTTGAATTTTCCTCGGAGTTCAGTATTTTTGTGTTTTTACTTTTTTTTTTATATCTGACAATGCGGGAAGGGCTATCCTCTATGTTGAAGGTTTACGGTGACCTTTAGTTGTTAATTTATGTGATATTCGGACTTTTGTTAAGGGTTTTCTCATTTGCAGTCATATCAAGTTTATTTGTTATATATAAAAACAACAGTTTACTAGACACAAAATGAAAATTATTGACTAATCAACACGAACCCCACCAAATATAGTGTGGTCTGCAATGCTCCTGGTTAGCAGATCATGCTTCACCTAGGACATCTGTAATGGTAGTCCTTTATAAAAAAAATTAAATGGTCATGGCACATATTTATCTGCCTCAAATACATTTGACTCACTTTTAGAAATCGAAAATTGCATTTCAATTTAGTCTTATGTTCATCTAATAAAAGGCAACAGTAATCTACGCAGTTCTAATATCATCAATCGATTGAGACAAAAACAAATCCGGGTAACAAACTTAAACCATCGGAAACACATTAAATACAAGAGGGAAACAACGAAACAACAGAAACGATAAAGTAAACAAAATACAAACGACAATGCAATACCATTTTTTGACTTCTTAATTACTTATAGTTTCGTTTCAAATTGGGGGTTTCCGTTTACTATTTGTAGGACTTGTATATAGATGGAAACTATTATAACTAGTTCTGTTTTCAAAGTATAATGTTAGGTGCATAAGACACGAGAACAAATTTGGCGTTTTCTGTAGATGGAGTTTCATGGTACTAAATACATTTGACGTACAATGTATTAGCATTGCTCACAGTGGAATCGAATTTAGTCACTTGAAATAAAGGCAACAGTGGTAAACCGCTGTGCAAAACTCATAATAAATCGAAAGAAAATAACAAATCCGGGTTACAAACTCAAGCTGAGGGAAACGCATGAAGTATAAGAGGAGAACAACGACACAACATTAAAATGTAACACACACAAAAACGAACTAAGCATTAGACAAAATATGATGAGAATAACAAATATAACATCAAAACTAAATACTTTAGTGCATTAATTTGGGATAGAAAAGTACCGTGACATGTCTTATAGTAATGTGAATTCACACTCAAATGTAAGAGGAAACAAACGACACAACAGAAACACGAAGTTAAAATGTTACACACACAGAAACAAACTATAATATAACAACGGCCATATTCCTGACTTGGTACAGGACATTTTTTAAAGAAATAAATGGTGGGTTGAACCTTATTTTGTGGCATACCAAACCTCCCGCTTTAATTGCAATGTCAAATATAACATTAAATTGACAACATAACATTACAAGACTTCTATACAAATAATAGCGGAACATATTGGCCAAACAAAAACACATGAATTATAGTTATCAAAAGGCACCAGCTTAAAAATTTGATACGCCAGAAGTGCGTTTCGTTCACACAGGACTTACTATTGACGCCCATATACAAAAGTCCGAAAGCCAAAACAAGTACAAAGGTGAACAGCACTTAGGACCAAAAGTAAAAAAAAGTGTGTCAAATACGGCTAGGTTTTTGTTTTGCTTGGGATAAGAACATCCTTATTATTTAGAATAATTTATACTATTACAAACAGTTAATTTTATGAAATGACTATATAATAGATATATATATATGATAAAACTGAAGTATTATCTAATTACAGAAAGAAAACAAACCCGGATACATAAAACAAACCAACATAATCCAACACAAAAAAAAAATACACACACCCGAGTTAGTCAAAGCATCAATGCAAAACGTGACGTCACATTTAAAATTGTAAAAAAGCACATAAAATAACGTCACATTTGAAATTTTAAAACAGCACACAAAAAATGACTTCACATTTGAATGACAAACTATTTAAAAAAAACTAGATTGAACAATTGAGAGGTCTTTCCTTTTTTAATGTAAAATACATGTTATAACAGACGTAGAATGTATTGAAAAGGTCAAGGTCAACCTTAAAAAGCTCTAAAACACACTAAAAATCCTTTAAATAAGGTTAAAAACACTAAAATTCGCTATCTGGGACATGACCTTGACCTTTGACCTTTTGACCTTTGTCAAGGTCATCAGTCCCCAATGCCATTACTGAAGACCCCAAGGGTCTAGGACCTTTGGTTATATAGTAAAAGCTGATTTTGTCTTTTCAAAAACCTAAAACAGGGGTTATGCCCCTTATAGAAAGGTCAAATCTCTTTGGTCAAAATGTAACAAAGTTGCGCCATAATGACCCAAACATTTTCCACTATTTAAAACTTCTGTAAGTATAATGGTTTCTGAGATTATCCCATAACAAGGTGTTAGGTCAAAGGTCAAGGTCAACATATAAATTTGACCTTGAGGTATTTTTTAAAGATACAAGAAATGATGATGATTGGTGAAGATCCTATGTGTCTACGACTTACGGTTTCTGAGTTTTGGTGGCCAACCGACACCGGTTAATTTTCATAGGGGCATAACCCTACCAATGAGGCGTTGAATCTTTTCCATCCAAATGTAACGAAGAACCGGGGTCTGGTCCTGAACAAATTTCACCCTTCATTTTTTTTCTACCTATTACGGTTACGGTGTTGGAACGATAACAAGGTTTTTGGGTTTCGGAGGGATTACTCCGAACCGACAAAATATTTTGACTCACAGGGTGAGTTCCGGATAGGTATTCATGACACCGATACAAAGTGTGAACATGAAAGCGACACGTCTTACGGTTACGGAGGGAAATTTTGTCAAAGTTTGGCGGAACAAAAAGAATAATAATAATAATCAGAAGAAATACAGTAAGGTCTTTCCCTTTAGTAAAAGGAAAGACCTTAATTAGGATTGATTAAAGATTATATTTGTACTAAATACTGATAATACATTTCATTACAATGAAAATTACAATACTTATTAATATCAAACTGAGGTAGAAATTAGACAATTAACTATATTAAATAGCTATGTCCGGTATATTCTGAATCAAACCTAATAAATAGTACAAATTACGTTGACTCAAATCAAATCTTATAAATGAAGGCGATGATTATTTTTTTTAACCATAACACATCAATATAACAGATAAAACGTCAATACATTTGACACATGAATGTGACCTACCGAATTAGACTATTTACCAGATTTGTTATCACATAAGCAACACGACGGATGCCACATGTGGAGCAGGATCTGCTTAACCTTCCGGAGCACATGAGATCACCCCTAGTTTTTTGTGGGGTTCGTGTTGTTTATTCTTTAGTTTTCTATGTTGTGTCATGTGTGCTGTTGTTTGTTTGTCTTTTTCTTTTTTAGTCATTGCGTTGTTAGTTTGTTTTAGATTTATGAGTTTGACTGTCCCTTTGGTATCTTTCGTCCCTCTTCTTTAACAAAATCAGATGAAAGCTACAAATATAACATCAAAATTAAATACGTGAATTTGGGATAGAAAAGTACTACAATACGTCTCATAGCAATGCAAATTTACACTCCGCAAAACAGTCACAATCGGGAATAAGTCACGTTCAGTAATTAAAAGAATAGACGTAATAACACACCACAATCTAACATGTGGTAAACATGCCCTTAGCTAGTTTGGACAAGATACATCGTATGGAGCAACACATGGTGTCCAAACTATTTACGGAGTGTCAATTTCAATCTGTCCTGCATAACTTTGTTGTAGCAGTTTCTGCGTAAGGAGCACACTCCTGCATATGAAGTTCGTATAGTGTGAACAAGCACAAGAATAAGATATCAATTGAGATATGTAAACACCATACGAAGGAGCAGATAGTATTATACTGCTGAGAAATGGGAAATTGATAATTGAGAAGTTGCAATCGTCCCGTTTATCATAGATTTTCGTGTGAAGTCGTCCATCTGCGTCAATATTGAGGAAAAGTTCAAGGTATGAAGCAGTCCTTCTAGTATTAGTACTATCCTTAATTTCAAGTTCACTTGAATATATGATGTTCTGGTAACTAACATAACACCCTGGCCGTTTTTGGCACAACTCTTGGTCCTCGATGCTGTTCGACTGTGTGCTTGTTTCGGCTTTTAATCTTTTATATCTGGGCGTCACTGGTGGATCTTGTGTGAATAAAATGCACTTCTGACGTATTAAAAACTTGTTGCCTTTTGTTGGCTGTTGTTCGTGTGTTTCTTTGTCAATTGTATTCTCCAATTTATTTATATTGTAGTCCTGTGGTGTTGAGTTGTCCTTTTAATGTTATATTTCATATGGCTATAAAAGGGGAGGTTTGACATGCCACAAAACCAGGTTCAACTCGCCTTTTTTTTCTTTAAAAATGTCCTGTACCAAGTCAAGAATATGGCCATTGTTATATTATAGTTCGTTTCTGTATGTGTTACATTTTAACGTTGCGTCGTTTGTTTTTTCTTCATTTTGAGTGTGAATTCACAATTGCGATAAGACGTGTCACGGTACTTGTCTATCCCAAATTCATGTATTTGGTTGTGATGTTATATTTGTTTTTCTCGTGGGATTTTGTCTGATGCTTGGTCCGTTTCTGTGTGTGTTACATTGTAGTGTTGTGTCGTTGTTCTCCTCTTATATTTAATGCGTTTCCCTCAGTTTTAGTTTGTTACCTCGATTTTGTTTTTTGTCCATGGATTTATGAGTTTGAACAGCGGTATACTACTGTTGCCTTTATATTTGTAAGTATTGGCTGAAATATGGGTTATTCAATGATAGAACATCATCAATATATCGGGAAGTAAAATTAAAGAATTTTGCAAGGTGCTTTTTCTTTTTGTCTTTTAGAAGGTTATGAATGAATCCTGCTTCATACGAGTACAACAACAAATCGGCCAGTAGGGTGTACAATTAGTACCCTTTGGAATACCGACTGTCTGTTGAAATATAAATCCTGCAACTCAACAAATTTAGTGTCGATCAAAAAGTCCAGCATTTTGATAATATTATCTTCAGTATATTTTCTGGTAGCTTCAGTGAGATTCTTCACAAAATATGAATTATTGTAACCCAAAACAAGAAATTTTATCTACGATTCCCATCTTTATAGAAAAAGCTCTGTTTGATGAGATGGTGAAGTCGATGTTTCAACAGAGCATGGGGAATAGTAGTGTTTAGCGTAGACAAATCAAAAGTCTTTCTGTTGGTGCAAATTGGAAAGATTGTGATCGAAGAATAAGCAGTAGAGCCTTTGGATTTTTGAGAATCCACATCTGGTTAATACCACTGGTAGAATATATCTCATCACAATATTTTTGTAGCCAATCTTTAACTGTAGAAAGAATAATAGTCAGTACTTTAGAAAGATGTTTAGTCGAACATTTTGAAGACCCAGCTATGTATCGTTCTTTAGTTGGAGTTTTGTGTAACTTAGGTATCCAGTATACTGGTGGTAATTTTTTTTTCGTTTTTTCTGATGTTGATACCAAAAGAAAGCAGGACAGATTTTTATTTTTGTAAAATATCATCCTTGGTAAATGATATTAAAGAATATGTAGGGTTAGCAGTAGTTTTATTTTTTCCAAGCTCTGTTGTGAGACATAGCAAATAATGTTTTTTACATATGAAGGGGCTTTATCTGCTGGAACAACGACATATTTGTTATGCAAAGGGGATAAGCATCCACAACATTCGGATTCTTGAAAGGGTTAGTAAATCTTGTACTCATATTGCATCGTAGTTTTTGAATGCGCTTCTGAATGCATGATCGAATAGCTTTGATCCGTTCAGACAGAGTGTCCAGTTCTGGTTCGTTTGGTGCGCGCTTTATCCATTTACTTGCATAATCCTCAACTGCATCCATTAGTTACTTGAAGTTCTTTTTCCAGTTGATGGGGTGGGGAATTCTATGTTTTAGTCCCTTGGCTAACAACTCTCTTAGTTGTTAATTAATAACGATGTCAAGGTCACCAGTAATAACATGATCAGCTGGACTTTAATCAAATTGTGACAATGAACATGAGCAATCCGGAGGATTGGATTTCACATCTTTAAGGTTAAAGGCCTCTACAACTCTCTTGTGGTTGAAAATCTTGGATGCAATAGACTTGGTGTAAGTATAAGAAATAACAAGTGAAGCTTTATTTTTAAAGTAATTAGGTATAGTTTTTTGTTCAGATTTTTGACGGAAAAAATTTACAGCATCTAAACTTTTATTGGCGAATTCAACCTTTAAAAAATAAAGTGTTTCCTCATAATTGGATGTAGTCGATGCGGATTTGAATAGTATATGGTTAGCAATGTTCATGATTATTGCAACTAGTCTATACAAAACAGAACAAGAATCAGTAACGGAAGTATTTTCGGCCCCTTGAAATATATACAGTTGTGGCTTCGTTTCGTTTATGTATTTTATCGTTTTGCAATGGTAAAAAATGTACAATTTATAATACAAATTGTGTGTCTTAAGAAAACATAGGTAAATGCGAACAACTGATCTTATTAAAAAGTAAAATCACAAAAATACTGAACTTAGAGGAAGATCAATTGGGAAAGTCCATAATCACATGGCAAAATCAAATAACAAAACGCATCAAAAACGAATGGACAAGAACTGTCATATTCCTGACTTGGTACAGGCATTTTCAAATGTAGAAAATGGTGGATTAAACCTGGTTCTATAGCGCTAACCCTCTAACTTTTGTAATGACAGTCTCATCAATTTCCGATATTTTTACATTGATGCGTTAAATAAACAGACACAATAAATATAATAGTCAAAATATGGGTACATCAGTCATCATCGTTTAACAATTTTAAAAGGAACAATTTAACAGAACACAAAACATCTACTATCTACGAACACATTTAATGTGTTTGTTGAATTTATCGTCTATTCTTATTGCTGCTTTCAAAATTTAAAATGAGTAAAAAGTTTCTCCTTACCCTGAAAGAATAAAACCATACTACTTATTCCACACGGTTGGTTTAGGCAATTATTTTTGTAAAAATAGATACACATTTAATATTTCTATAATCACTTTAAACCCGAGTTCGATTTGACACTATCCTTCTGACCTAAACATCACAGAAAACACTGAAAAATGAATACTTAAGTCATTTTCAGTCGTTTGTGTAATTAAAGAGATGTATCTACTACAAATAATTCGCTTGCATTCAAACACCATCTATTCGGTTTATGGTAAGTATTTGTTATCATACTGAGTTGTCTAAATAGTAAGTAGTTGACTGAACGAAATTGCTGAACAGTACTGATTTGACCGTAGTCAAGTAACACTTTTTTTCTTCCAAAACAAAGCGTTGTAGGCATAAATATCTTTGTTTCTGTATCTAAAGTATACCAAAGAAGCTATTAAACCAAGAGTTCCGAATGGTGAAGTTGAAATCATCCAATCGTAAATTTTACGGACGTCATTACGAGTTTGTTGACCGTTATGGAATAACCGTTTCACAAATGATATCGGATATGTTCCTTACATCGAACCTACAATCGCCTTCCCTTTCATGAATGTTACCTACCGAGTTAGACTTTTTAACGGATTTGTTATAACATAAGCAACACGATGGGTGCCACATGTGGAGCAGGATCTGCTTATCCTTCCTGAGCACCTGAGACCACCCCTAGTTTTTGGTTTGGTTCGTATTGCTAATTCTTTAGTTTTCTATGTTGTGTCATGTTCTATTGTTTATCTGTTTATTTTTAGCCAGACGTTGTCAGTTTATTTTCGATATATGATTCGACTGTCCCTCTGGCATCTTTTGTCCCTATTGTATAACTATTACATCCAATCATTTTTACTTCTGAGACCTAAATTGAAGCAGTGTCTGAAACTGTTGATATTACCCTTGGAAAGAAACAAATGTTATTCGTTTTTTGATTTTATATATACACATGTAGTAAAAATACTTTTAATTGATACCACCTTTTCAATTAATTGCAAGAAAGGGTTTTATGTTCATTTTTAGATAACACAATCACACATTACAAAAATATAATTAAATCTAGCGTAGATTTAATTCTGAGAGAGAACATAAGTTTACCAAAAAAAAAAAATCACTAAGAACAAAGTGCGAATCGGACACATCATACACATGATTACATTGTTTCAAATAACCTGTGGTAACGTTGATCTTTATTCTGCTGCCCATATGCATAGTCATTGATTAGCAAAATTTTGCATTTCATTCTTTTAAAGGCAATAATACAGATTAAAAAAAACATAAATCTTACATGTACATGTAAATGATAATCATAATGGACGGTGTACCAATAGAATGACGTCACAACAATATTTTTTTTTATATATAAGAACCTGTCAACAAAATAAGAATATGAGCAACACTATATCTTTAAATATATCAATGTCGCAACTATATAATCAGATTAATACAATGTGTTTTCATATCAGATTATTATCAGCCCAAGGTTCAATATCAATTCAAGAACCGAAGCCTCGAGGACTGGTAATACATCTGATATGAAAAATGACCTGTTTTGATCTTTTTATTTACATATGCTTCAACAAAGGCGACAAAACAACAGTCTGATAAAACGACCCTTTTTTAATTAGTGGTTCTCATGTAGTAGTCAAAAGGTGAACAATTTACGATCATCAAACGCCAAATGTAGTACATCCGATATGAAATCTTTCTACATATGCCTCAAGAGAGGGAAAACAACACCATGAAATATGTTTATATTGACGATAAAAAGAAAGAACAAAACATAATGAACACTGTTTGAAAATAAATACTTTCTATATCATACCCGAAACTTAAAAATGCATCTAAATGAACATATCTTCCTATTTCTATATAAAACAAAATTATATGTTTGTTCTGGCCTCTTAAAATATATATAATCCTGCATCACAACAATTGTTTTGTGCCCTACTTTAATTGTAAAGATTTTCACTGAAAATGAACCAATGAAGTATATTTTCCGGAATGCCATGTGTTAATGTTACAGAAAGTCATGAGATAATACTAGAAACATGTGATAAATTTTTCAGCCCGCTAAGCACCATTTCGGGAAAAAATGGAATGCACGTAAATCTAATGCAATTATCATACTATAAAACTTAAATGTTATTTTCCTTAAGCAAATTTCAGTTATCTCATTTAAGCAATAATTTGTCGTTTATGTTATCAAACCACGTATCGGAAGAAAGTATTTCATGTTTGCTACGTAACCTTATGTTTTGTGAACTATGAACAAAAAACTTGTGACACTGTATTGTCATCTTGTCTTATTTCTTTTAAAGTGGGTTTACCTTTTGTACAACACATGTTTAATTGCTTTGTTCAGCTATATTTAGTTATATGGGTGACGTAAAAGGTTACTTTTAGTTTTAATATGCATGACTGGTTATGATTATAATACAGCTTTTAACAAATAACCTTATTATTTTTATAACCTAACAGTGATCATCCAATATTTTTTCGAATTGATTTTCATTCAATTTCTATTGTTTATTTGTGCTAGTTCTTATGTGTTACAAAAACCTTGTGATATAACATTAACTAAAAAGGAAGTAAAATGATACTGCAGCTCAATGAATTTAACACGTATACCAACAGATTGTCAATCAAACACAACAAATTTATATTTGTCTAATAATAATATGGACATTATATCAAGGAAACCTTTCACTAAATACACATAGCTTAGATATCTGGATATAAGTAATGGTCATGTGACATCAATCGACCAATCAGCGTTTGATAATTTAACACACTTAAAAGTACTGAGTTTATTCCATAATCAAATGAAAACTTTCGTAGGGAATATATTTGCACCACTAGATGAACTGCAAGTACTTCATATATCACATGACTTACTGTCAACGTATCCAAGAGAATTATGGTCGGATTTTTTACATTTAACAAACGTGTATACTTATGGTGGACCGTCAAATGGATCATTTGCGGAGATATTTTCTGCCATGAAGATTCTGAAGTATTTACATAGTGATATTCAAATTCATGTTCTGTGTGACTGTATGTTTCATGTCTTTGATAAAACGCAATTAAAATATCTAGAGATAAAAGGTAAATTAATGACAATAGAAAAAGATACTTTTTCACCATTACGATTTCTGTCTAGTCTTGTTATTCCAAATACACGTTTCCTTAAACTGTCAAATACTTTGCCAGCGTTGCACGTGTTTGAAAATGGACAAATGGAAGAACTAAATTTAAACAATAATGTTTATGTACATGGTGAATTCATTATAACAACTGATTTATTAAAATATATAAGTAACATTCGTGTAAAGAAATTATCATTGACCTTCAATGGCATAAGAATGATAAATGCCGACGCAGTTCAGAAGAAGAAATACAAACATTGTCTAGAGAGTTTAAACTTAAGTAATAATGACTTTGATTTTCACCAGCTTTAAATAATATGGTATTTTAATTTGTTTTCACATCTGATAAGGTTAGACATGTCTGATAATAACAATCAATTTAATCAAAATAAAGTTAAGATAGATGGAATAAAACTTGATATTACTGATCTTTCTGATAACAAATCCTTTAACATTAGTCCTTCATTTTATCATTATGGTTTCCTTTA
This sequence comes from Mytilus galloprovincialis, assembly GCF_965363235.1. Classification (NCBI taxonomy): domain Eukaryota; kingdom Metazoa; phylum Mollusca; class Bivalvia; order Mytilida; family Mytilidae; genus Mytilus; species Mytilus galloprovincialis. The sequence goes on from NC_134850.1 coordinate 3,263,785, forward strand.
ACAATTGAAATTCTGAATATATCTTGTATCAACGCAGTAGGGAACCCAATCAACAGCTTTACATTTAAAGGAATCAAAGACCTGCAAATAATTGATTTAGCATAGTCTTCATTGTTTGACTGCAATTACACAATAAATGGACTTAAGAACATGGTAATTCTTAATATTCTACATTTCAAATGTGGACTTTTAAACCACAACCTTCTTCAATCTGCCGTCAATTTGGAACAATTGATAATGGAAAGCTCTTCACTAAGTTTCGGTCTCTATGATGATCACCGCAGTAAATTTATCTCAATACTCAAACGTTTGCAGTATATAGACTTTTCGAAAATTGCATTTGAAGACCCATAAAGAATTTCAACATTTAAAAGTCAACATGATAGTTTGCAATCTTTGATACTTGAAGGAAATTTATTGAAAAGTATTCCATTAACCCTGTAATGAATTTAACCGTTTTAGTCTCCTTAACCTGAGAAACAATAAGATGGCTTATTTAACTACACAGGAAATTGACGCCATTGACGTGCTTCTTGTAAAATCTAATAGAACAATGACAGTCTTATTAGAGGGAAATCCTCTTGTCTGTACTTGTGCTTCATTAAATTTTATAGAATGGATATTTACTACTAATGTGAAATTTGACAGCAATGGTAGATATTCATGTGTCGAAAACGATGGAAATATTAAAACAACAAATGCAATTTACAATCACCTGCGATTTATGTGAATACGATGTATAACGACAATATGGGTTATTTTTATTGCAACATTATTTGGTTTGCTTCTTTTATTCTTTTTGACTTTAGTTGGATATTGTTACAAATTGCACTTACAATACTTTTGTTTATTTATTGGAATGGTCAATCCACTTTCACGGACGTCAAAATTAGAAGCACTTGAATATGATGCATATGTAGCTTATTGTGATGGCGACTATAAATGGGTATATGGGCCTTTGTGCTTATTTCTCGAAGAGAGACGGACTTATAAACTACTTTTATTAGATAGAGGGATGTCCTTGCTGGAGGACATAAACTTTTTGCTTTAAACAATTCAAGTCCAAAATGCAAAAAAGATAATCTTAGTAATTTCAAAAGAATTTGTCAACAACGATTGGGCTTACTATGAAGCAACTGTTAAATTGAGCATTCCCTTGGATTACAAGCAAGAATAATTGTTATAAACCTGGAAATATAACCAAAACAGAAATACCGCAATGTGTTCTTCAAATGATGTCATTGGACGCCAATAACCACATTCGTGAAACAGACACATTAAAGGAAGGTACGAAGACCTTTATGATAAATATTCCGTATCAACTTCACAAGTAATACACGATGGTCTTGATGTATAGATTCTGCGAACTGATGTTGTTTATCATCTTAACAACGTGTTTTATAGTTCTTTCATTTGTCTTTATTCTATTATTAATATTTCTTTTACTGTTGAATGGTTTTATGTGATATCCGTTTGATGTGGCTCGGTACTAATACATCTCGTCAATGTGTTTGTATTGTCTTTCATTTTTTGATGGTGTGTTTTGTATATGCGACTTTTTGTATTTCTTTGGTTCTTATAACATGACTCTGTACTTTAAAAGATCCTGTCAGTATGATATTGTTCTATTTTATGTCATTATGATATATTTCTATTATGAATTACAATATACGTTGAACCACAAACGTCAAAATCATTCAATCGCGTAGTGGAATTAACTATTTGTGGATTCTTATAAATTCTATATATAACTTTTAGGACTGATTTAAATTTCGGTCTATTTCTGAAATTTATTCTTACATACTTTTGATTTTTTAACCCGGTATGCTTACATTGCTATTTTTAACCCTGTATGCTAACATTGCCTAGGTAACTTTAAAATTGTTTGTATGCACATTGAACGACAAATCTATGTGACGTAATAAAATTTTCTGATGTCAGACACAAAAATCAATGAATGTGTTTGTAGATAGATGTTTTTGTGTTCTGTTAAATTGTTCCTTTTAAAACCGTTTTACGATGATGAGTGATATACCCATATTTTGATTATTTTATTTGTTGTTTCTGTTTAGTTAACGCATCAATGTAAATATAACGGAATTTGATGAAACTGTCATCAAAAGTGAGAGGTTTAGCGCTATAAAACCAGGTTTAATCCACCATTTGTTACATTTGAAAATGCCTGTACCAAGTCAGGAATATGACAGTTCTTGTCCATTAGTTTTTGATGCGTTTTTTGCCATGTGATTATGGACTTTCCGATTTGATTTTTCTCTAAGTTCAGTATTTTTGTGATTTTACTTTTGAAATGAAAATAACATTTTCTGGAAATGTCTAGATCTAGCCATGAGACTTTAGTGAGGTCATTGTCGTTATGGCTTTTTCAATTGCTGCTATTCAACAATTATATGTTTTTTCATTGTACATATGCATTTTCAGTCTAAAGCATAAGCAAATAAAGTAAACATTAAAAACCAGGACGGTGGTACTATAGATATGATGACCACTCTATTGACGAAAGGAATAAAAGAAACCAATGATATAAAAATACAACTAGATATGCTCGCATGAGCAACTACTCCTCCCCTTTACCTCTAGCCAATGTAGAAAAGTAAACGCATAACAATAGATGCAATACGCCCATTAAAATTCAGTTCAAGTCGTCATTATGAAATCTTCGAATAAGCTTACTATTCATTTTTTTCTTACCTTATTAATCTCCTTCCTTTTGGGTGTTGGCGTTACTAATGGAAGTAACCCAAGATAAGTGATTCGGACGTAAACCATTTATAAAATGTTTAATTTCATAAATTTGACTTTGTATTGATATCGCAATTGTATCTTTGTTTTTACTCTATCATCAATACCGGCACATCATTTGTAAATTTAAATTAACATGCAAACACTTTTTTGTTCATGTATTTTACATCCCTTTTTCTATGGTTAGGTTCTATACAAAATACTGAATTTGTAGACTTTTATTTATTCATTCAAGGGGTTTTTACATCGAAAGAAACACCTGAAATTTATTTTTAAACCAGTTGGCTTGAATGACATGGATTATGTCCTTCACGTATGATTTATGTTGGCATGATACAAGAACAATAACCGGGGGGATAAAGGTTAATTTTGAAATAAAGATATAATATTTCAGTTGAAATAATGTCATATGAAGCTGTCATGCCAGTAACTCCTAGTGGTACCATGGTAATGTTGACAATTATTATGTTACGTGAGTCGTTTACCCTTACGTAGCACCTGATATCAACTCTAGTTTTTTTTCTAAAGGAGTTCGTGTTACTCCTGGCTTTAGATTTTTTTAATACTTTTTGATTTTGCATGTCAGTAATGTTTACAGTCTTGTCTATATTTTCATATGTGTTTCATATTAAAATGTCACATTATTATAAACGTATTCTATCGGAACAACACGAAGGATAATATATAAGGGGAAAGATCGGCTCACCCTTTAAGAAGAGTTGGTTTGCTGGCTCATATTTTAGGTTTCACTGCGTGCTTTGTTGTTTCCCCTGTATTGTTTTGGCAATGCATTATAAATTCGTTTTCGATTTACATGACTAATGAGTTGGGCATACCTTTGGGAATGTTTGGTACCTTTTGCTCCTCTTTTATAAGTTTGAGGTCAATTCTTCTATGATATAACTAAAATGTTTCTACATATCTTATTGTTTTCATCGACAATCTTTTCTAGAACCAACAAAAGAGTCCTATCATTAGTCCATATATGTGATTAAATGAATACATTCAACATTTTCAATATGTCTGTGTTTCTGTGTACGTTATGAGTTTCACTGGTAAAGTATCAAGTTAGCCATTCGATTTCGTAACCACGATTGACTTTACTTATTAAGTCTGTCATAGTCATTCCTTTATATGACTTATAACAAACAGGATATTACACCATGGAGATGTACAAATCTATCGATCATTTAAACAGATTTATTCTGAATCTCAATAATGAGATTTTAGCGAATCATAAGTCATTCATGGATTCAATCAAAATTTTTATAACAACAAATCTATGGATCAACCTTCAAATTGAGACGACAATGGGGAACATGTCAAAGAGACAACATTCGTATTGCTAACTAAACCACACAAATTCAATACAGACAATGGTGCATTGCTGGTTCATCTGCATGTTGTCCATTAGATTGACAAACAATATGTCTGCAGTAAAAGTTAGTCTTCTGTTTCATTGCGTAGTGTTATTAACTAAATAAGGGTTCTAAAAAAACTGCTGGATAATTTGAAATATCGATCTTTCGTTGAATTTCATTCTTTCATAAGGTTATATTTTTAACGAACTGTGTGCGGATCGTTTTTTTTTTATAAGTCAGACACTTTTTCAAAGCGATAAGATAAAAATAGCCAGACCATTTAATTTCAATTTTTTTCCAGCAACCACTTACATTTTTCTGATTGGGTTCCATAAGTTAACTCCCACAAAAGAATAACTAAAAACTAAAAAAACAACAGACACGTCTCAATTCTGGATTTGACATTAACAGTCATTTCAGTACGAGAATGCATGCCAAACGAAACGATTTTGATTTAAAAATAAATTTATAGTTTTTTAATGCGAAAATAATTTTTACACTTTTAAAATTTTAGTGACGAAATTTATTTGAAATACTTTCGTCAATCCGAAAACCCTTTCGTAAATTACGAAAGTGACGAGCATTGTAGCATTCGGTACAAAAACTGTTTTATTATATTTTGTTTGACATTATGACTTGGCCATGAGTTATTCGATCGTGGTATCCAATATACTCAAAGAAATATCTACGTTTTACAATGCAGAGAGCAGGCAAATCAAAATTTCTTTTGTCGTCAGTTATACACGGTCTATGAATTGTCATGCGCATATCATTTACAAACAAGAATATAATTTTTTGTATATAATGCATTCGAACAATAGAGTTTATCATTATCATCTTCACATCATTACAAAAGTCTCATTGCAGCAGAATTGAGCGATTCATCTGAGAAGATTTCTAAAGACTTTAAGAAAACTTGTCTTGCTGATTCCTTGTCGCCAAATAATTGTAAAGCAACTCCCAATAAAGTGTAGGCCGCCGCTGTATCGCTCACACCTGACATCAAATATTTTTCTCCTATAACAAGTTTCAAATCTTGAATAGAATCCTGACAATATCTAACATCATTGAGGTGATAATGACAAAGAACACTAAGGAAATAAGCATACGCTGTGGATGGAAAGAAATAATGATGTTTCCATCCCTCCATTACAAGTTCGTCTGGTGTTAACGTTGAATTCATTTGAAACCGTATATCATCTACGAATAATATTTTCCGAAGATAAACAACACTTTTCTTGTTAAATGACAGCAGTTTAATTGATTGATAATGGATATCTGACAGATTCAATCCCAGGTACAGTTTGTCGGAAGTACATTTCGAAATAGAATGCCTAATAATATGTAAAGCTTTCCTGTATTGCTTTGTTTTGTAAAAAAGTGAAGCTACCATAAGCCATCCAGAAACAGCGTCATGATAGACATTTGTTAGAAGAGTACTTAAACAGGAATTGTTCTGTTTGTATTTGTGTTTATTATTGATAATTGCACCATCAAGTGGTAAACTCTGAGCTAGATTACTGCACCTATGTGATATGTAGTATGCATAAAAGTGTACCATTGAAAATTGATGACACCATAGGTTGTGTAATAATCCTGTGTTGAGTATATCTATATCAGAATTCGTGGATTGCATTATTTTCCTAACGTCATTTACATATAATGTAAATGGTTCAATTGGAAAATTCCACATCGCTACATCAAAGTTAGATATTTGATCTGAAAGAAAAATGCATCGCCAACCATAGCTGTGTAACGTGTTTAATTTGTTAAAAAGTACATCACGAGCACTTCCCTCTATTTTGTTCTCGAACATGTTGTTTTCTGGAATGAAGTAATGCAAGCAAACTGAATGATCGACACAATATACTAATCGGCTGAAACATCGCATAAAACAAGGTATAAGATTATCAGGCTGCCATACAGATGATGGTAGTTCTTCAGATATCCAAAAAATAATTGTTTTAAGGAAATAAGAACAGAGTAAATCTTTACATTTATAGTCCTTTGCTATAACATCTTTCAAAATTATTTTCAAGATAGCATAGCACATTAATTGGGTATGAGTAAATGTATTAATTAGAAGTTTTTCAGCCACTGAAAAAGATACTCGCCATTCTAGATCTTCTTTCGGTGATCCGTGAACTCCGATCGGTACAAAAAGTACTCCGTGATTTATAATACTTTGTGTGACGTTATGACTAGGCCATGAGCTACGTGATCTTGTTATCCAATTTACAGCAGAAGATATCCACGTTTTACAATGTAAAGAAAAGGCAAAATCAAAAGCTCCTGTTTTGTCAGTTATACACGGTCCATGAATTGTTTCGCCACTTTCCATAAACAATAACATAGTTCTCTTCCATAATGCACTCGACAAATAATGTTGACCATTATGTTCTTCACAACATTTCAAAATAAACTGACTTCTGCTATATTCTAGCCTTAATTGAGTAAAACCAGGTTTTACATCGTCTGTATCCATGGACAGATAAATTATACCTGTATCAAAGTCGGGTTGCTTATCTGCATTTACCTTAATATATTTTATTACTTGCATTATATCAAGATCACTTCCTCGCATTTCAAGTCCTTCTCCATAGCTTCCACTTGTTATCCATGTAAATGTTTTGTCATTTGACAAATTATCTCTCACTGTGTTCATTAATCTAATTGTGTTAACATGATCTTCTGTTCCTACGATGTTATGACACAGATAGTTATACAGAGCTAGTGATATGTTTGGTGTTATAATATCTGTAATTAGAAAATTAAAACAAACATGGTAAAAACATTGTTCAAGGTATATATCCAAAACTGTACATTTATAATGTCTTCACTAATTTTGATGACAGTTAAATTCTACACAGTACATTTGTTTTGAACATTAAACTTAAATAAAACGAGATTTGAATATGCAGATGATGTGATGTAATAAAAATATTAGTACAGTAAAGTTCAAAATAAATGAATTTGCGTCAGGAAAAAGCTCTTCAATACATAAGTGGACTTACAAATCAAAATAAAGAAATAAGAGACACAAATTAAACGTAACGTTGGGGAAAACGTATTTCCTTCAAACTCTACCACAATATAGATTTGTTTTTACAAAACGCCTATTAAAGTATGAGTGACCGTACTATTTTTCATACTCAAACTGTAAAAGTCGCTCAAAATTTACCTATTTTGTTTGAATTAATTTAAATATACTTTCTATTAGAGTAATCTCTCCCTGAATATATTGGTTGGATAGTTTTTTATTGTTAAATAAAATCCCAGGGATCTGGTATTTTTTTTAAAAACAGTCTCAACCAGGCATCGATTACTTGTAGTGCCTCCCTGTGCTTCAGGTTTTTTTGTTTTTTTTTAAATTGATACTTGTTTATTCCAAATAATTCCTGTTTACAATTTCCTCAGTTGCTCAGGATGCAAACTGTGGATTCCCGTCAACATTTAAACCAACTGTCCGGGAAGCAGAAGGCTGAAAAAAGTGCACTGTATTATCAGAAAAAAATAGTATAAATGTAATTATACTTATATTCTTTTATATGCCAATGAGTGAAAAGAGAAATATCTTTCTAGAATGTAATACTAGTTATAAATAATATAACATTATAACATAAAGGAGTGCACCTATAAACCAGATTCACATTACATTATAACATAATCGAGTGCATCTTTAAACCATGGATTGCCGTAATCAATATAAATTAAAGAGATATAAAAAAAAAACAGACCACATAACATCGTGACTGTTATCTCCTGCGAGGTATGTACTTATAGTATAAAATTAATTAACGTGTTTATTTTCTCTTTGTCTAATGTATCATTCGATAAGTAACAGGGTAAAGATTTCAGATGTGTTATCATGTATGATTTCCAAAGATTCAAAATATATGTAGAGGACATTTTTATCCCATCATATTTGACTTTGTTTCTTATTTTCCACAAGGACCATTTTGTCAAAATAAAAAAGAGATTTACATGTAAAGTTTGGTTCGATTGACCACTGCTATCTCCCGAAAGCATAACATTTTTGAAATTTTCATCATCTAATTGAACATTCCATAATGTAAAAATATCTTTGATTTTACTAATGATTAATTTTGTTGTATTGCAATCGAAAAATAAATGTTGCAGATTTTCAGTATTATTAGCAGTTTGGCAAATATGACATTTTCCGTTTGACAATTGCATTTTTTTAAGTCTACTTTCCGTATATATGATATTGTGTATGCATTTCCATTGAAATTCTTTCATTTTATTGGTGACATTAACTTTTTTCAAATTGCCCCATACTATTTTCCAATTAATTTCGTGGCCATAAAATTCTTGCCATTTTAGTTGACATTTTGGATATATATTCTTATTAATCATGTCTCGAATATATTTGAGTTTTAATTCTTTAGGTTTAATTTTTTTTCCATTTCTGTCTAATATAACCATTTCATTAGAAAGTTTCAATTCTAAGTTTGTTTTTCCATTAATTTCATTATCCATTTGTAAGAAGTCAATTGGTATTGAACTTTTAACTCTTGAAAATTCCGATATACAGTTTCTTTTATCTACAAGTTTTTCAAATATAGAACAACAACTGTAAAATGTTTTGGTTTCTTCGTTCCATATGTCTTTGATATATTTTATGTTACTTTTTAGAAAGGAAGAAAAAAATAATGGTTTATTTTGAAATGAAATTTTTGAATTACCAAATAGTCTCATATTAAGTACCTCGTTCTTTGTTTTAGGATTATCTCCCATTTTTAGAAAATTAGACCATGTATAAATCATTTTCTGATAAAATACAGGAATATTTTTAAGATTTAGTCCTTTAATATTTGAACATTAACATAAAAAATACTGATCATTTTACTTGTTGTCAAATTGTCGAAGCCAATTCTTGCCAATCGCATTCCAGCTTTCTAATCATTTTTTAATCATCCCCATTCCGCCCTTTGTTATATCAAGACAACAAACCTGTCTTTCTATTTGGTTAACTTTCCCATCCCATATACAATTCCAAATGATACTGTTTATTTCTTTTTAATATTTTTCAAGAATACCCCGCATTTCAATTTCATAACTACACATGGGCAATATGAATTGTTTTACTATTAAGGTTTTTCCACTAAATGAAAGTGTCCTGCTTTTCCAAACGTGGACACAGTTTTTAATCTTTTCTATTATACTTTGCCATATAGCATCATTATCAATTTCATATCCGTGATTTACTCCTAGGGTTTTTACATTACCTGTAATCCATTTAATTTTATTCAATTTTAGGTTTTTTTTCCTTTTAAGAGATCCTATAAGTAAACCTTTGGTTTTATCAAAATTAATTTTAGATCCCGAAGCTTTTTCATATAGCGTTAGGACATGAAAAGATTTTTCTACTGATTTCTCATTTTTGTTAAAAAGCTGAGTGTCATCAGCAAACATGCATAATTTAGTTTCTATACTTTTACCCCCCTCACCAGGTATTTGAATCCCTTCAATTTCCTTGTTACCTCGTATTGCACATGCCATTGGTTCTGCTTGCAAAATATATATAAGGGGTGCTATTGGACAGCCCTGTCTGGCCGACCGTGTTATCGAAAAATATTTTGAATATTTTTTTTATACAAGTAATAGCATCATAGAGTAACATTTTGATCCATTGTCTAAATTTCCCCCCAAAATTAAACTTTTCTAATACAAAATCCACCCATTCCCGTTCAACTCTATTAAAGGCTTTTTGTTGATCAAGAAATATTATTATTCCATCTTGGTCTTCGTTGTCAATATAGTCTATTATATCTTGAATTAATCTGTTACCGTCACTAATGTTTCTTCCTTTAACAAATCCTTTTTGATCTGGATGTATTATTTTCGGTAAGACTTTTTTCAGTCTCATTGCAAGAAGTTTTTTCTATGATTTTATAATCGGTGTTAAGTAATGTAAGAGGTCTCCAATTTTTAATATTTTATCTTTCACCATCCTTATGTAATAATGTAAGAACCCCTTTATGTTGTGATTTACTTAAGGCATTTTTATCAAATATTTCTTGAAGGAGTGTGAAAAAATAATTTTTTATTATATCCCAATATAAAATGTAAAATTCAGATATAATGCCATCCTACCTGGCGATTTGTTAGTCTTGGGATCTTTGAGCACTTTTTTTAATTCTTCCATATTTATATTACTATCAAGCATCTCCTTATCGTCCGAACTAACCTTATTTTCAATACATTGGCAAAGCTTTTCACCGCTATTTTTGTCCCACCCTTCAGCAGTAAAAAGTGTGGAATAAAATTGTACTTGTTCTTTTAATATCGAATCAATATCATATTTATACTCAACCGTTTTTGTTTTTATACGATTCCATAACTTGTTTTGACCATTTTTCTTTTCTAAACTAAACAAATATTTCGTAGATTTTTCACCTTCTTCTGACCATTTAATTTTTGCCCTAATTTTCGCAGATTCTGTTAAATTTGTATAAATATCCTTAATTTCGCTTTTAATTTCGGTTATTCTAGAATTGTTGATACTTGTTTTTTCCTCTACTAATTTTAATGCTTCAAGTCGTTTTTCAAGTTTTTTAATGTGATTGTTATTATATACTCGATTTAGTGTTTTACTAACATCAATTGTTAGAAATTTTATTTTACTTTTAGTAATATCCCACCATTCTTGTATATCATTAAATTTGTCTTTATTACTTTTCCATCCTTCCCAAAAGATTTTAAAAGCATTTGAAAACTGTTCAGATTTAATTGTATTTAAATTCATAATCCACATACCCGGCCCTCTTTCTATATCATCTAGCTTAATTTTTGATGTAACTATTTCGTGATCACTAAATGTGAAATGAGATATACGAGTGTTAAATATTTTACTATTCAAAGATTTGCTGCAGAAAATAAAATCAATACGAGACTTCGAGTTTCCTCTTTGAAACGTATAACGTTTTGTATCTGGAAATCGAGATCTCCATACATCATCTAATTCATATCTCAATAAAATATTTTTTAATTCAATTGTACCGACGTCATTATTTTGATGTGATAGCATTCTGTCTATGTTTTTGTCTAAAGTACAACTAAAGTCTCCTAATAATACGGTATAGTTTTCAACGCTATCATCGTCATACACTTTATTTAAGTTACGCAGATTTTCGTAAAAAGTCTTTCTATCGGTACCGTTGTTTGGTGTATATACATTAATAATATGATATACAGCATTATCTTTTTTTATGTCACACATTTGACATCTTCCGTTTTCATCGTGATTAAATAAAAGTTACATTCTCGGAAAAATTATTTTGCAAAAGGAATCCCACCCCCCTTGAATCAGAAGTTCCGCAATTCCAACCTGATTCACCTCCCCCAATTTTTTTCCAATCATTACCCCAGTTATCAATATCAGATTTGGAACAATGTGTTTCTTGAAGACAAATAATATCAAACTTTTTTAAAACTAACCAATTAAAAATCATATCTCGTTTTTTATTGTTTCGTAAACCATTTACGTTTCTAGAAGCAATTGACAAAGACATATTAAGTTCGAATAGTTTGGTTTTTTTTTCTTTCCTTCGTCATTTAAATGTTTCACTTGAATGCTTTGAACCTGATTATGTCTATTCGGTAAAATAAACTTAACGGATCGTTTATGTGTATACCTTTGTGTAAACAAATCAGGTAAAACTTTAATTATGAAGCGTCGTTTAAATACCGTATCAGGTGTTATAAACAGATACTAATTTATGTTTTCCACATATAACATTGTTAAGCGTCGTTTTAAAACCGTTAAAGGTCTACTAAACAGATACTTATTCATCTTCTCCATATATAACATTACAGTTTGGTATATCTTAGCAATGTTTGCACTTTTTGCAGTATATACATATAGGCATATAAACAAATTATTTCTAAATAAAATATACATACGAAAACTATGTTTAAAAAAGTGAACATAATATTTATAGTGATACATTTGTGTTTTTTGTTTGTTTTTGTTTTTTTGTTTTTTTAAATATTTGTTTTTTAACATTAAAATCAGATTTAATAGTCGGAGTGTTTTATCGCATAGGTTTAATCATGATCTATTCCCGTCACTTTATTTTGTTTGAATTAATTTAAATATATTTTCTATTAGAGTAATCTCTTCCCGAATATATTGGTTGGATAGTTTTTTTTATTGTTAAATAAAATCCCAGGGATCTGGTATCTTTTTTTTAAAACAGTCTTAACAAGGCATCGATTACTTGCAGTGCCTCCCCGTGCTTCAGCTCTTATAATATACTAGATTATGACGAGTGTGTCAGAGCGAGAACTTCTCTAGTTCGTTACTTTGGGGAACTTTTTCTAAAAGTAGTACTTCAATATTCAACCCAATTCTACTATTTAGTCAGACGTCAGTCGCTACCCTGATATACCCTTCTTTTTTCGTGTAATTAATACGGATAGCGTTTGACATTTTTAGCCGAACCATCTTTAGCTGAACAGATTTATCATTTTTACATAATTTAATTCATTGTATGCTGGTTCATATTCTGGACGCCAGTCTTTGCTCCTTTCTAATATAATTCACAAACAAAAAACAAATATGAAGCTTAGAAATGAAAAACTATTAAATACTAAACTCGTTCAACATTGTTCCAAAGGTATCTACACGTCTCAATCTTCCAAATCGCTTATCTAAAAGTACCATCGCTAACATTTTTAACAAAAAAAAACTTCTATCGATAAGTTTCATGCCAAAAAATGACTTACATGTCCCCGTCTTTCCATCAACAATACGCTACAGTCCACGTTTAATGGTCACACATTTTCTTTAAAATTTGAAACTGATATAACTTGAAAAACAAACAGTATGATGTATTTACTCACATGAAACAAACCGGGATGGGGTATTTGGTACGTAGGTGAAACATGTGAAACTAGACGATATTTATCTTAACGCACTCAAGAACATCTGTAACGTTTAAAAAGACCCCAAAAATTCAAAAGAATAAGTTATCAACACCTTGAGAAGCACAATCATCCTATTAAATATTTAGTAGTTCAACCTTTGGAAGAAGTAAATAAGCAGCCTGGTGAATCTAATTCAAAGTTTGTACGATCACGGAAAATAATTGAATTAAATTGGATTAAAAAATTACCGACAGTCTACCCTCTCGGTCTTAATGATAATATCATGGGAATTGGCAATATATCAGGAACCGATTCTGTTAACATTTTGGATATAGTTTCTAAAACTGTTCGAAAAAACTGTTCTCATGGTCGTACACAGCTTCTTTTGCATAGGCACTATTTCTGTACTAAAAATATATAGTACTGGAAATTTACTTTTAATATTCAGTACTATTTCTTTTCTTTAAAATTATTGTAACATTTAGGTACTTGTATTTTACAGCACTTAATTTGTACTAAATATTTTGGTACAGAAATGATACAATATTCCGTGTTTGAAAATCATAATTTTAAGAGATTTGAAATAGAAAAAAATTCAAAATACTGAGAATGTAACGGTGTTAACCAAAAATCTATAGTACATAAATTTCAAGTACAAATTAAGTACTGTAAAATACAGGTACCTAAATAATACAATAATTCTAAAGTAACTAAATAGTACTGATTATTAAAAGTAAATTTTCAGTACTGCATAATTTTAGTACAGAAATAGTACCTATGCAAAAGTAGCTGTGTAGACTAAATTGCAATTAAAGAAAATTTCGGACTAATCATACCAATGTTTCGGACCTAATTTCTATTTCAAAAAACAACGGCAGACATTATCTGTTAACAAAGGTATGTTCATTACCGATTAACATGTTAAATAAAATTTAAGAGGATTGCAACACAATTTCATATAGCAGTCCTAAGTATGAAATCGTTCAAATTATAATGGCATATTGTTACTCTAAACTGTTTCCCAAAATTGATCGCCCTGAAGATCATAAATACATTTTATTATTAAATAAAGTCTGTTAATAAAGGTTTTGATTTTGTAAATATAGCCTGTATTTTAAACGATCATTCTGTTAAAGAAAAAATTCCTGAATATTTTGATAATACTGAGCTCCCTCTCATTTCTTATATATGTACAAAAAATTTATTCTGAAATTTCGTTTAATAATAGCCAATTTTTTAAAGATGTTAATATACGTTCAAGACCGAGAGTTAAAATCATTCCTCAGTAAAGGACCGTCAATTATTAGTTGGAATGAGTGTCGTAATATCATCCACGACTCACTCAGAACTTACTGTTTGAAATGGATAAAACGGGAAAAAGCTAACAAAAAATCTTTGGACTCTTTTTTTTTTATTTAGTAATGAACATAGTTGATATACGTATTCAACATTTTAAAGAACATTTTACCCTTAACAATAACCACAATAAACTTATTACGCGTGTCAAACATAAACTTAAAGAACTAGCCAAGGAATTTGTTTCTGTCTTGGCCGATAGAGCTGCTAATAATATTATAATTGTTTGACGTAAATTTTACATTGAGGTTCTACAAAAAGAAATCACCAATTCACTAACATTCCAACTGACTCCATTTTCAGAAAACAACATCTTTAACAAACATTTCGCGTTTTTTTATATAGATTAGACCGTTTGTTTTCCCGTTTGAGTGGTTTTACACTAGTAATTTTGGGGCCCTTTATAGCTTGTTGTTCGATGTGAGCCAAGGCTCCGTCTTGAAGGCCGTACATTGACCTAAAATGGTTTACCTTTTTTAAATTGTTATTTGGATGGAGAGTTGTCTCATTGGCACTCACACCACATCTTCCTACATCTATAAACTTTTAGCTACCGCTGTACAAGCAGAACCAAAAACAATGAAAGTCCCAACTATGTAATGGCTTCCGAAGCTACATAAAACACCTTACAAATATAGATTTATTTCGTCTTCAAGCCATTGTTCCACTACTAATTTATCTATTCTTCTTACCAGTACACTTGGTACAATCAAAAACCTGATAATGAACTGTAGAAAGAAGGCCTTCGAAAAAAAGTGGAATAAATTACTTTTGGAGTGTCTAAAACTCGTTGGAAGTACTTGATAAATTGCATGCTTATATCGGTGATTTTGAATCTATTCAAAGTTTTAATTTTTCTACCCTATATACCACATTGCCTCACATTCTCATTAAAAAAAATTCACACACCTAATTAAATAGGCATTTAAAAAGTCAGAATGTGAATATATATATTCAAACTCTATTAGGTCATTTTTTAGTAGCAATAAACCAAAAAAACTATGTCAATTGGACATGCCTTTTTTTTTTTTTTATCTAAAATCTGATTTATTGCACTATTGCTGTTATAATGAATACCATGTCTACAGCATTTGACAGGGCACCCCTGTAGTGTTAGTTTTACTGAACAAACATGGCGATTGTTCAGTAAATTAATAATAATAAAAGAAGGTTAGATTTACATGTAACAATATTATGTATACAGATTACTACAGAAATTAATTTCCGGAAAAAATTACATTCGTGAACCGCTTTGACTCTGTATATATGCTAGTTGACCTATTGATCATGACCTATTGATCAAGGATCACACGATGGAGGCAAAATTAACAGTCGAAGCAGTTTGTTATATTAATTATGTAGGTGTACATACTTGGTTGCGAATTGAAGTACATTATATAAGTTTATTTATTTATGAATATGTGATATATTACATGAAGGATGCTTCAAGAATAGTAGGGGTTAAATCTTTTATCACCGTCGCTGATCATGATCATGACGAAGTCCACAGCACGTGGTTCTAAGATTAAATAATATTGAGACACATGTATTGCTGCATAAATATAGCATATAACATATATGCAAGAATAATAATTATATGTACAAGCTTACTTCTTTCAAAATTTTACCATGTTTACCACCTGAAAGTGTCGAAATATTTAAGTAGTTCAAAAAATCTTTTTGGAACAGGGCATACACATCAAAATTTGTAGTTTTATAATTTGAACTGTGGGTGCACTTGTGAATAGAAAATGTGATGAGTGTCACCAACAGATTTATATCATAATAATTAATATCACTGATTTTATATCCTATAATGAGATTTCTGTAGTTTAGGATATGATGACCTATTTTAACTTTATTTAATAGTATTTTGATCTTTTCCCAAAAAGTTTTTAAGTAATGACATTCTAGAAAAAAATGTTTATAATCTTCTGTTACATTACATAAGTCACATTTACTGTCTTCTTTTGTCTTCCATTGAAAAAACAGTTGTTTACAAGGAAGGATATGATGCAGCAATTTCCATTTAAATATTTTTAATCTGTTATCTTTTAAATAAGTAAATACAAAGTTAAGCATTGATTTAATTGGGATTAAAGAATCTTAATTTAGGACACGTTTCCATTTAAAGAAACTTGAAGGCGTGTCTTCATTTCCACTATTAATGTGTGTGTATATCTGTTTTGTTTCCATTACTTGTAAACTTACTATCTTATTTTTTTTCTTTTGTATTAATGCAAAGGTTAAGTTTATTTTTTACTTTTGATTTTATTGATTTTTCTGATTGAAGTACCTTGAGCCATTCATTTGGTATAGCGTATTTAAGTTTTGAAATTTCAAACAATAAATTGGATTTTGAGGATATTTTATTAGATATTATTTCTTGAGAGATATTACCATTTTGGTCAATTATATCATTAACATATATAATACCTTCTTTTATCCAATTTATAAAAACTAAACATTTTCCTTGAAATTTTATCAGTTCGTTTCCCCATAAGATTTGTTGTCTAATGTTTTTTGAATTCATATTGAGTTTGTTATTATTTAAATTTTGTACTTTGAACCAAGACTTTACAATTTCTAAGTAGAATTTTGGTAATGTTTTATGTAGGTTTTGTATAGAGTAAATGTTGTCTAGATTCATGTAAAGTAGCATGAAATTAGCACCAAATTTATTAAAGTAAAATGTCTGAATTACTTTCCAGTTAGCAAAATCATCTGCAGTAAGTCTTTTGATCCATGCTATTTGTAGTGCAGTTATATAATTATCTATATCTGTCATCTTAAGCCCTCCCTCAGTAGTATTTTTGCTTAGTGTGGTTCGTTTGACTTTTTCTCGTTTACCATCCCATATAAAATTGTAGATAAGAGTTTTAAACTGTTGAATGAATTCATGTGGTAGGTTTGTGACTGAAGCTAAATATGTAAGGTTTGGTATAAGAAGAGATTTTACAACTGTTGTTTTACCTATCATTGTAAGATTTTTTTTTTCCAATTACTTATTAATTTGTCACATTTCTGTATTATTTTTTAAGTAGTCAGCTTATCACATTCAGCTCGATCTGTTCCAAAATAAACTCCTAGACTTTTTATTGGTCCTTTATTCCATGTTATATTTTCAAACTTATCTTTACAATGTTTTAATTTTCCTAACCAAATGCCCTCAGTTTTTGATCTATTTAATTTTAAACCAGACAGTGTTCCAAAGATTTCAAAATTATTAAGAGTGTGACGTTCTTAATCTTTTGTTTTTAGAAAAAGTGTTGTGTCGTCAGCTAATTGAGAAATCTTTAAACTGCGCGTTTTAGTATCTAGCTTAAGTTGAAAACCTTTGATGTTATTATATTGTCTTATTCTGCAGGACAAAATTTCTACAGCAATAACAAAAATCAGGGAACTTAACGTGCAGCCTTGTCTAATAACACGTTTAATGTTATATGGTGATGAGACCCACCCATTGTTTAACATACAACCAGTTATGTCTTTGTACAGAGTTTTTTCTCAGCATTGTTTATTCTATTTTGAACATTATTATCCTGTGAGTTTTCTACATTTTCATTCAATTTTTTTAATGAAACTTCTAATTTAATTATTTCATTTTTATTTTCAGATTGTTTTTGCCTACAGTATTTGATGGTTATGTCTCTTACTTCAGCTTTAAAAACATCCCACTTAACTCGAGGATCTACAGCCGTAGTAAGTAGTTTTTTGTTTGTAAGTTTGAATTAAGTTATTAATGAGCTTTTGATATTGTGTGTCATTCAATATACTGTTATTAATTTTAAAGAAACCTCGGCCTCTGCTTTGTGCTTTGTGTCTTAGCTTTAACGAAATTGCCTGATGATCAGTGTAAGAAATAGCAGCGGGTCTAATATCTGCTGCTGTAATATGTGGTCTTATATCGGAGCTGATAAGAAAATAATCTATTCTGCTTGCTATGTTAAAGTTATTTTTCCTTCGTCTTTTGTTTGGGTTAATTTTTCTCCATATATCAACTAACTTGTGTTTTTTTATTAATTGTTTCAAACTATTTACAGGTTTATTAAATTTTTGTGTACTCGTACTTTTTCTGTCGTTTTCAGTCAGACTTTCATTTATATCCCCACCAAGTATTAAAATGCCTAATCTATTATTTTCAATTAAGTTGTTTATTTTTTTGAAGAAAGAATTTCTATTTTTTTGAATATTTGGTGCATATACATTAACTAAAGTGAAGATGTTATTATCAAGTTCTACATTAATTAGAATAAACCTACACCTCCTCATCTTTAATTTCATTTATAATTTTGTGATTTATGTTATCATTAATTAAAATTGAAACACCTCTAGATATGGTATATCTTACATTTAGTTTCACTTTTTATTATATTTATGTTTTTATCAGTGAAATGGGACTCTTGAATAAACAAGATGTCACATTTTTGATTTTCACACCAAATATATAGTCTATCTCGTTTTTCTTTTTTTTCCTAGCCCTTGGCAGTTCAAGGAGCAAATATTTAAATTATTACTCATCTAAATAATGAACTATACGTGTATTAGCAAAGATTACACAGAGATGTACATCAAAACTAACTGTTCTAAGTAGTTGTATACAATACAACCAAGACTAAACGTATAATAGTAGTAATGCATGAGTATATATAGTATATATGTATCATTATAATATGTGTTTTTTACAATAATACGGTTTTGCAGCCATCTGATTGATTTTACTTTGTGCTGTAAAATTAATAGATTTAAATATGTTTTTTCTTTTTTCAAAGGTGTAAAATGTACATATACCTGTATGTATATAGAAGCTTAATTTTTCAGAAATTACTTTTTCTATTTTCAGATATTTAGATTGTTCAAAAGGATTGTTCGAGCGCTCAACGACGTTATAACTGTGATCAAATGAGACATGCTTTGATAGTATATCTGCACTTGAATTTTTACTAGATAACATGTTTGTTCGCTTTGGATATTCCGTATTTCGCCAGGTTATCGGAGTTCCAATGGGAACTAACTGTGCACCACTGATTGCGGATCTGTTTTTGTATTGCTATGAGTTACAAACTGACGGAAACGCATACATATAAGAGGAGAACAACGACACAACACAACAATGTAACTAACACACACAGAAACGGACCAAGCATCAGACAAAATCCCACGAAAATAACAAATATAACATCAAAACCAAATACATGAATTGGGATAGACAAGTACCGTGACACGTCTTATCGCAATGTCAATTTACACTCAAAAATAACAATGGCCACTGCCCTTTCCTCGATCTTGATATCTATATCATTAACGGAAAGCTTAATACTAAAATTTATGATAAAAGAGATGATTTCTCGTTTCCTATCGTTAATTATCCATTTTTAGATGGTGACGTTCCCTTGTCACCATCTTACGGTGTTTATATATCTCAACTTGTACGATTCGTTCGTGTATGTAACAATGTTTTAGATTTTAACGAGAGAAATTTATGTATTACTGAAAAATTATTACACAAGGATTTTCGATATCACAAACTAGTCAAAACATTTACTAAATTTTATCATCGGTATAAGGACATCATTCGTAAATATAGCTCAACATGCAGACTTCTTTTACGTTCAGGTATTTCACGTCCAATATTTTATGGAAATATTCTTTATAAAGCACAAAACTGTCAGTATTCTCCCCAGAAGCTTACAAAAACTGTAAATAGACTTACTAAGAAGGGATATAGTTACGATACTGTTGTCAGGTCATTAAAGATTACATATTTTGGCGTTAATATTGATTCACTTATAGGGTCTTTGCATCGGAACTGAACACAGTTATTTAACAACCAGTTGTTGGCATGACACGGGTTATGTTCTTGTAATAAATATTATGATGGTATATTACTTAACCCCTCACGGGAAGGATTGTGCCTGATTTTCATGTGATGAAGACATAATCTTTCAATCAGTTTAATTGAAGTCTGGAGCTGGTATGTCAGTTAACTGCTAGTAATCTGATGTTACTTATGTATTATTGTCATTTTGTTTATTTTCTTTTGTTACATCTTCTGACATCAGACTCGGACTTCTCTTGAACTGAATTTTAATGTGCGTATTGTTATGCGTTTACTTTTCTGAATTGGCTAGAGGTATGAGGGAGGGTTGAGATCTCATAAACATGTTTAACCCCGCCGCATTTTTGCGCCTGTCCCTTGTCAGGAGCCTCTGGCCTTTGTTAATCTTGTATTTTTTAAATTTTAGTTTCTTGTGTACAATTTGGAGTTTAGTATGGCGTTCATTATATCTGAACTAGTATATATATTTGTTTAGGGGCCAGCTGAAGGACACCTCCGGGTGCGGGAATTTCTCGCTGCATTGAAGATCTGTTGGTGACCTTCTGCTGTTGCATGTCTTCTTTATGGTCGTTGTTGTCTCTTTGATACATTCCCCTTTTCCATTCTCAATTTTATTTTTTGTAAAAAAAATTGACAGTTTTCAAAATTGCAGATTTAGGCAAAACCCTAGACCTTATTGTATAATGTTACCTTTCAACCCAATAAAAAAAACACAAGTAGCCCTTGCAAGAACTGTATAGACAGTCAAGGTCATTGAAAATTTGCTTCATCGTTATCTATCTCAAAATAACCTGTTAATCTATGATTTTTTGTTTTCAATATAAGTAAGTCATTTTTCAGCTATGTTAGTGCGATTTTATTAAAATTGCATTTTCTATGTGAAAACAGAATAATTTTAAATGAAGGATATACAAATTAAGGTTGTTGCTTACCTACAGTCTCGTAAGCCCACAGTTTACTGACGTACTAAAATTACCCACTACGCAATATACTTTTCACTTTGTAATTCGGTTATAAATGGCAAGAAACAGTGCAATTGGGGTATTTTTCGAACTACCTCAAGATAAAAACAGAAAAATTAACACGAACCCTTCCATAACTTGGTTTATCTCAGGGTAAGTAGAACATATTACACCAGTTGCATTCGGTATGTTGATGATTTTTAGTTCGGGGATAAGTCTTAATAGCTGATATCACAATCAAAGAAAGATAAAATTGGGAATGGAAATGACGGGTTGTGATAATGATGTATTCGAGATTGTTTATGTGTATAAATTTATTCGTGGTTTTGTGATAAAAAGAATATATGATTTTTTTATATGAAATACATTTAAATTGTTTACCTTTCCTCCTCTTAGTCTGTTATATACATTTAGGGCTCAACCGTGAATTTTAGTAATATATGCTTTCGTTTCCAATTAAAAAAACATGTACATGTACATACAACACGACAAGATTTACATTAAAAACAAGCAGATGGTTACTATTCTATCACATAATAAATAAGATTGTCTATGCTTATTAAAGTTAAATCGTTTACCTGCCATCCTCTCAGCTTGTTATAGGATTTGATATGAAATATGTTTTCCCGTAATATCAACTTTCGTTTTCATTTGAATTCCAAGTAGATATAGCACCTACGCAATACTTTGTAATTTGAATTTGAAAACCCAGATTATAAGTTAGTACGCCAGACGCGCATTTCGTCTACATAAGACTCACCAGTGACGCTCATATCAAAATAGTTATAAAGCCAAAATTGAAGCCAAACAAGTACAAAGTTGAAGAGCATTGAGGATCTAAAATTTAAATTTTCATTCTTAAGAACGTCCGTGTAATATTTACCGCATACCACCACCTCACTGTTGACTGCTTTGTCGGCCGGTTCAAACACAACCCGCTTTGAAAGTTCATTTTTTATTCTGGACATAGGTGTATTATGAACTCTATTATTTACTTCTAAATTATTTTCAAAATGTGATATGCTCTTAACATTCATTCATTTATTTAAATAAGAATCAAGAGATTTTTATCAGATTTTACCCGTTTACATCATTTTTTACAAAACGGTGAAAGAGCATCTTTGGTGACTTGAAGACACTCTTTCCAATCTATTTGAAATGGAAGACGATATGTTGGTCCTTTTTTTAAGTTTTTAATCTCTTTGTCCTGGACGATATTGAGGTCCCCTGTAATAACATGGCCATAGGGAACATATCTAACTTCGACGATTCAGTTTCAAGTTAAGGGAGTATTATTATCTATATTCACGTCTGATGTAACCAACGTATAATTAAAAAAATAAACTTCTGCTGTTTTTATTTTGTATGTGTATGAAATTATAGGTGGTTCTATATTATCTAAATAGGGAGGAATAAAGTTTTGAAGTGTAGAGTCATTAAATATACTAGATAAGTTGATAAAATTAATACCTCTGCTTATATATTCAATTTTCAGAAAATGACGTTTATGATCTTCAGGTTTGTCGATACGCGAGAACAGCCTTTGGTGGCAAAAAGCTGTAATTATACGAGATTATTCATACAGTGGGCTGAAGTATTGAGATGGTGTCACACTCTTTGAAAATATCGTGTAACTTACATTTTTAGCCATGGCGTTGTCAGTTTGTTTTAGATTTATGAGTTTGACTGTCCCTTTGGTATCTGTCATCCCTCTTTTACTAATGGGTATTTGCCCCAGTTTACATAATAATTGATGCCTACCATTGTTTTTAAATATATATAGGAGATTACCAAGTGTATACTTAATACGATGTTTAACTCGTTGATTTCGATTGATACATTTCCCATGAGACCTATTATTTCGTTGTTTTTTATCAATAATATTCATGATATCAATAGATATCACTAGAAGAAGTAGTAGATATGTTCCCTTGTCCAAGTATACTGTCATTTAGACCCAGGTGGTAAGCTGTTTGAATATATAGAAAAGAAGATGTGGTATGATTGCCAATGAGACAACTAATCACAAAAGACCAAAATGACAAATGAAGTCGTTTAATCCAAGACAGTTCGATAATTTTACGGGAATTTTCAAATTGTTTATGCGACTGCCCTTGCTGTTTTTGGACCGTTTCGAGCGGTTGAAATCTAATAAATTTAATATTGTGGTTGTGTTTAACTAAATGATGTTAAATTATACTTTTGAATTTCTTAGGTTTTCGGAAGCGGTGTAGATGTTCCTGTGTTCGTTTAAAATACTCCCGTCCTGTTTATCCTACCTATTGTATACCACACTTTGGTTTTGTTCATGTAATCAGATAATAGTTATCAAAAGTATCAGGATTATAGTTTAGTACGCCAGACGCGCGTTTCGTCTACATGACGCTCAAATGAGGCTTTGGGTTTTTCCTGTTATGTCACAGAAAAAGGAAAGCGAAAAAGCTCTCCCCTTCACTGTTGACCTTATAGTATTATCAGAAGATTATCTAGAACAGGTTTGTCATTTTCTGGCATTGCACGGAAATATTTGTGTATATCCACGTGCATTTTATTGAATAATCTGGCTGTAGCAGCATTGTCACCATTAACACCATTATAAAAACTGCCAAATTTAGATGGGGAATTTCGATTGACGGCGGTTGAATTAATATTTGGAATAAGGTTTGTAATATTTGGAATAAGGTTTTCTTTTAAGTCGTGCAAAATTGACCTACTTTGATTGATTTTTTTTATAATATTATGTTTTAAAGTAATCTCTCCGTGAATGGCTAAGTTGGAAAGATTTTTTTTTACAAAACCAAACATCTGTTTTTTTTTAAATATACTAGTCAAAAAAACGAAACGATACACGATCTTATTTTTAAATCAAAGATGAAGTTATTCTTTTAAAGGACCAATATTGAAGGTAGAAAGATTTAATGACCATGGCAATACAAATCTGTTTAAAACAATGTGTTTTTGCTTTCATGACGTCACTGGGCGAAATTAAAATTTTTTGACAAAATTTGCATAAAACGACAATTTTAAAAACAGAACTTCCAACTAATGATGCCATTCTCTCATTTAAAGGTAAAGACAATGTTTGCCATCTATTCTTTTTTTTTAAATCATACAGTTTCTTCGTTTATTTGTAAGGCAAATTTCGGCCCAACGAGAAATCGTTAAAATGCATACATTATCAAATGATTTACCATAGACAGTATGTGTAAAGTGAAATTCAAAAAACGGTATCAATTGTGAAAATAATCCGAACGGTTCCAAATTCACAGTATGTTGTTTCCATATCTAAAGCATTGATTTGAGACGACAAAAAAATAGTTTTTTTTGCATTTCTTTGCAGATTTCAAAAAAACATTGTTTTTACCAAAAATATAAAAAAAACACATTATTTTAACGCATTTGTTACAACATGAAAATAACTTGAATAGCATATTAAATATTTTTAAACAAATTTGAAAATTCATTTAGTACTTAGAAACTTGTGTGTAGATTTTTTATCGAACTTTTCGCAAAAATAATGTGCATCCTATGATCATTGACACGGAATTTAGTTACTTTCCGACAGGTTTTAATTTTCATTATCGTAAGTGCATACATTGCAAATGAAAGGTCTTTAAAAAGGTGTATCTCAATTTGTTTCATATTTTATACTTTTTGATAATTTTATTCCAAAGTCGTGTATCGTTTCTTTTGTTGATTAGTATAGTTTAAATATTGCATTAAACACTTGTGTTTCCTTGTTTATAAAACTGTGTCAAACATTGATTGTCAATCTGTCGAAATATTTACAGATTTAGGCAAAAAACTAAACCTTATTATGTAATGCTATTATACAACCAAACATCGTGAATTATAGTTAATATATCTCAAAATAGCATAACCTGGTTTTTTTTGTTTACATTATAAATAAGTCATTTGTAAGCTATGGTGATGTAATTTCCTTTAAATTATATTTTCTATGTGAATACAGAATAGTATAAAATACAATTTTGCTCATACTAATTTGAAAGTTTGAAAGAAAATACAAATTAAAGTTGTTGATTAACTACAATCTCAAAAGCCTGTTTTTATTTAGATGCGATATGTGTTTTTCTGTAAAATCTCTGTTCGTTCCTATTTCAAACAGACGTACTAATAATTCCGAATACGCAATATACTTTAACTTTGTAATTTGGTTATAAATGGCAAGAAACATTGCAAATGGAGTATTTTGCAAACTACCTCAAGATTTAAATAATTATAGTTTAGTACGTCAGACGCGCGTTTCGTCTACATAAACTCATCAGTGACGCTCATATCAAATTAGTTATAAAGCCAAACAAGTACAAAATTGAAGAGCATTGAGGATCTAAAATTCCAAAAAGTTGTTGTGTCAAATACGTCTAAGGTGAAACCGACCTAAGAATGTGAATAAATACATTTAGAGTTGGATTTACACATCTGCCTTGTATTGATTCTAGATAGGTTCTTTATAAGTAATTACAGTTTAGAGAAGGAAGTAGGTAAATTAGAACAGATCATTAATTATTTTGTCAAACCATTGATATCACGACAATATCTCTAAGTGATAATGTCAGACGATGGTACACACATATTGTCTTGGGGAGGGATAAATGGAACTTTTTAAAACATCGCTTCCTTAAAGGGGCACTAGTTACGAGATATCAAATATATATTATTATTTTTTGGCCCAAACAATGATGAAACACAAATAATGAAATAAGAATTCCTTTATAGTAGCCAATAAGGTGATAAAAGAACTTAAAGATAATATGATTTTTTTTATGAAATACATTTAAATTGTTTACCTTTAATTCTCGTAGTCTGTTATATACATTTGGAGCTGAACCATGAACATGGTGAATACTCGTAATATCTGCTTTCGTTTCCAATTTTAACAACATGTACTTGTACATGTACAACACGTACACAAGATTTTACATTAAAATAAAACAACAGCCGTTGGTAACTATTCTATCACATTATTGATAAGATTGTCTATGTTAAGTTAAGTTAAATTGTTTACCTGTCATTCTCTCAGCTTGTTATAGAAATGTGTTTTCCCGTAATATCAACTTTCGTTTTTATTTGAATAACACGTAGTTATAGCACCTACGCAATACTTTCTTATTTGAATTTAAAAACCCAGGTATATCAAACATGGTGAAAAGGAAAACGAAGATATAATGAAAAAATGTGTTCACACGTGACAAATAAGGTATTAGTGTGTTTGTTTATCTTCATATTACACTTTAATATTATTCAAATATGTGTTTACATGGACAGTAGAACGTTAATATTTATCACTGTATGTTTTAATTTGTTGATATAAATTATATATATTAAAGATTGAAATGCCATAATAGTTATCAAAAGTACCAGGATTTTAATTTAGTACGCCAGACGCGCGTTTCGTCTACATAAGACTCATCAGTGACGCTCATATCAAAATAGTTATAAAGCTAAACAAGTACAAAATTGTAGAGCATTGAGGATCTAAATTTCAAAAAAGTTGTTGTGCCAAATACGTCTAAGCTAAAACCTACCTAAGAATGTGAATAAATACATTTAGAGTTGGATTTACACATCTGCCTAATATTGATTCTAGATATGTTCCTTATAAGTAATTACAGTTTAGAGAAGGAAGTAGGTAAATTAGAACAGATCATTAATTATTTTGTCAAACCATTGATAACATGACAAGATATGTAAGTGATAATGTCAAACATAGGTGCACACTTATCATATATTCATCAAAGGAATATTCGAAACTTTATTATTTTGTAAGGCTTTCGACTGTGTTCTATTGGACACCTATTGTTATAGACCAGACTCATATAGATGCTAGTTATACTTGTAACTCACGGGTCTCTAAAGATTGATTTAAGCTCTACTAGTCTAGTCGGTGATGGTGATGTTTTTTTCAGTCCGTTTGTCGCATGTCAAAAATAATTCATTCATTTCATCAGAATTATTGTAACATATATCTCTGTCTGTAAAAGAGATAAAAAAAATTAACTTTCGAAGTGTAAATAACATCATAAAAAAAACAAAACACAACAACAAACGGGGTTGGTCTTAGGTTCTCCCGTCGTATTGCACATATAAGTAAAAACCCAGTGATGATTAAAAAAATAATTTGAATCTATTTTATCTATTTCATCATATAATTAGATACAAAATTAAACTTTCGAATGCAAAAGTGTAAATAACATCATGAAAAAAAGAAGTAAAATGACCCCCTCCCCCCTTAAAAAAAAACAAAAAAAAACAAACAAAAAAACAACCAAAAACACACAACAACATCCTTATAAAAAACGGGTTTGATCTTAGGTGCTCCCGTCGTGTTCCTTATGTAAGTAAAAACCCAATGATGATTAAAAAAATTAATTTGAATCTATTTTATCTATTTCATCATATAATTAGATATTACTTAAGCAACTGACGACATCATATGGATGTATTGTTATATGTAGTGGGGATTTACATTCAATTTGGACGCAGTAGTGCGAAACTTCCTGTTTTGATTGTGAACCTTTTGTTAAACAATTAAACAATTAAAATATTGGTAACAATAGCTCTTTAGCACAATGAACTTAAGGTATACGTTTTACAGATCTCTATTTAAATGTTTACGTATTGCCTGACTGGCTTCATTTGAAATGATAAAAAACCGATCAAAAGATATTTTATGATACTGTGTTTTATTCATCTCGTGGTGATATATTCAGGAATCAGATTAAATTTTAAAGATCTGCACAATAATTTTACCAAAATGTTAACAATTCTATGTTTATTCTTTCTTTGTGTAAATTGTACTTTTTCGTTTTATTCTGGACATTGTAATATTTCATTAAGTATGAACGGAATGAGATGTGATTGTAGTTCGAGGGATCTAACATTTATACCAACAGAATGTCCACGAAATACATCAGAGTTATATCTGGCTAACAATGACCTTGACCTTTTAGGTAAGGAAACATTTACTAGATATACACAACTCATCTTTCTAGATATAAGTGACTGTAATATAACGTCAATCGACCAATCAGCTTTCAATAATTTGACACAATTAAAAAACCTGAAATTTTTAAATAATCCATTGAAAAAATTTCAAAGTAACGTTCTTGCACCATTAACTGAGCTAAGAGTTCTTTCCATTTCACATATTTTGCTGTCAACGTATCCAAGAGAGTCCTGGTCTGATGTTTGCAGAATTACAGCATTGGTTTGTGATGATGGCCCATCAAATGGAACATTTTCTGAGATATTTTCTGCCATGAAAAATCTAAACTACTTCGAAGTTGATTATCAGAGTGTTGTTATACATAACTTTACCTTTCAATCATTCAAAAGGACGCCTTTAAAGCAATTGAATATCAATGGTCATTTACGAGTGATAGAAATCGATGCTTTTGCACCGTTAGAATTACTTTCTAGTCTTATCATTCCAAATCAAAATTTTCTAAAACTATCAAAAACATTACCAGCTTTGCACGTGTTTGAAAATCGACAAATGAATGAATTGGATTTGCGCAATAATTTTAAAAATTATGGTGAATATGTTATTTCGGCTGATCTATTTGCATATATCGGTAACATTTGCGTAAAAAGATTATCTTTGGGTTGGAATGGCATTAGGAGGATAGATGCAACTGCCTTTCAGAAAATGAAATACAAACCTTGTCTTGAATCTTTGAACTTAAATCACAATGACTTTGATTATCATCAGGATCTTATGGCATTATATTTGAATTTCTTTATTAATATCAAAAGAATAGACATTTCTGAGATATCTAGTCGATCTATTGAAAACATTCGAGAACAAAACACTAATGGCACAAGAAGGCTGGATCACAGAGTTATATTAAATACTCGATCAGATTGGATTATCAGACTACCTTCTTCACTTGAATTTGTAAATGCATCATTTATAATTGGACGAAATAATCTGATAAACAGTATAACCATTCAAGGGTACTACAGGATTGAAAATTATTGATTTTACATACACATCATTTGACGACTGCAATTACACAATAAATGGACTTCAGAACGTGTTAATACTTAATGTTTCACATTTCAAATGTGGTGTTTTAAATCCATACATTCTACAATCTGCCGTCAATTTGGAACAGTTGATAATGCAAAGTTCTTCACTAAGTATTGGCCTAAAAGATGATCACCACAGTAAATTCCTCCATGGACTCAAACGTTTGCAGTATATAGACTTTTCGAAAAATGCATTTGAAGACCAATTCAGAACTTCAACATTTAAAAGTCAATTAGACAGTGTGCAATCTTTGATACTTGAAAGAAATTTATTCACAAGTGTTCCCTTAAATTTAGAAGACTTCAACCGTCTAAGTTTCCTAAACATCAGAAATAACAAGATAGCTTACTTGATAACTAAAGAAATTAACGCCATTGAAGTGCTATTCAGAAAATCAAATAGAACAATGACAGTCTTATTAGATGGCAACCCTCTTGTTT
This sequence comes from Mytilus galloprovincialis, assembly GCF_965363235.1. Lineage (NCBI taxonomy): Eukaryota > Metazoa > Mollusca > Bivalvia > Mytilida > Mytilidae > Mytilus > Mytilus galloprovincialis. The sequence continues at coordinate 3,293,448 of NC_134850.1, forward strand.
GTACTTGTGCTTCATTAGATTTTGTAGAATGGTTATTTACTACTAAAGTGAAACTTGACAGCAATGGTAGTTATTCGTGTCTCCGAAACGATGGAAATATTACAACAACAAATGCTGTCTACAATCACTTGCGAATTTTTAGAATAAGATGTATTACGACAGTATGGTTTATTTTTTCAGTAACATTATTCGGTGTGCTTCTTTTATTCATTCTAGTTGGATATCGTTACAAATTGCACCTACAATACTTTTGTTTATTTATCGGAATGGCCAATCCACTTTTCCTGAAGTCTAAAAAAAGAAACACTTGAATATGATGCATATGTAGCTTATTGCGATGGGGACTATGAATGGGTATATGGACCTTTGCGCATATTTCTCGAAGAGAGACGAAATTTCAAACTTCTTTTGTTAGAGGAGATGTCCTTGCTGGAGAACATAGACTTTTTGCTTTAAACAATTCTATTCCAAAATGCAAAAAGATAATCTTAGTGATTTCGAAAGAGTTTGTTAACAATGATTGGGCATACTACGAAGCAACTGAAGGAATTGAACATTTCCTGGGATTACAAGCGAGAATAATTGTTATAAACCTGGAAAATATAACCAAAACAGAAATACCGCAATGTGTTCTTCAAATGATGTCATTGGACGCCAACGATCATATTCGCAAAACAGACACATTAAATGAAAATAACATTTTCTGGAAATGTTTAGATCAAGCAATGAAACGTTAATGAAGGACAGTGTCGTTATAGCTTTTTCAATTGATGCTATTCAACAATTGTTGTTTCATTGTACAAATGCATTGTCAGTCTAAAGCGTATGCAAATAAAGTAAACATTAAAAACCTGCACGGTGGTACTATAGATATGATGACCACTATATAAACGAAAGGAATAAAAGAAACCAATAACATTAAAATACGACTAGATGTGCTTGCAGGTATGAGCAACAATTTTACCTTAACAAAAATGTATTTAAAAATCTTATTACAGACGATCATATGACTGTGTAAAATATCATTATCGGTTAATGCTTATATATATATATACATGTATTTTTATAAAAAAAACCTATAAAATTGAAATAGCGTTTTAGGTCAATTACATGAGTTTGACATTTTATGAGGTGACATCCCACAAGAGTTTATGAACAAATTCTCGAGATTATTTAACCTGCTTATTCAAATTAGCACAAAAGTCATAATTTTGAAATAGTTAGCAAAGGTACCAGGATTATAATTTAGTATACCAGACGCGCGTTTCGTCTACATAAGACTCATCAGTGACGCACATTTCAAAATTTTTATAAAGCCAAACAAGTACAAAATTGAAGAGCACTGAGGATCCAAAATTCCCAAAAGTTGTGCCAAATACGGGTAAGGTAATCTATGCCTGGGATAAGAAAATCCTTAGTTTTTTGAAAAATTCAAAGTTTTGTATACAGGAAATTTATAAAGATGACCACATCCTTGAAAACACTTACTATTTGTTCAATACAAAAGACCATTTCATTGCTCTAATCTTATGTATTTCTTTTTTGAATTTGGTGTTTATGGTGCAGGTAACTCCAGAAAAGTGCTTCGGCCGAAACCCATTTTTGAAGTTTTACTTTCATTTATACAAATTCTAGAGTACAAGTTACCACCGGTTGTTATCAAAAAACAATGTAACATCATTTTGTCAAACAGACATGCTTGATTGTGTGCTAATTATGTGTTTGAAACAACCCATATTTGTTTATTTAAAGTTAATATTTTTATATTTTAACAGGACGAAGCTATATTGCATACACTACAAGGTTAGGAAATTATGTGAAGTAAAACGATGGTCTTTGTTTTCTTCCCATTTAAATACAATTAGAAGTAAAGGTTAAAATGAATGACACCATTTTAATACACGCATAAAAGGAAATCCATCCGTTATAAGAGCTCCTATTTCTTCTTTTCTGTATTACAAAAACGTATCTGAAATGTCTCATTTTAACAGTATAATTGTTTTTTGTGCAGTGCGATAGATACAAAATCTCGAAAGAACGACTCGAATATCACTTTGTTTATTTAAACCAATATTCTTTCATAGCGAAAGGTTGTTATTTCATACTTATAGATACTGACTAAAATATATCATATGCTATAGAAGAATAAAAAACCTGACAATCTTTTGTAGAACACCACAAAAAGTCTTTCTGTTCATATATAGCATGTAAAAGCCCTCCAAATTCTTCTAACTCGCATGTTGAAAATTGTTGGAAACCTTAACAAAAAGTTTCGCCATTCAAAATTTACTCAATTATTGTTGCATTTCAACTGAGTCAACCACTTAAGATTTTAAGTGTCCTCGGTTGCATCTCACCTTTCAGTTATTGCTTTGTAATATGAATTTCGATTTTCTTGTTCTCGTCAATAAATGTACGAAATAGTCCTAAGAACAAGACAAGTTATCAGCATGGGTTGGTCTTAGTACTAAATACATGACGAACACGGTAAAAAAGACGTTACATTCTTATTTTAACAAAAAAAAAGAGTATGATTGTTAGTAAAATATCTTAATACTGTCATAGACTAAGTTCATGTTAGTAAGTAATGATGCCCGTACACTCCCGGGCAAAGGGGTAAATAATACAGAAGATGAAAAAAAGCAATATACAAAATGTATAAGAATATTTTAGGTTACATATAAATTGTATTTGATTTATCTCTCCCCTCTCTCTCTCTCTCTCTCTCTCTCTCTCTCTCTCTCTCTCTCTGTGTGTGTGTGTGTGTGTGTGTGTGAATTACTCATATACAAAACTAATACTTTCACTCATCTGTTTTTCTTCAATATGTAGCATGACTTACTTTTTAATAGAATTTGTTTTTAAAGAAATAAATTTGCTCATAGTTTTTTTCTCTTAACTAAACATAGATAAAATGAAAAAAAAAACAGTTATATAAATAATTCTTTGTAAATATGATTAGCAGATTATATAATAAACTTTCATGTTTGCAACCAAGAAACACATTCTCTTTGTTGAGATCAAAGTTTACAAAAAAAGTTTCACAATATTGGAAAAAGACTGTCACAATTGAAATGTTATTGGGCATTCAAAAACAGGTGTTCAATGGTTTCTTCTCCAAGTTTACAAAATGTACATAACCTTGTTTTTTTAATTTGATTTTGAACAAAAGGTATTAGTTGCTATACTCCTATGCAAAACACTATAATTGAAAGGTTCTTAAATAAGCATCTCTACAACACTTTTTTGTTTTCATGAAATATTCTGACCATTCTGTAGTATCAATAAGTAACAGTTCTTCCCATTTCAAAAATTTGATTGTTGGAAGTTGAATAACTGCATCTACTCAGTTTACATATACAAATTTAGCTTTCGCTTACACATGTTACGCATCTGGTTCAGGAAAATTGGTACCGTTAATGTTATTACACCTGATCTTTTAAAAGAAAGTATCACCAGTGTTAGACTTATCTAAATCTTGATTTAGACAGTTTTCTTTAAGGCATTTTTTCATAGTGTTAGAGATTTTTGATATCAGACCATAATATTTAATAAAATTGTTGGTTTGTACTTGCGCTCAAATTTATAAAAAAAATCATATTTTCACGAATAATAAGGTCACTTACTGACTGCACAGACCCCTTTTCCCATTGTATGTAATATGGGAAATCATCCAAAGAAGAAAAGTTCAAAATATCTAAGAATAAAATGTCATTGACAGAAATCTCAGTAACACGAAGCCTTGGCTCACACCGAACCACACGCTAAAAAGAGATCCCAAAAGTTACTAGATAAGTGTAAAACTATTCAAACGGGAAAACCAACAGTATAATCTATTAAAAAAAACAAGAAACGAGAAACACTTTTGAACCACATCAACAAACGACAACTACAACATCAGACTCATGACAGGAAAATGTAAACCAACTTAGCAAAAAAGCTCGATATCCGACAATGAATGAATGAGGTGTGAGAGATTAGTAAAATATAAATATATTATAGCAGGTTGTGGATATCTTAACGCCAAGTTATAATTTGATTTTGAGTAGTTCAAGTTATATCCAAATTAATTGTACCTAAAACAGGGAACACACAACATTGCTAGTGTAATCAACGAACGATCCTTTTGATAAACATATCAAACTTTCTGATGTAGAACTGTTTTCTTATTACAACTCTCATTTGTCTTTTGAATTTTTGAAATACTAAGTCTTTTCTACCTCGGAAATAGTTTACCTTAGCTGTTTTTGGCACAACTTTTAGGAATTTTGGATTTAATGCTCTTCAACAATGTTCAACTTCGTATTTTATTTGACCTTTTTATTTTTTTGGATATCCAGCGTCACTGATGAGTCTTTGGTAGACGAAATGTGCGTCTTGCGTTAATACAAAATTTAATTCTTGTATCTATGATGAGTTTATTGTCAGAAAGATAGTCACTTAAAAAATAGTATCTCAAGCATAATTTGATCTTAAACTAACCAGAGAGGCAAAAGACACCAAGAACATATTGAGGCAAATAAGTCAAAAACATGCTGATATTCTAATGGCATAGAAAAACGACAATTCACCAAAAACAAAGAGCTGTACAACAGTACGAACCCAAATGGCCAGGCTACACACACACGTCATCAATTAAAGTGGGAAATAGTTATCCAGTGGAAACTTTCACGAATAACCAATTACGTTTAAACAGCAGGACAACAAAACAACACTCAAGTATTTCACAAACGTAGCCGTGTATATAATATGTGTTAATGTAATGCCATCTTTAACTGTATAGGATAGCTTAATTTTGGAACATTAAAACAATCTTAAAATACCACTAAACAGATAGTCATTATTTATAAGAAAAACGAAAATTATGTGTATTTCATTTCTTGGTGAAAACTGTCTCATTGATCATGTTGATGTATACTCCTTATTATACAATTACTCAATCTTGTATAAGTATCAAGCAAACTGATTTAATTTTTTTCTACATATACATGCCATACATCACAGTAACAGAAGTCGGGTCTTGGCCTTTAATGGTTTACTTTTTACAAAAAACAAAAACTGAAAACAACATGTTTAATTATTTAATGAGTCCTAAGCGCATTTCTAGATTTACTTTTATCAGTGACGTTCAGAGCCAAATATTAGAAAGCCGATGATGTATAAATACCAAAACAGTTGAAGAAGTATATAACAAAAACTACCTAATTAAAGCCGATGATGTATAAATACCAAAACAGTTGAAGAAGTATATAACAAAAAATACCTAAATAAAGCCTAATCCATCTAAGGTAAACTTTGCCGGAGAGAGTTGAAACCTTAGTTTCTTTATTATTTCAAAATTTATCAACGGCCAATTTTAGAAAGTGTTTTTATAATCATGTCAGTAACGTACGTAGTACTGACTACTGAGCTGATGCTACCCTCGGGGACTGATTGCCCACCAGCAGAGGTATCGACCCAGTGCTGTAATTTAAAAAAAAAACAACACGTTTAATAATTTAGTGCGTCCGAGGCGCTTTTCTGGGTTCATCTTCAATTGTGAACTGGATAAAGAGTAGTTTCATTAGCACTCATACCACATTTTCTTATCTGTGACTTTTATAGAAATAAAGTCAATAACCGATCTCTTTAAAATCTGTTCAATTTTGTATTTAAGATATTAATTTCAAATATTAGTGAACACTTTAGTAACAATTCACTTTCTTCTTATATCATCTCTGTTGTGACCTTTGTATACTCTTGTAACTAAAGATAAGCGCAATGCAAGTGCATACGGGCATCTTTGGTTACTTATATGCATTTCATTTGGTCTCTAGTGGTCTTCAGTGGTTTTAATGGCAATCATACTTCCCTTTGTTTAATTGTTAGTGCATATAATTTTTAAAGATGCGGCTCATTCATCGCCAAAAAGTAAGTTCTTCTATAATAATCATGTTTATCATGTGTATTGAACTAAGGCCATGCTAAAACTATTTATTTCTACTCGATGTATTGAGATCCATAAATTGGAGCGAGTACGCGAAACGTTATTTCAATACTTTTTTTTTCGGAATGAAAATTAATCAATTCACAAGGCATGCGATTAATAATATGTAGCTTGGTTTTGTGTGTATTTTAGTCTAGGCGCCATCTAAATAACTATCGAGATGACTAATAAAACAACCGACGGTCACATAACACGATTTAAACATAAATATAACTAGATACAATGCAAATGGATATTTCTAAGTCATTGTGATTTCAATTTTGAGGTTAAAAGGATGTACATTTTCGATTTTACCTGTATTAGAACGGTTTTTAGTTGATCGAATCAGACACATCAAATTATTTACCTCTGTTTTACTTTCAATGAATGCTGACATTATTTTCCTTTGTATATCATAACAATCATTAGTCATGTATAATACATCTCTAGCTAAGGGGTTAAAGTGAAGTTCAATTGGATACGAATTCAATGAGGTCTTATTATTCTCTTGCAAGTGAATAATTCATCATCGATGTTTTTCTAGCTTATTTTGACAAAATATAAGCATTCTGACTGCTAGTAGCGAATTGTATTTATTTCAGTTTAATCAATGATTGAACAAAAGTTTGTATGTATCACGTAGATTGTGTCCCCAGAACAATGCACTATCATTCTATATATATAAACGTATAAAAACAGTAATGGCTATTTAAAAATATCACTTTAGATTTTCCAAATGATATTTGGTGGAAGTGTTAAGTATGTTATCTTGAATCTAATAAAAGGACACAAGCAGTTACATTTTTAAGTAAAAGAAATTTTACTATTTCAAACCTTTATTTCAATTTGTTCGAATTCTTTTACCTTTTAAAATAGGTAATTTTATACAAAATAGATTTAGGTATAAGGAAGTGGTATTTAAAATGAAAGAAAAACGTTATCGTTAAAAAACATGAAACTTTACTATTGCATGCAACGTTGTCACATCCTGTTAGAATATTTAATTTATATTGAACAAAATACACATGGTTTGTATGCGTCACGGTACAAGGAACTTATATCAAACACATATTGTACAAAATAATTTCACATTTTTCAATGACAGTCACGTGATCTTTGCTTATTTTTTTCGTTGGGTACTTCAATATTGGTGATTGATGCGCTGAGTTTTGGTACTTCCTATTTTCTTTTTACGTTGGGTACTTGGATGTTGGTGATTGATGCGTTGAATTTTGGTACTTCCTCTTTTCCTTTTTCGTTGGGTACTTGGATGTTGGTGATTGATACGTTGAATATTGGTACTTCCTCTTTCCTTTTTCGTGTGAAAACTTTGATAAATACAGTTATCGTTCCAAATAGATGTAAAATTTTATCTCTACATGATTTAAAAAATATTCGACAATTATTTTTCTTAGGGGTTAGTGTTCCCCATTTAACAACAAATATGATAAATGTAATATATTGATGTCTTTCTCTTTTTTTTTTATACTTATACAAAGCCCACTAATTTATATATCTCAGCATATATATAAATTCAAAAAGTATGAATTCAAAAATTATTTAATATCGTAATTTAATCATCTATCATTTATAAATGACAAAGTTGTCTTCACTAACGTTTCATGGCTAGATCCAAAGTTTTCCAGAAAATGTTATTTTCATTTAATGTGTCTGTTTTACGAATGTGGTCATTGGCGTCCAGTGACACCATTTGCATTACACATTGCGGTATTTCTGATTTGGTAATACTCTCCAAGCTTATAACAATTATTTTTGCTTGTAACCCAATAAAATGCTCAATTCCAACAGTAGCCAACTATATATGCATCATATTCAAGTGTTTCTTCTTTTGACTTCTGGAAAAGTGGATTGGCCATTCCGATAAATAAACAAAAGTATTGTAGGTGCAATTTGTAGCGATGTCCAAGAAGAATAAATAATAGAAGTACACCGAATAAAGTTGCAGAAAAAATTAACCATACTGTCGTAATACATCTTATTCTCATAATTTGCAATTGATTGTAGACAACATTTGTTGTAATATTTCCATCGCTTCCGACACACGAATAACTACCATTGCTGTCAAGTTTCACTTTAGTAGTAAATAACCAGTCTACAAAATCTAATGAAGCACAAGTACAAACAAGAGGGTTGCCCTCTAATAAGACTGTCATTGTTCTATTTGATTTTTCAAATAGCACTTCAATCGCGTGAGTTTCTTTAGTTGTTAAATACGCTATTTTGTTGTTTCTGATGTTAAGGACACTAAGAATGTTCAAGTCTTCTAGATTTAATGGAATACTTGTGAAAAAATTTCCTTCAAGTATCAAACATTGTAAACTGTCTAATTGACTTTTAAATGTTGAAGTTCTGAATTGGTCTTCGAATGCATTTCTTGAAAAGTCTATATACTGCAAATGTTTCAGTCCGTCAAGGAATTTACCTTGGTGATCCTCTTTAAGACCAACACTTAGTGAAGAACTTTGCATTATTAACTGTTCCAAATTGACGGCAGATTTCAGAAGGTTGGGTTTTAAAAGTCCGCATTTGAAATGTGAAACATTAAGTATTACCACGTTCTGAAGTCCATTAAATGTGTAGTTGCAGTCCGCAAGTGATGTGTATGTAAAATCAATGAATTTCAATCGTGTGATACCCTTGAATGTTATACTGTTGATCATGCCAAAATCATGGCCAATTATAAAGGAGGCGTTTAAGAATTCGAGAGAAGAAGGGAGTCTTATTGAGTAATCTTTTTGCTTATCAGTTTTAAGACCATGGTCTCTCGTTCGTCTAGAACTATCACTCTTTTGTTTTTGAATATTTTGTATCAAGTTACCACTAATTAAAGATATGTCTATTCTCTTGATATTGATAAAGAAATTGAAATATAAAAAGATATATTCCTGGTGAAAATCAAATTTATTCTTACTTAAGTCTAAAGTCTCAAGACAGTTTCTGTATTTCATTTTCGGGAAGGCGGATGCATCTATAAGCCTGATATCGTTGTCTCTTAAAGATAATCTTTTTACGCATATGTTACCGATATATGCAAATAGATCAGCAGAAATAACGTATTCGCCGTAACTTTTGAAATTATCGCTCAAATCCAATTCATCCATCTGTCGATTTTCAAACACAAGTAAAGCTTGTAAAGTATTTGATAGTTTCGAGAATCTTTGACCTAGCGTACTAAGACTAGAAAGTACTTCTAACGGTGCAAAAGTATCGATTTCTATTTCCCGTATACCGCCATTGATACATAAATACTTTAATGGCGTTCTTTTAAATGAATCAAATTTATAGTTATGTATAACATAACCTTCATAATCGCAATGGAAATAATGAAGATTTTTCATGACAGAAAATATCTCCGCAAATGATCCATTTGACGGTCCACCATAAGTAAACACCTTGGTTAAATTGAAAACATCCGACCACGCCTCTCTTGGATACGTTGACAACAAGTCATGTGATATATGAAGTACTTGTAGGTCATCTAGTGGTGCAAATATATTCCCTTGAAACGTTTTCATTGGATTATCGAATAAATTGAGTTCGGTTAAAAGTGTCGATTTTTCAAAAGCTGATTTATCTATTGCACTTATGTTACAGCTGCTTATATCCAGATATCTCAGCTGTGTATATCTAGTAAATATTTTCTTACCTAGACTATTAAGGTTATTTTTCATCAGATGTAAATCTTTTACTTTTAATATCCTTATTTTTGAGTACATAACCACAAAATTTAGTAATATTCTCCTTTCATTAAACATTTAAATATCTAAACATATATATAGTATTCAAAAACGGAGCCACTCAAGCAATTATCAAAATAATTAAATATATATACAACGGTAAATTTCCTATCTAAAGTTTATTGTTGATATGCTACTAAGGTGATACTTGTTCGACGGAAGGTAACTATGAAGTGCGGGCAATTACATGAAATAGAAACCGACTGCCTGATACATCCCCATTTTATCGTCGGTCCATTTAACAAGCTTAAGGATGTACTTAGGTGAGGTTAGGTGAAAATTAATAAATTAAGAAGTTAAAATTAATACTATAAACTGGTAGAGCATCAATTAAAGATAAAAATAAGCTAAACATATTAACAGGTCATGGACCTTCTTTTCGAGATATATGAGATTTAAAATATGGCGGGAAAAGGCTGACTCGGACTTTTACCTTATATTTGCAATTAAGAATCTTCTAAAATTTTGGTAAATGCCCTTTTATGAGCTATTAAGTCTTATATGAAAAAATAAATGGGTGCTATGGGGCAACATATTTTGCATTGTATTGTATGGAAAAACACCAAGAAGTCCGAACATTTGACACAAATTCCAAAACCTCACCTAAGTACATCCTTAAAAGAAATTAATTTATCATAAAACGGATTTTAATCAAATCACGTGACACGATTTTTAAAGATTCACTAAGACGGTTCAAAACCCTTTTACCTGACACAATTATTCTTATCATAACGTCGGTTTCTGTAACATGTCTAAAAGTAATTATTTCATCATGAAACAGGTTTCGAAGATGCACTCACACAGTGCAACACCCCATTACCTGACACAATTATTTTTATCAAAACGTCGGTTCATTTAACATGTTTATAATTAATTTAACAGACCAAGAAACGGATTTTCAAAAACTTCCGTGGTGCATATTATTGGAGACTCAATCCACTCAGAATATTTATTTTTTTTGGTAGTTTTTCACTTAAATAGCAAGAAATTTTAACACACGAGATTACTCACAAGGTCAAAGGTGCATGTTCAGCTTCCCATATTAGATGTAATACCACCATTGATTTTCCCCTATTTGTCTTTTTTAAATTTGCACTTTTCAAAAAAATGTGCAGAATTTATCTTTGTTTCAAATAAAGAAATACTTGGCATACATATTAATATTATATTTCACATGGCCATAAAAGAGGGAGGTTTGGCATGCCACAAAACCAGGTTCAACCCACCATTTTTTCCTTTAAAAATTCCTGTACCAAGTCAGGAATATGACCAATGTTATATTATAGTTCGTTTCTGTGGGTGTGTTACATTTTAACGTTGTGTTTCCATTGTGTTGTTTGTTTTCTCTTATTATTGAGTGTGAATTCACATTACTATAAGACGTGTCAAGGTACTTATCTATCCCAAATTCATGAATTTGAGTTTGATGTCATATTTGTTATTCTCATAGGATTTTGTCTAATGCTAAGTCCGTTTCTGTGTGTGTTACATTTTAATGTTGTGTCGTTGTTCTCCTCTTATATTTAATGCGTTTCCCTCAGTTTTATTTTGTTACCCCGATTTAGTTTTTTTTTTGTCCATGTTAATGAGTTTTGAACAGCGGTATACTACTGTTGCCTTTATTTGGCATGAGTAAAGTTTTATCCTGTCCAGTTCTAAAGAAATAATTCATATAACATTTCATTGCATATAGCCATCAAGGTTTAGTCACCATGAAACCTCAAGATTACAAAATATTCTATAGAAATCCTAAATAAAAAATAATCGTGTTTTGAAATACCTAAGACATATGTTTATGACACAGAAAATTTTTAAATGCAATAAAATGTAGGATTAATTACACTGTCAAATCCATGAGAATATTTTTTTCGACGATACATCTTACGGGGCGACAGATTAAATAATTATGATACTGTATACTACAAAATATAATTAATATTAAGTCTAAAAGGGTACACATCACCATAAAAATAACTTTAGAATCAACAAATATTAGATATTTCGGATAACATATATTCTTCTTCGGTAATATCACGATTTAAAATAAATCATGTCAATATGTTCAAATAAAAACACTATCAAAATCTTTAAGTTTATTCAATTCAAGCGAACATCACAGACGCTGTACAATTGTAAAATTTTCAAATACGGCGCAAAGACTACAAAGATATGCCAAAATAAAAACAAGTGTTTTGCTATGTGTACTGGCACAACTCTAAATTTTCAAAGATGGTGACATTTGAGATGTTACAACTGCATGGATAGTAGTCCCTTACCCCCCAAAAAAAGCAATTGTTCTTCCATCGCCGGAATTCGAATCCATGCTACTGCAATATCGTGACACCAACTCGCCTGCACTGTATCCGGTGCGCTAGACCACACGACCACCTTGACCACCTTGACCTCACAATAATAAATCTTTCCGGGCCGGGTGTTACCTTTTCTCGTCAGTTTAATCTAGCGTCGTAATACAGTACATGATATATAAGACATGAAGATGTTATTGTTACAGATCAGCTCAATTATCTATAGTAAAGAATCCTACAAATTAATACAAAGATACAGTCACAGAAAATAATTATATTTATAAGTACGTCTGCACCAGAGACAACTCTACAACAGATTTATCCATCGGATCACCAGCAATGATTGTGATACATGGCTGTGTACATTCTGTATACAACTTGTCGAAACATTAACCCAACAATGTTAGATCTGTAAATGTTCTTTCGCAAATTGTTTTGTTTTTTGTTCTTCCCTCGCCGGGATTCGAACCCATGCTCTAGCGCGCCGGTTACAGTGCAGTTATTAAAGTTAAACAAACATTGTCAGAACATTGCACATAACATATACATGTATACAAACACTGTACATTGTAAAAGCATTTTAAGTTCCTCACAATATATATTCTTTGCACATTTTACTTAAATCAAACGCAATTTGAATATGCAAATTATGTGATTAATCAAAAATATTGGTAAAACTAAGTTAAAAATATTTGAATTTGAGTTAAGAAAAGCTCCTGAAATACATAATTAAAATTTAACTATTGAGAGTTGAAAAATATCGTAATAAACAGACCAGATATTTCAGTATTGATGAGAAATTTGTTTCTTACACAGATCAAGATATGTGATAATAGCACCCAGTGATAACTCAACAATCAACCCATGTCTAAGAATGAGCTTATTTATTTTCATTCTATAGCAGCAATGGCATGTAGGTTGCAAGTTAAAGTGTATACCATAAGCGATCTACGCATCTCAATATGAATTTCGTATGCTCCATCTCTCATCTCTTTTATCACCAACATAGTTCTAATAACTTTAGGATAACTTTAATAACTGACGGCCTCCCATGCATTCCAATTTGGTATCAAATACTTTTCTTCTGTAACAAGTTGTAGACCATCAAGCCTATGATGTGGGAGGAAATGGACATGTAAAATTCCATCCCTCCATTAAAAGTGCATCTGGTGTTAATGTTGAATCTCCGCTAAATCGTATACAATCACAAGCATTATTTTCAACAGATTAACAACACTCTTCTTGTGGAATGATAGCAGTTTAAATGATTGATGATGGAGATCTGACAAGGTCGTCTCGCTGTACATTTCAATCAAGAGTACCGTATGATGTGTAAAGCTTAACTGTATTGTTTTCTCTTGTAAAAAAAGAAAACTATCAATAGGCATGCAGATACAGCGTCATGATAGATATTTGTTAGCAGATTACTTAAACAGGATTTGTATTGTTGGTATTGGTATATCGACAATTGGACCATCAAGTGGTAAACGTTGAGCTTGATTTTTTGCACCAATGTGATATACAACATGCATTTAAGTGTTTAAATGAAGATTGTTGACACAATATCGTGTTTAATAATCCTGTATTGAATATATCAGATTCAAATAAAAGTTATAAATTATATGCATAAAACAACATTTCGGATTGTACTATTTTCTAAACATCATTTCCATATTAGGTTAATGGTTCGATAGGGAAATTCCACATCAACAAATCAAAGTTAGATATTTGAATTGAAAATAAGATGCATCGCCAACCATAGTTTTGTAACATATATAATTTATCTAAAAGTACGTCACGAGCACATCCCTCTTTTTTGTTCTCGAACATGTCCTTCTCTGGAATGAAGAAATGGAAACAAACTGAATGATCGACACAATAGACTAACAGCGTGACGAAAGATACCAAAGGGACAGTCAAACTCATAAATCTTAAATAAACTGACAACGCCAAGGCTGAAAATACAAACAAACAAACAAACAATAGTACACATGACACATCATAGAAAACTTAAGAATAAACAACACGAACCCCACCAAAAAACTAGGGGTGTTCTCAGGTGCTTCGGAAGGTAAATAGTCTAAATCGGTAGGTCACATTCATGAAAGGGAAGGGGATTGTAGTTACGACGTAAGGAACATATCCGATATCATTTGTGAAACGGTTATTCCATAACGGTCAACCAACTCGTGATGGCGTCCGTAAAATTTACGAAGGGATGATTTCAACTTCACCATTTGGAACTCTTGGTTTAATAGCTTCCTTGTGAGCAGCAACCCTTTATCAAGAAAATCATGATAGGAAATGCAAGCAAGGGAATATCGTATCAATTGGAAGATATATACCCGGTATGTAGGTGCTGCTAGAATGTTGCTACTTGGAAATGAAAAGTTCACAATTGATACGAGGCCAACTTATCTGTATCTGTATTATCCTTTATCTCTAGTTCGATGGGATGGATGCGTTCCACATAGTCACCAAATTTTGAATTATTTAGTGAAAGAACATCATCTATATAGCGGAAAGTAGAATTAAAGGATATTGCTAACTTCTTGTCTTTCTTCCTAAGAATTTACTGCATGAAGTCTACCTCATAATAATAAAGAAACAAGTTGGCAAGTAGAGAGGCACAGTTTGTTCCCAATGGAATGCCGACACGTCCTCCGAACGTAACAAATATGTTGTCAATCAAGAAATCAAGCATTTTGATAATATCAGTGTCAGAGAATTTTTTGTTTTAATCAGAGTGATCCTTTACAAAGTAGGATTTATCCCTCCCAAAGACAGATACTTGTATCAACGTTGACCATTCCTTTTTTAAGAAGCAAAGCAATACCAACTCTTTCATTTTTTCTTGTATTTGGAAGGTGGAATACTTGTGTAAAAAGTAGAAAAGTCAAATATTCTAGTACTGTTACAAGATGAAAGAGAGTAAGATTGTATGTACTCTAAAAGAAATTTGGATTTTTTAAGTATCCACATCTGATTCACGCCACCTCTAGAATAGGCAGTTTCACAGTAACTTTGAAGCCCGTCTTTGATTGCTGATAAAATATATGTTAATAATCTAGAAAGAGGTTTAATGGAGCACTTGGAAGACCCAGCAATATACCGTTGTTTGTAGGGGCACATGTAGATTAGGTATTCAATACAGTGATGGAAGATCCAGTTCTTCATCTTTGGTTGAAATTCCAAAGGAACATAACACAGACCTATGATTATCAAGGATTTCCTCTTTGGTAAGTGTCGTGAGTGTATATGTTGAGTTTCCAAGTGAATTGTCAATACCTAATTCGTTTATCAAGCAGTTAATGTAATGAGTTTTACACACAACAACGATGTTGTTTGGGGCTATATTAGCGGGGACAACAACATAGTTGTCATGGAGGTAGGATAGGTGTTTTGCAATATTTGGGTCTTTAAAGATTGACGTAGCATGAGCATTGATAGACCCATTCAGTTTCTTAATTCTGATTTGTATCAACGACCTCACTGCCTTAATCCATTCGGAAAGGGTGTCTACGTCTTCCTTCTCGCGCTTAACCTATTGCCTGGCATAATCCTCGACTGAATCCATCACAATTTTAAAGTTGTATTTTCAATTGATGGATTTAGGCTCACGATATTTCGAACCTTTCGATAACACATTTCGTAGAGAAGTGTTATTAACAATATGTTGAAGCCACCGGTAATAACGTGGCCCGCAGGATTATATATGAATTGGGAACTAGCACAAGTGCAATCAGGAGCTTTAGACTTGAAGTCGTCAATATCAAGATCATGCAAAACGTTCTTGTAATTGAAAATTTTAGTTACAATAGGTTTGGTATAGGTATAAGAAATTATTGGTACAGATTGGTCTTTGAAATAAGGAGCTACATTGTATTTTCGATTGAACTAATTTATGATGAAGGATATTGCCTAAGTTGACGCCATCGAAACCTTTGTTGGCAAATGAACGATTAAGGAAAAATCTTTTCTCTTTTTCATCTTTTCCAATGCGGACTGGTTTGAAAAGTCTGTGACTTGCAATATCCGAAATTATAGCTTTAAGTTTGTATTGGTTTGCATGAGGGTTTTTAACAGTGGAATCAAAACATAAATTGAACAGAGAATGAAGTTTTGAAAGAAGTAATGAATTAGGTTTGGTGCGAATGTGATGAATACCTAACGGCTTTTGTATAAATGGCAACACGTCATTAATAGAGACATCATGCAGAGAAGATGATGTATAATGACGAGGACTATGACTGCGTCTTCGTTGAGGAGTCGAGTTGAAAATATTCATCACATTCATCGAGTTACACGAAGGACTTGATAGAATACTTGTACCCTCAATTTTGTCATTGCAACCATAAGGTGTCGCAGTTCCCAATTGTCTATTCCAGTAGTCCTCTTTTTGTCTACGGAAAGTCGTCGAAAGATTAGGATTGTTAAAGCTATGGTATATCTTTTCGAGAATGCGAACTGTCATAGAAACGATGGAATGATTGGGCTGATTGAAATGCTGGTATAAAATGTCGTTAGCATTGAAGTTAATGTCTGATCTATGACCGCACATACGTTTGTTCAACCTTCCTTCTTTTCACCGACGTATACCAATCCGCAAAGGTTGAATTCTAATCCAGAGACGACATTTATCGATTTACAATTCAGATCACCGTAACTTCTGATAAAATATGAGTTCTTGGTCAAATTGCTAGTGAATTCAGCATCTGTAATGATAATTAAACAAGTTTTGTAGCCTTTGGTCCAACATTTCGAGATGCAACAGTGTTGTACTGTGTCATCAAAAACCAAAATGTCTTCAAGGAGAACTGAACATGGCTGTATATGTGTAATATTGCTATTGTCACTAGGACGATGATCTGAATGAGTCATGTTTGCGATACTTGTCATGTCTGGTGATGAGGGGACACCTGCCGTATCAGACGACACCTTCTCCATGGTGACGTCTGTTTCGGACCTTTTTATACTGGCCGATGTCCGAGCCAGTTTCCTGTTTGATCTTCGTAAATTCATGCAATTGTAGTTTTTTCTACTGGACGGATGATGTCCTCGGAACAAAATGTTCACCAGCAGAGACATAGACCCAGTGGTAATAAAAGAAGGACGAAAGATACCAAAGCGACAGTCAAACTCATAAATCTAAAACAAACTGACAACGCTAAGGCTAAAAATGAAAAAGACAAACAGACAAGCAATAGTACACATGACACAACATAGAAAACTAAAGAATAAACAACACGAACCCCACCAAAAACTAGGGGCGATTCCAAGTGCTTCAGAAGGGTAAGCAGATCCTGCTCCACATATGGCACCCGTAGTGTTGTTCATGTGATAACAAAGGCGGTAAATAATCTAATTCGGATTTGTTACCTGCTGAAACATCGCATAAAACAAGGTATAAGATTATCAGGCATCCATAGAGTTAGTGGTAGTTCTTCAGATATCCAGAAAATAATAGTTTTCAGGAAAAAAGAGCATAGTAAATCATAACATTCAGAGAAATTTTCCATAACATTTTTTTTAATAATTTTTAAGAGAGAATAAAAGAGTAATTGAGTGTGAGTAAATGTATTAATTAGAAATTTCTCAGCCACTGATACAGATATTCGCCATTCTTAATCTTGTTTAGGCGATCCGTTAACTCAATTGAATCTAGGATTTTGAGGGCTTTACTCCCTTTTGCACGCTATGAAAATCAACTTTTGTTTTTGTGTAACAGCAAGGGACCAAGGATATATATTACTAGCCTCATCTTTGACTTTGTCAGATTTTAAAGGACTTAGGCATGATTTGACTGTACTGGCCCAGTGGCGGATCCAGAAAGTGGGGGATCACTAACTGCCTAAGAGGGGGCCCGCTCCAGTCAGTGTTTCCCTATTTAAGAGGGTCTGGATTGGGGGGGGGGGGCTGTTATCTGTTAACATTTAATTTTCATTCCTTTTTTTCTCTAATTTTTAAAAATTTAAGACCTTTTTTCTCTAATCTTCAAAAAATTAGACCACTCCTTTCTCTTACCTTCTTTTTTTAAGTGCATTCTTTTTTTAATCATTTAACCCAATCAAAACCCTCATATAAGCAACCATATTTTTTTTTCTCCCAAAAAGGGGGGAGGTCCCCCCTTAATCCGCCTCTGTGGCCCTTATTATGAAATATTCTGACATGCGATGTGGAAACTTAGTTCACAATTTCTCTTCAGATTGTTCCAGAGGACATTCCTGATCAACAAAAGTTGGATTCAAGGAATAACAACAGACATTAACTTGTAATGATTATATCACTGTATAATCCGTATTCTTATAAAACGTTTAAATCGATATTTGGAAATCATTTCTAATAAGTTGGAACTGTATACAATCCTTTTTGGAACGCGTATAACGACTGAAATGAGGTAATACACAAATTAAGAACAGATCACATTTACTATTTTTGGTTTTAAAAAGAGACGAAAACGGGAAGTGCCACGTAGTTGATAAAATCGAAACGAGTCCGGATTTATCAGGAAATTATCATTGTTCGGTTTAAGTTCTTTTAGTAAGAGATATATCTTTGTATCTCTCGTTTAATTGATTTTAAATGATTTCGTGTTTTACAATTTTAATCAGGGTCTATAAATAGTCATAAATACTTTCACGCATGCGTAGCACTCAGTACAGGAAGTACCTGTTTAACTCGTGATGACTTCTCTAAAAACGTTTGAATAAATTTCTATTTTTGAAATGGAAATTGTCGAAAGTTTATGACACAAATTCGAATAAAGAATCTACGACAAACGAACTTCAAATTGTGATCGTTTGAGAAATATTGAAATTCAAATGCGAACTGTCCCGGGTAACAATTTCGATCAAATGACGTAAACTATAGTATACTCCTGGTTGTTGAAATTCCAACTGACTGATTTTCCTGGAATAATGATTATGATGGTCAATTATGAGGTTTATTAATAATTAACGGATTAGTGACCCATCTGATGGCGATAATCGGATTGGTTGTAATCACAACTTGTAACACATGTTGGAGATGTTAATTACCTGTGGTCAGGGTCGAATTTAAGCTTTTTTGTGTACTGGCCAGCCGGACCAGTGGACTGAAAACTCTACTGGTCCGGCTCTAAATCTACTGATCCTGCAAAAATGACATTACTGTGACAAACACTAATATAAATGACAGACGTTTAATTTTATTTTGATGCTTTCGTTTACATAAGTTAGACAAAGGAATAGTTTTTATTCTGATTTTGATAAAGGCTTTGGTAATCTCAATGATTTTCTTTATCAAAATCAGGATCAAGGACAGAAAAACTATCAACATTTAAAGTTTGAATAATTTTCCCTGCCTTGGATTCCTCGGGTGCCTTCCTGTCTTTTATTGCCGTAGATTTTTTGTGCTGTTCTGATTGCTCATGAGCAAGTACATAATCCAATCTGAAATGTGACGATCCAGTTACGAAAATACATTTCCTATCTAGGTCTGTCACTGCAAATTTTTCACATATTGTACAGTTCATTAAATTCCTATCTACTATATAATGCAACCATTCACGATCTTTTTCCCATGATTTTTGGTATTTGCGTTTCCTTTGTCACTTTCGTATACTTTATTTCGATCTTCCTTTTGATTTTCAGTCCGTCGGTTTATCTCCTTCCAAAAATTTCCACATTTTATATTGTTGTGAAGGACGCTCACCCGAGATATTAATTAACTTGATCAATTGTAATACCCCCCAGTACCGTGTAATTGATTTCACAGGTAAATTGTTTTGTAAACAAACGGAGATTGCGATGCAATCAGTGATTTTTGTCGACAAATTTCTACTGGTCCGACGCAAATTTTACTAGTCCCGGACTACCGGACTAGCGCTAATTTCGACCCCTGTCTGTGGTCATAAACTTGTCAAAAACATGAAGACCGGTAAATTTATTGTTTTTTAATGCGAAATTATTTTTAAACTTTTAAAATTTTAATGATGAAATTTATTTTGAAACACTTACGTCAATCCGAATACCCTTTCGTAAATTGTCAAAGTGACGAGGTCTAGCATTCGGTACAAAAAGTACCCCGTGTTTTACTATACTTTGTTTGACATTATGACTTGGCCATGAGTTATTCGATCGTGTTATCCAATATACTGAAGGAAATATCTACGTTTTACAATGTAGAGAGCAGACAAATCAAAATTTCTTGTGTCGTCAGTTATACACGGTCTATGAATTGTCATGCCCATATCATTTACAAACAAGAATATAATTTTTTGTATATAATGCATTCGAACAATAGTGTTTATCATTATCGTCTTCACATCATTACAAAAGTCTCTTTGCGGCAGAATTATCAATTCATCCGAGAATATTTCCAAACAAGGTCTATGAATGCCATGCGCATATAATTTCCAAACAAGAATATATTTTTTTTATATAATGCATTCGAAAATTAAGTGTTCATCTTCACAATCTTACAAAAGTCGCATTGCGGCAGAATTGTACAATTCATCCGGGTAGATTTCCAACGACTTTAAGAAAGCTTGTCGTGCGGATTCCGTGTCGCCAAATAATTGTAAAGCAACTCCCAATAAAGTGTAGGCCTCCGCTATATATCTCACACCTGACATCAAATATTTTTCTCCTAGAACAAGTTTTAAATCTTGAATAGAATCCTGACATTGTCTAACATCATGGAGGTGATAATGACAAAGAATACTAAGGAAATAGGCATACGCTGTGGATGGAAAGAAATATTGATTTTTCCATCCCTCCATTAAAAGTTCTTCTGGTGTTAACGTTGAATTCATGTGAAACCGTATAACATCTATGAATAATATTTTCCGAAGATAAAGAACACTTTTCTTGTTAAATGACAGCAGTTTAATTGACTGGTAGTGGTTATCTGACAGATTCATTCCCACGAACAGTTTGTCGGAAGTACATTTCGATATAGAATACCTAATAATGTGTAAAGCTTTCCTGTATTGCTTTGTTTTGTAAAAAAGTGAAGCTACCATAAGCCATCCAGAAACAGCGTCATGATAGACATTTGTTAGAAGAGTACTTAAACAGGATTTGTACTGTTTGTATTGGTAATTATTGTTGATAATTGCACCATCAAGTGGTAAACTCTGAGCTAGATTACTGCAGCTATGTGATATGTAGTATGCATAAAAGTGTATCATTGAAAATTGATGACACCATAGGTTGTGTAATAATCCTGTGTTGAATATATCTAACTCAGAATAAGCTGTTAAGGAACTATTTGCAGTAAACAAATTATTGGATTGCATTATTTTCTTAACGTCATTTACATATAATGTAAATGGTTCAATTGGAAAATTCCACATCGCTACATCAAAGTTAGATATTTGATCTGAAAGAAAAATGCATCGCCAACCATAGCTGTGTAACGTGTTTAATTTGTTAAAAAGTACATCACGACCACGGCCCTCTATTTTGTTCTCGAACATGTTGTTTTCTGGAATGAAGTAATGTGAACAAACTGAATGCTCGACACAATAGACTAACCTGCCGAAACATCGCATAAAACAAGTTATAATATTATTAGGCTGCCATACAGATGATGGTAGTTCTTCAGATATCCAAAAAATAATTGTTTTAAGGAAATATGAACAGAGTAAATCTTTACATTCAGAATCATTTGCTATAACATCTTTCAAAACTATTTTCAAGAGAGCATAGCACATTAATTGGGTGTGAGTAAATGTATTAATTAGAAGTTTTCAGCCACTGAAAAAGATACTCGCCATTCTAGATTTTCTTTTGGTGATCCGTGAACTCCGATCGGTACAAAAAGTACTCCGTGATTTATAATACTTTGTGTGATGTTATGACTAGGCCATGAGCTACCTGATCTTGTTATCTAATTTACAGCAGAAAATATCCACGTTTTACAATGTAAAGATAAGGCAAAATCCAAATCTCCTTTTTTTCAGTTATACATGGTCCATGAATTTGTTTGCCTTTATCCCATAACAATAAAATATTTCCCTTTCATAATGCACTCGAAAAATAATGTTTACCATTATGTTCTTCACAACATTTCAAATTATACTGATCTCTGCTATATTCTAGTCTTAATTGAGTAAAACCAGGTTTTACATCGTCTGTATCCATGGACAGATAAGTTATACTTGTATCAAAGTCGGCTTGTTTATCTGCATTCACCTTGATATATTTGCTTACTCGCATTATATCTAAATCACTTCCTCGCATTTCAAGTCCTTCTCCATAGCTTCCACTTGTTATAATTGTTCTCGACTTGTCACTTGACAAATTATCTCTCATCGCGTTCATTAATCTGATTGTGTTAACATGTTCTTCTGTTCCTACGATGTTGTGACATAGATAGCGAAAAAGAGCTAGTGATATGTTTGGTGTTCTAATATCTGTAATTAGAAGATTAAAACAAACATGGTAAGAATAAGCTATATAATCCAAAACTGTACATTTATAATGTCTTCACTAATTTTATTGACAGTTAAGTTCTCCGCAGTACATTTGTTTTGAACATTAAACTTAAACGAGATTTGAATATGCAGATGATGTGATATAATAAAAATATTCGTAGAGTAAATTTCAAAATAAATGATTTGCGTCAGGAAAAAGCTCTTAAATACATAAGTGGACTTACAAATCAAAACAAAGAAATAAGAGACACAAATTAAACGTAACGTTGGTGAAAACGTATTTCCTTCAAACTCTTCCATAATATAGATTTTTTTCTACAAAACGCCTTTTAAAATATTAGTGACCGTACTATTTTTCATACTCAAACTGTAAAAGTCGCGCAAAATTTTCCTATTTTGTTTGAATTAATTTAAATATATTTTCTATTAGAGTAATCTCTCCCTGAATATATTGGTTGGATAGTTTTGTATTGTTAAATAAAATCCCAGGGATCTGGTATTTTTTTTTAAACAGTCTTAACAAGGCATCGATTACTTGTAGTGCCTCCCCGTGCTTCAGGTTTATGCTCTTATAATATACTAGATTATGGAGTGTGTGTCCGAGCGAGAACTTCTCTAGTTCGTTACTTTAGGGATATTTTTCTAAAAGTAGTACTTCAATATTCAGCTCCATTCTACTATTTAGTCAGACGTCAGTCGCTACCCTGATATACCCTATCTATTCGGGTAATTCAACACGGAGCCGTGGCTCACAACGAATAGCAAGCTATGAGGAGCTCCAACAATTACTATTGAAAACACATCTGTTAGTTATTAACCCAAGCTCTTTGTTAGAAAAATTGTGCTTTAATCTAATACTTTCTTATATTGTATACATTATGCCTTCAATGGAGTTTTGTAACTCATTGGTACTGATACACTTTTTTGTATGTGTATGCACTTCTTTTGTTTATTGTAAACGTAAAACAAGAACCTTATGATAGTATGCAAGCATAATTCATTTCATCACATTATACTTAAGATTTCTATGTAAGTAAACAGATAAATTATTTACCTGGCATCTTCTAAATCCCGCTATAGAGTTGTGATTGAAACGTGTATTATCGTTATTTTAGATTTCGTTTTTCAATCCATCAAATATACTAAGAACACCTACGCACTGCTTTGTTATTTGCATTTAAAAACCTTTTACACCATGTACATAAAATATGGTGACAATCAAAACTAAGATACCATAAAATGTTGTTTACACACGGAGAGAGGTTGTAAAATGATTTAAGGTATGTTTGTTATCTTCAAATTATACCTTATTGCAATCCAAATTTTCATTACTGTTTGACGTATAATAAACTTTGAATTTTGAAAAAAAAAACATATAGAAGTGGTTCTAAAGTTGTTCCTTATAAGTAAAAGACAAAGAAGTAGGTGCCCTAAAACAAATACCTTGATGACCAAGTTCATTCGTTTGCAAAATATGTATAACACATAATCTCATTGATAATGTCAAACGTAGTGGGATAAATCGAACTTTGTGAAATATGACATCTTGAAAATTCTTTAAAATTAGATTATCGATACCAATTTATCTGAACCAGATGTACATTTCGACAAGGAAGGTCCTCAAGTGAGTTCAAAATATTTCAAATTTCAAATGTTTTAAAGATAAATGAAGAGCTTATACATTAAACAGAAATTAAACAAATCAATTGAAAACTGCGTAACAAAACAAAGGAGTGCCCTCCGATTATCATGAAGTGAAACAGTACTTATGTTGCTAATTTAGATACAAAGTCTCATTTATAATAATGCCGTAAAAGAGGGCAAAAGATACCAGAGGTATAGTCAAGCTCATAAATCGAAAACCAACTGACACCGCCAGGGCTAAAAATGAAAAAGACTAACAGATACATAATAGTACACAAGAAACAACATAGACAAATAAAGACTGAGCAACACGAACACCAACAAAACCTTGGGATGATCTCAGAAGCACCGGAAGGGTAGGCAGATCCTGATCCACATGGGTCACCCGTAGTGTTGCTCATATTATTGCAAACCCGGTAAATAGTCTAATTCGGTAGGTCACATTCATGAAGTTGAGAGATACAAGTTTAGAGGTTCTGTAGTCATGGCGACAATAGCGTTTTATCCTAAATAAGGCATAATGTTTTGCATAACAGTGATATTTGATGTCTTCTGTTTCACATTTTCAGTCGAAAATGTACAAAATAGACATTGTTTTTTATCAAAGTTTACAGAGCTTCAAAAGTTTGATGTAATATGTACATTTATGTAAATGAATATATATTAAGGTACATTTCTTTCTTAAAAAGATTGGCACCACCCTTCGATCAAAATCAGTTTATGATTTAAACAAAACTTATATAGGTCAGATGCACATCCTAACAAAAAAGGTGGCTGATGGTACCACGAAGAGAAATAGCTGTTAAAGTGTAGCGAAGGGTTAAGTCCTAATTATGATATTCTTCATAAGATTTCGTGAGAATGGTGTTCTAATAATGATTGTCAATGCACTGATTTTTGATTAGTCATTTTCTGAATATTCTAAATATACGTTTATGTGTTTTTGAATTGATAATGCTATTCTTATCATTCTAGAGGTAAACTGCTCTCGATTTGAAGGCAAATTAAACCCTTTGTGAACCTTCTCCAATCAAAAATGATTGATTGATTTATTGTTGCTAGCCCCTTTTATCAAGTGGAAATTATCTAATAAATACGTGTGTTCAGAATGGGAATTAAGAAAATCCTCTGATATGTAAGGTATGCCGCAAACTTTAACAGCAATTTGAAAAAGAAGATATTTTGAATAGGGGTATTAATCTTTACATTTTAGTCTTACATGCATGATTTGTATTATGTGTAGTTGTAACTGCGAGTATTCTCAGATTTGTACTCTGTGTCTTTTTGTTTTTGTTTGGATATACACAAGTATTCAGCCACGTCCACTATGTTTTTGTAGATGTAATTATATTTGTATTCATCTGATGAGTTTTACTGTATTTTGAACTATAATGGTTTACCTTTCAAAAATGTAACTTGGATGGAGAGTTTTCTCATTGGCAGTCATATCACATCTTCTTATATCATTATAATGTCTATTGTTGGTTTTTTAGTGATTTTATTAACAATGCAACATTCCAACTGACTTCATTTTCAGAAAACGACATCTGTAACAAACATAAACTTTTAGCTACTTCTTTACAAGCAGAACCAAACACAATGAAAGTCCCAACTATGTACTGGCTTCCGAAGCTGCACAAAAAACCTTACAAATATAGATTTATTTCATCTTCCAGCCATTGTTCAACTACTAAATTGTCTGTTTTACTTACTAGTACACTTGGTACAATAAAAAACCTGATAATAAATTGTTCAAATAAGGCCTTTGAAAATAGTGGAATTAATTACTTTTGGAGTGTCAAAAACTCGTTGGAAGTACTTGATAAATTGCATGCATATATTGGTGATTTTGAATCTGTTCAAAGTTTTGATTTTTCTACCCTATATACCACTTTGCCTCATATTCTTATTAAGAAAAAGTTCACATCCCTAATTAACTGGGCATTTAAAAAGTCGGAATGCGAGTACATATGTTCAAACTCTTTTAGATCATTTTTTAGTAGCAATAAACAAAAGAACTATGTCAATTGGACATGCTTTGATACTATTTATGCACTTGAATTTTTACTTGATAACATTTTTGTTCGCTTTGGAGATTCTGTATATCGTCAAGTTATTGGAATTCCAATGGGGACTAACTGTGCACCACTTATTGCGGACCTGTTTTTGTATTGTTATGAGTTACAATTTATGACTAAAATTAGCAAAGACCCATCAAAACAACATTTGATACAAAAATTTAACAATACTTTTAGATATTTGGATGATATATTGGCTCTAAATAATGACGACTTCAGTATGTATACTAAAGAAATTTATCCTGTAGAACTTACTTTAAATAAAGCTAATGATAACAATGACCACTGCCCTTTCCTCGATCTTGATATCTATATCATAAACGGGAAGCTTAATACAAAAATTTATGATAAAAGAGATGATTTTTCATTTCCTATTGTTAATTATCCATTTTTAGATGGTGACGTTCCCTTGTCACCATCTTATGGTGTTTATATATCTCAACTTGTACGATTCGCTCGTGTATGTAACAATGTATTAGATTTTAGCGAGAGAAATCTATGTATTACTGAAAAATTATTACACCAGGGTTTTCGATATCACAAACTGGTGAAAACATTTACTAAATTTTATCACCGGTATAAGGAAATAATTCGTAAATATAACTCAACATGCAGACATCTTATACGTTCAGGTATTTCACATCCAAAATTTTATGGAAATATTCTTTATAAAGCACAAAAATGTCAGTATTCTCCTCAGAAACTAACAAAACCTTTAAATAGACTTATTAAAAGGGGATATAGTTACGATACTGTTGTCAGGTCATTAAAGATTGCATATTTTGGCTTTAACATTGATTCACTGATAGGGTCTTTGCATCGGAACTAAACACATTTAATTCTAAAAAAACAGTTGTTGGCATGACACGGGTTATGTTCTTCTCATATATTTTATGATAGTATGATACTAAACCCCTAACGGGAGGGATTGTACCTGATATTCATATGATGAAGACATAATCTTTCAATCAGTTTAATTGAGGTCTGGAGCTGGCATGTCAGTTAACTGCTAGTAGTCTGTTGTTATTTATGTATTATTGTCATTTTATTTATTTTCTTTTGTTACATCTTTTGACATCAGACTCGGACTTCTCTTGAACTGAATTTTAATGTGCGTATTGTTATTCTTTTACTTTTCTACATTGGCTACAGGTATAGGGGGAGGGTTGAGATCTCATAAACATGTTTAACCCCGCCGCAATTTTGCGCCTGTCCCAAGTCAGGAGCCTCTGGCCTTTGTTAGTCTTGTATGATTTTAAATTTTAGTTTCTTGTGTATAATTCGGAGTTTAGTATGACGTCCATTATCACTGTACTATTATGCATATTTTAGGGGCCAGCTGAAGGACACCTACGGGTGCGGGAATTCTCGCTACATTGAAGACCCATTGGTTGCCTTCGGCTGTTGTTTGCTCTATGGTCGGGTGGTTGTCGCTTTGACATATTCACCATTTCCTTTCTCAATTTTATGTAATCATTAAACCATACTACATATAAAAAATGACAAATGCACATTATTTAAAGTGTTATTTAGCTTAAAATATATAATCAAAAGGGAATACAATTAGTACATTCCAATCTATTTTTCATCTTTCCAATGTTATGTCTTAGTATAATACGCTGGGTGTTGTATTGATTGATATACGTGATGTTTTGCAATAGTAGTTATTGGCCAGTAACTGCAAGAATCCTCAGATCTGTACTTAGTGTGGTTGTTTTTTTTTTTTTTATTGTTTTTAGAATGTATAAGTATTCAGTCGCGTCCACTCTGTGTTTTGTTTGATTTACTTTTATTTATATCCATCTTATGAGTTGAGCCTTTTTCAACTGATTTGTATAGTTTGTTCTTATGTAGAGTTAAGGGGAGGGTTAATTGCTCACAAAAATGTTTAATCCCGCCACATTATTTATGTTTCCTGTACCTAGTCAGTAGTCTTTAGGTCAATTGTTGTCGTTGGTTCATATAAAAAAGAAGATGTAGTGTGATTGCCAATGAGACAACTATCCACAAAAGACCAAAATGACACAGACATTAACACTCTGATTCAAACAAAAAATTCTCTGAAACCGATATTATCAAGATGCTTGATTTCTTGATTGACAACATATTTGTAACGTTCGGAGGACGTGTTTTTCAACAGACTGTCGGCATCCCAATGGGAACAAACTGTGCCCCTCTACTTGCCGACTTGTTTCTTTATTATTATGAGGCTGACTTCATGCAGGAACTTTTTAGGAAGAAAGATAAGAAGTTAGCAATATCCTTTAACTCTACTTTCCGCTATATAGATGACGTTCTTTCACTAAACAATTCAAAATTTGGTGACTATGTGGAACGCATCTATCCCATCGAATTGGAGATACTACAGATACAGTTAAGTCGGCTTCATATCTTGACTTACATCTAGAAATTGACAATGAGGGTCGGTTGAAAACAAAACTTTCGACAAAAAAGATGATTTCAGCTTTCCAATTGTGAACTTTCCATTTCTAAGTAGCAACATTCCAGCAGCACCTGCAGACGGGGTATATATCTCCCAATTGATACGATATTCCCGTGCTTGCATTTCCTATCATGATTTTCTTGATAGAAGGTTACTGCTCACAAGGAAGCTATTAAACCAAGAGTTCCAAATGGTGAAGTTGAAATCATCCCTTCGTAAATTTTACGGACGCCATCACGAGTTGGTTGACCGTTATGGAATAACCGTTTCACAAATGATATCGGATATGTTCCTTACTACAATCCCCTTCCCTTTCATGAATGTGACCTACCGAATTAAACTATTTACCGGATTTGTAATCACATAAGCAACACGACGGGTGCCACATGTGAAGCAGGATCTGCTTACCCTTCCGGAGCACCTGAGATCACCCCTAGTTTTTGGTGGGGTTCGTGTTGTTTATTCTTTA
This sequence comes from Mytilus galloprovincialis, assembly GCF_965363235.1. Classification (NCBI taxonomy): domain Eukaryota; kingdom Metazoa; phylum Mollusca; class Bivalvia; order Mytilida; family Mytilidae; genus Mytilus; species Mytilus galloprovincialis. The sequence continues at coordinate 3,322,531 of NC_134850.1, forward strand.
GTTTTCTATGTTGTGTCGTGTGTGCTATTGTTTTTCTGTTTGTCTTTTTCATTTTTAGCCATGGCGTTGTCAGTTTGTTTTAGATTTATGAGTTTGACTGTCCCTTTGGTATCTTTCGTCCCTCTTTTTTTAACAACTATAGATCACCGTACGGCCTTCAACAATGAGCAAAGCCCATGTCTGTCATATTTGTTTTTCGTAGAATGGTTTTTTTTTATAAATAAACACGTTAGTTTTCTCAACTTAATTGTATCAAAATCGATTCATGTCGAAGACTTTTATAGCAGACCATACGGTATATGGTTTATTAATTGTTGAAGGCCGTACAGTAGCCACAATTACTTACATTCTCTGCATTTGAACTTTAATCGATTTTAATACCGTTGAAGAGTTAAATCACAAAAAGTTAGTTTTCTCGTTTGAATTATTTTACATTTTCATTTTCCGGTCTTTTATAGCTGACTATGGTAGAAGTTCAAAAGGTAAAAAAGTTTACGAACGTCAAACGCCAAATTTAGTGCATCCGGTATGAAATTTTTTTAACATACATTTCAACAGAAGGAAAAAACCAACACCCTGATATATTTTTATATTACGGATTACAAATGTGTCGAGGTTTATGATTGGATAACAACACAGAAATGTCAGTATATATTCAGGAAACAATTAGAACCTCAAAAACGTCATCATAACACCGGTTACTATGTGACGTAGTCAAAAGCTATACAGAACACTAAGGGTTGTCAGAGGCTCACAGAGGGAAAAATAATGACGGGCTTCAGTCAAACATACATTTAGTCAGTAGTCTTTAGGTCAATTGTTGTCGTTGGTTCATATAAAAAAGAAGATGTAGTATGATTGCCAATGAGACAACTATCCACAAAAGACCAAAATGTCAGAGGCTCACAGAGGGAAAAATAATGACGGGCTTCAGTCAAACATACATTTTTAATACAAAATCACGCAATTTACACTTTAAATACTTAAATGTTAATGTTTAATGTCAAAAGTGTTATTATAAATTATCACATTCACGATAAAATTATATTCACAAGAAATTTGAAAATCCCTTACGTATGCCGAACATCTCAGGTTGGGTTTTTCAATATATGTGTTGTAAACAACAAAGCCACACACACATAAAAAACACATGATATGATATCTTAAAACTTTATGGAAACTATTTTTTAACGGAAAAAGATTATTAAAATAAAAAAAAGGTGCATTCAAATTGATTACTCAAAATCTTAAAGAAACAATCAACATGTAATGAATATACATGATGCATTGTGAATGTTCAACAAATACCTGCACTGGAAAATAACATTAATCCATAATATATGTGTAATTCATTTCTCATAGTATACGATAATTTGAGTTTAAGCTGTCATTTGTCGATTGTGTTATCAAGGGCCGTATATGAAGTAATTACTTCATGTCTGTTATGTATGCCAACTAATGTTTTGTGAACAATGAACAAAACAATCGTCACATTCTATTGTCATTTTTTAATGTGGGTTTACATTTTGGACAACACAAATATTTAATTGTTTTGTCCAGCTATAAGACACTTAATTATATTGATATCTGATAGGTTTACTATTTGTTTTTTAAAGTTTTGCATGGCTTGTTATATTTGTTGTGTTTAAATACAACTTTAAACTTTTGAAATAACATTATCATTCTTATAATCTAACAGTGATATTCAGCAGTTGTTATCGAAGATTTTTTCGAAACAATTTTCTGTCAATTTCTATTGTTTATTTGGATTATTGTTGTCAGTTCTTATGTGTTACCGAATCATTGTGATATTACATTAACTATCAAGGACGTAAGATGTAACTGCAGCTCATAGAACTTAACAAATATACCAACAGATTGTCTATCAAACACAACATAATTAGATTTGTCTTATAATAATCTTGACATTATATAAAGGAAAACTTTCACTAAATATTCACAGCTTAGATATCTTGACATAAGTGATGGTCATGTGTCATCAATCCACCAATCAGCGTTTGATAATTTAACACATTTAAAAGAACTGAGTTTATTCGATAATCTAATGAACACCTTTTATTTTCATCCTACAGCAGCTAGTACATGTAGGTGGCGAGGTATAGTGTATATCATAAGCGATCTATGCATCTCAATATGAATTTCGTATGCTCCATCTCTCATCTCTTTTATCACAAACATAGTTCTAATAACTTATTTTAACTTATAGGTACAAAAATGCACAAATATAAGTTCAACAGAATGCACAAATATTCAATTTCAATAATAAAAGTCTCTTTGCAGCAAATTTGCGCAATGCATTTGAAAAATTTCAACAGACCGATGCAATTCTTTCGCATGGATATTCTTGTCGCTTTATAATTTTATAGCAATTTCCAATAAAGTGAAGGCCCCCCATGCATTCCAATTTGTTATCAAATACTTTTCTGTTGTAACAAGTTGTAGACCATCAATGATATCCTAACACTGCCTTACATTGTTGAGGTGAACATGACATAGAAAACTAAGGAAATAAGCATATGCTGTGGGAGGAAATGGACATGTAAAATACCATCCCTCCATTAAAAGTTCATCTGGTGTAATGTTGAATATCCGGTAAATCGTATACAATCACAAGCATTATTTTCAACAGATTAACAACACTCTTCTCGCTGTACATTTCAATAAAGAGTACCGTATGATGTGTAAAGCTTAACTGTATTGTTTTCTCTTGTAAAAAAACGAAGCTATCAATAGGCATCCCGATACAGCGTCATGATAGATATTTGTTAGCAGATTACTTAGACACGATTTGTACTGTTTGTATTGGTATATCGACAATTGGACCATCAAGTGGTAAACGTTGAGCTTGTATATTTGCACCACTGTGATATGCAATATGTGTTTAAATGAAGATTGTTGACACAATATTGTGTTTAATAATCCTGTATTGAAAATAAAGTTCTGAATGATATGCATAAAACAACATTTCGGATTGTACTATTTTCTGAACACCATTTACATATGAGTTTAATGGTTCGATAGGGAAATTCCATAGCAACACATCAAAGTTAGATATTTGATCTGAAAATAAGATGCATCGCCAACCATAGCTAAGCAATGTATACAATTTTTCTATTAGTATTTTACGAGCATGACCCTCTATTTTGTTCTCGAACATGTTGTTTTCTGAAATGAAGTAACGTAAGCAAACAGAGTGCTCGACACAATAGACTAGCCTAAAACAAAGTCTAAGATTATCTGGCTTCCATACAAATAATGGTAGTTCTTCAGAAAATAATTGTTTTCAGGAAATAAGAACAGAGTAAGTCTTTACATTCACAGTATTTTGAAATAACATCTTGTGAAATATTTTTTAACACAGTATATATATATATATACGTAATAAGTTGTGTGTAAATGTATTTTAAGAAGAAAAAAAAAGAAACATCTCCGCCATTAAAAAAAGATATTCGCCATTCTAAATCTTCTTTAGGTGATCCATGAACTCCTATCGGTATAAAAACTACCCTGTGGTATATAATACTTTGCTTGACATTTTGTCTTGGCCATGAGTTTCTTGATCGTGTTATCCAATGTACTGCAGAAGATACCCACGATTTACAATGTAGAAAGCAAGCAAAGGCATCAGTTCTTTTTTCATCAGTTTAACACGGTCCATGAATTTTCATGCGCATATCATTTCCAAACAAAATAATTTTTTTTATATAATTCACTCGCAAACTAGTGGTGACTTTTATCAATGTCACAGCATTACAAAAGTCTCCTTGCTGCAGAATTGTACAATTCATCGGGAGAGATTGCTAAAGATTGTAAAAAAGCTTGTTCGGCGGATTCCTTGTCGCCAAATAATTGTAAAGCAATTCCCAATAAAGTGTAGGCCTCCGCTGTACACTTTAAATCTGGCATCAAATATCGTTCTTCAATGACAAGTTTTAAATCTTGAATAGAATCCTGACAATGTCTAACATGATTGAGGTGATAATGACAAAGAACACTAAGGAAATAGACATACACTGTGGATGGAATTAAATAATGTATTTTCCATCCCTCCATTAAAAGTTCGTCTGGTATTAACCTTGAATTCACATTAAATCGTATAAGATCTACGAATATTATTTTCAGAAGATAAACAACACTCTTCTTGTTGAATGACAGCAGTTTAAGTGACTGGTAATGATTATCTGACAGAGTCATTCCGAAGAACAGTTTATCGGGAGTACATTTCGACATAGAATGCCTAATGATGTATAAAGCTTTTCTGTATTGCTTTGTTTTGTAAAACAATGAAGCTACCATAAGCCATCCAGAAACAGCATCATGATAGACATTTGTTAGCAGAGTACTTAGACAGGATTTGTACTGTTTGTATTGGTATTTATTGTTGATAATTGCACCATCAAGTGGTAAACGTTGAGCTAGAATATTACACCTCTGTGATGTGTAGTATGCATATAATTGCTTTAGTGAAAAGTTGTGACACCGTATGTTGTGTAATAATCCTGTGTTGAATATATCTAACTCAGAATAAGTTTCTAAAAAAACATTTGCAGAATACAAAATACTGGATTGCAATATTTTCTTAACGTCATTCACATATAATGTAAATGGTTCAATTGGAAAATTCCACATCGATACATCAAAGTTAGATATTTGATCTGAAAATAAAATGCATCGCCAACCATAGCTGTGTAACGTGTTTAATGTTTTTAAAAGTACATCACGGGTACGGCCCTCTATTTTGTTTTCGAACATGTTATTTTCTGGAATGAAGTAATGTAAACAAACTGAATGCTCGACACAATAAACCAGCCTGTTAAAACATCGCATAAAACTACGAATAAGATTATCAGGCTTCCATACAGATGATGGTAGTTCTTCAGATATCCAGAAAATTATTGTTTTAAGGAAATATGAACAGAGTAAATCTTTACATTTAGAATCATTTACTATAACATCTTTCAAAATTATTTTTAAGAGAGCATAGCACATTAATTGGGTGTGAGTTAATGTATTAATTAGAAGTTTTTCAGCCACTGAAAAAGATACTCGCCATTCTAGATCTTCTTTTGGTGAGCCCTTAACTCCGATCGGTACAAAAAGTACTCCGTGTTTTAAAATACTTTGTATGACGTTATGACTAGGCCATGAGCTACCTGATCTTTTTATCCAACTCACAGCAGAAGATATCCACGTTTTACAATGTAAAGAAAAGGCAACATCAAAATCTCCTTTTTTGTCAGTTATACATGGTCCATGAATTTGTTTGCCTTTATCCCCAAACAATAACAAATTTCCCTTCCATAATGCACTCGAAAAATAATGTTTACCATTATGTTCTTCACAGCATTCCAAATCATACTGACTGCTGCTATATTCTAGCCTTAATTGAGTAAAACCAGGTTTTACATCGTTTGTATCCATGGACAGATAAGTTATATTTGTATCAAAGTCGGGTTGTTTATCCGCATTCACCTTAATAGATTTTATTACTTGCATTATATCTAAATCACTTCCTCGCATTTCAAGTCCTTCTCAATAGCTTCCACTAGTTACAAATGTTAATGACTTGCTACTTAAAAAATTATCTCTCACCGTGTTCATTAATCTGATTGTTTTAACATGTTCTTCTGTTCCTATTCTTCTGTTCCTATGTTGTGACATAGATAGTTATACAGAGCTAGTGATATGTTTGGTGTTATATTTTCTGTAATTAGAAAATTAAAACAAACATGGTAAAAACATTGTTCAAGGGTTTATATCCAAAACTGTACATTTATAATGCCTTTACTAATGTTATTGACAGTTAAGTTCTCCGCAGGTACATTTGTTTTGAACATTAAACTTAAACGAGATTTGAATATGCAGATGATGTGATATAATAAAAATATTCGTAGAGTAAAGTTCAAAATAAATGAATTTGCGTCAGGAAAAAACCTCTTCAATACATAAGTGGACTTACAAATCAAAACAAAGAAATAAGAGACACAAATTAAACGGAACGTTGGTGAAAACGTATTTCCTTCAAAATCTTCCATAATATAGATTTTTTTCTACAACAATGTACAAGACGCCTATTAAAGTATTAGTCACCGTACTATTTTTCATACTCAAACTGTAAAAGTCGCACAAAATTTTCCTATTTTGTTTGAATTAATTTAAATATATTTTCTATTAGAGTAATCTCTCCCTGAATATATTGGTTGGATAGTTTTGTTTTGTTAAATAAAATCCCAGGGATCTGGTATTTTTTTTAAACAGTCTTAACAAGGCATCGATTACTTGTAGTGCCTCCCCGTGCTTCATGTTTATGCTCTTATAATATACTAGATTATGGAGTGTGTGTCCGAGCGAGAACTTCTCTAGTTCGTTACTTTAGGGATATTTTTCTAAAAGTAGTACTTCAATATTCAGCCCCATTCTACTATTTAGTCAGACGTCAGTCGCTACCCTGATATACCCTATCTTTTTCTGGTAATTCAACACGGAGCCGTGGCTCACAACGAATAGCAAGCTATGAGGAGCTGCAACAATTACTACTGAAAAAACATCTGTTAGTTATTAACCCAAGCTCTTTGTTAGAAAAATCGTGCTTTAATCTAATACTTTCTTACATTGTATACATTATGCCTTCAATGGAGTTTTGTAACTCATTGGTACTCATACACTTTTTTGTATGTGTATACACTTTTTTTGTTTATTGTAAACGTAAAACAAGAACCTTATGATAATATGCAAGCAAAATTCATTTCATCACATTGTACTTCAGATTTCTATGTAAGTAAACAGATAAATTATTTACCTGACATCTTCTAAATCCCGCTATAGAGTTGTGATAGAAACGTGTATTATCGTTATGTTAGCTTTCGTTTTTCATTCCATCAAATATACTAAGAACACCTACGCACTGCTTTATTATTTGCATTTAAAATCCTTTTACACCATGTACACTAAATATGGTGACAATCAAAAAGGATGTAAGATGTAACTGGAGCTCAAAGAACTTAAGGGCATACGATACAGTTACAGGGAATCTAATGACGTTGCTAACGTAAAATGTTATTTTCGCGACGTCAAACTCTGACATATCTGGAAAAGATGCATTTTTCGACTGATTTTTATCATTCAAACTGATTTAATTTGAAAACGAGTGCATGGACCCCTATTTTTTAACACAGCAATTTGTTTCATTTTGCAAGGAGATTATGTGACCCAAATTTTATAAAACTGTAAATAGCGCAATTTTTTTATTTTGATAAACATGCAGCAAAAAAATGACATTTTTTACTCTATTCATGAACATTTGATAAATATAGAGTTATTTCGGAATAAAAATTGCATAATTTTTAATGATTCTTATAAAATACAGAAATTACCGATTATTTAACAAAACATTTTGTGTTTATCTTTTAAAACAAAAAAGTTATGTCTTTCTTTTGAAAAAGAAAATACGGACACAAATCTGAATTTTGAGCAAATATACAAAATTTCGAACTCATTTTACTCAAAAAGTAGCACATGAAGGTATATTTTTTATTACATATTTGATTTAATGAGGTTAAAAAAAGCCGATATGCAAATTTTCATCAACTTGTAAATACAGGTTCAATATTGTATCGTATGCCCTTAACACATATACCAACAGATTGTCTATCAAACACAACATAATTAGATTTGTCTAATAATAATCTTTACACTAAATATTCACAGCTTGATATAAGTGATCGTCATGTGACATCAATCCACCAATCAGCGTTTGATAATTTAACACATTTAAAAGAACTGAGTTTATTCGATAATCTAATAAACACCTTTCGTAGGGAATATATTTGGACCACTAGATGAACTACAAGTACTTCATATATCATATGACTTGATGTCAACGTATCCAAGAGAGGTGTGGTCGGATGTTTTAAATATAAAAAAGTTGTTTACATATGGTGGACCATCAAATGGATCATTCGCAGATATATTATCTGTCATTAAAAATCTTGAGTACTTTTATTGTGAGATTAAAATTCATGTTTTACGCAACTATTCGTTTTATACCTTTGCAAAGACGCCATTAAAATATCTAGAGATAAAAGGCAAATTAATGACGATAGAAAAAGATACTTTTTCACCATTAGGATTTCTGTCCAGTCTTGCAATTCCAAATGCACGTTTCCTGAAACTATAAAATACTTTGCACGTGTTTGAAAATCGACAAGTGGATGAACTAAATTTAAACAATGATTTTAGAGTACATGGTGAATTCATTATGACAACTGATTTATTTGTGTAAAGAAATTATCTTTGACCTGCAATGGCATAAACATGACAAATGCCGACGCCATTCAAAAGATGAAATACAAACATTGTATGAAGAGTTTAAACTTAAGTAACAATGACTTTGATTTTCACCAGCTGTTAACAATATGGTTTTTCAATTTGTTTACACATCTGAAGACATTAGACATGTCGGATAACAACAATCAATATACTCAAAATAAAGTTAAGATAGATGGAATAAAGCATACACGTGATAATATTGATCTATTTGACAACAAATCCTTTAACATTGTTCCTCCATTTTATTCTCCAGATATTGTATTATGGTCTCCTTCGACACTTGAAATCTTGAATATATCTTGTATAAACGTAGTAGGTAATCCTGAATATATCTTGTATTAACGTAGTAGGTAATCCTGAATATATCTTGTATCAACGTAGTAGGTAATCCTGAATATATCTTGTATCAACGTAGTAGGGAATCCTGAATATATCTTGTATCAACGTAGTAGGAAATCCTAAAATTGAGAATGGAAATGAGAAATGTGTCAAAGAGACAACAACCCGACAAAATAAAAAACAACAGCAGAGGGTCACCAACAGGTCTTCAATGTAGCGAGAAAGTCCCGAACCCGGAGGCCCTCCTTCAGCTGGCCCCTAAACAAATATATACTAGTCCAGTGATAATGAACGCCATACTAATTTCCAAATTGTACACAAGAAGCTAAAATTAAAATAATACAAGACTAACAAAGGCCAGAGAGGCTCCTGACTTGGGACAGGCGCAAACATGCGGCGGGGTTAAACATGTTTGTGAGATCTCAACCCTCCCCCTATACCTTTTACCAATGTAGAAAAGTAAACGCATAACAATACGCACATTAAAATTCAGTTCAAGAGAAGTCCGAGTCTGATGTCAGAAGATGTAACCAAAGAAAATAAACAAAATGACAATAATACATAAATAACAACAGACTACTAGCAGTTAACTGACATGCCAGCTCCAGACTTCAATTAAACTGACTGAAAGATTATGATTTCATCATATGAACATCAGGCACAATCCTTCCCGTTAGGGGTTTAGTATCATACCATCATAACATATATGAGAAGAACATAACCCGTGTCATGCCAACAACTGTTTTTAGAATAAATGTGTTTAGTTCCGATGCAAAGACCTTATCAGTGACTCAATATTAACGCCAAAATATGCAATCTTTAATGACTTGACAACAGTATCGTAATTATATCCCATCTTCATAAGTCTATTCGAAGGTTTTGTAAGTTTCTGAGGTGAAAACTGACACCTTTGTGCTTTATAAAGAATATTTCCAGAAAAAATTGGATGTGAAATACCTGAACGTATTAGAAGTCTGCAAGTTGAGCTATATTTACGAATGATGTCTTTATACCGATGATAAAATTTAGTAAATATATCTTGTATCAACGTAGTAGGTAATCCTGAATATATCTTGTATCAACGTAGTAGGGAATCCTGAATATATCTTGTATCAACGTAGTAGGTTATCCTGAATATATATTGTATCAACGTAGTACATGTAGGTAATCCTGAATATATCTTGTATCAATGTAGTAGGGAATCCTGAATATATCTTGTATCAACGTAGTAGGAAATCCTGAATATATCGTGTATCAACGTAGTAGGGAATTCTAAATATATCGTGTATCAATGTAGTAGGGAATCCTAAATATATCTTGTATCAACGTAGTAGGTAATCCTGAATATATCTTATATCAACGTAGTAGAGAATCCTGAATATATCTTGTATCAACGTAGTAGGGAATCCTGAATATATCTTGTATCAACGTAGTAGGGAATCCTGCATATATCTTGTATCAACGTAGTAAGGAATCCTGAATATATCTTGTATCAACGTAGTAGGTAATCCTGAATATATCTTATATCAAAGTAGTAGGTAATCCTGAACATATCTTGTATCAACGTAGTAGGGAACCCAATTAACAACCTTACATTGAAAGGAGCTAAAGACCTGCAAATAATTGATTTAGCATACTCTTCATTGTTTGACTGTAATTACACATTCAATGGACTTCAGAACTTGGTAATGTATGTTTTCAGGTCTAAGACAGGGTATATACTGTGACATTCCCGGCTAAGAGTTTATATCCCCTGAGCCGAAGGCGAAGGGGATATAAGCCCTAAGCCGGGAATGTCACAGTATATACCCTTTCTGAGACCTGAATTACACATATATTACGGATTATCCCTGACTTAATGTTATTTTCCAGTGCAGGTATTTGTTGACAACACATATATATTGAAAAACCCAACCTGATATGTTCGGCATAGGTGAAGGATTTTCTAATTTGCTGTGAACATAATTTTATCGTGTATGTAATAATTTATAACAACACTTTTAACATTAAATTTAAGTATTAAAAGTGTAAAATGCATGATTTTGTATCAAAAATGTATTATTGACTGAAGCACGACATTATTTTCCCTCTGTGAGCCTCTGACAGTCTGATAGCTTTTGTCTACGTCACATAGTAACCGGTGTTATGATGACGTGTTTGAGATTTCAATTGGGAATAAAACGTCGTATATACCCCGGCAGTTTCCTGAATATATACTGACATCTCTGTGTTGTTATCCAAACACAAACCTCGACACATTTGTAATCCGTAATATTACTTAATATTTCACATTCAAATGCGTACATTTAAATCACAACTTTCTTCAGTCTGCCATCAATTTGGAACAGTTGATAATAAAAAGCTCTTCACTAAGTATCGGTCTTAAATTTGATCATCACAGTAAATTTCTCCTTGGACAGAAACGTTAGCAGTACATAGACTTTTCAAGAAATGCATTTACAGACCGATTCAGAATTTCAACATTTAAAAGTCAATTAGACAGTTTTCAAACTTTGATATTCGAAGGAAAATTATTCACAAGTATTCCGTTACGTATGGAGGACTTAAACTATCTAAGTGTCCTTAACAGAAACAACAAGATAGCATATTTGACAACTAAAGAGATTGACGCCATTGAAGTGCTATTTAGAAAATCAAATAAAACAATGACAGTCTTATTAGCGGGCAACCCTCTTGTTTGTACTTGTGCTTCTTTAAATTTAGTAGAATGTTTATTTACTACTAACGTGAAACTTGACATCAATGGTAGTTATTCGTGTGTCGGAAACGATGGAAATATTACAACAACCAATTTCGTTTACAATCACTTGCGAATTATGAGAATAAGATGTATTATTACAGTATGGTTAATTTTTTCTGCAACTTTATTCGGTGTTCTTCTTTTATTCATTCTAGTTGGGTATTGTTACAAAATGTACCTACAATACATTTGTTCATTTATCGGAATGACCAATCCTCTTTTCCAGAAGTCAAAAGAAGAAGCACTTGAATATGATGCATATGTAGCTTATTGCGATGGCGACTATAAATGGGTATATGGACCTTTGCGCCTATTTCTCGAAGAGAGACGAAATTATTAACTTCTATTGTTAGATAGAGGTGATGCCCTTGCTGGAGAACATAGACTTTTTGCTTTAAACAATTCAATTTCAAAATGCAAAAAGATAATCTTAGTGATTTCAAAAGAGTTTGTTAACAATGGCTGGGCATACTATGAAGCAACTGTTGGAATTGAACATTTCCTAGGTTTACAAGCAAGAATAATTGTTTTAAACCTGGAAAATATAACCAAAACAGAATTACCGCAATTTGTTCTTCAAATGATGTCATTGGACGCCAACGATCACATTCGTAAAACAGACACATTAAATGAAAATAACATTTTCTGGAAATGTCTAGATCAAGCCATGCAACGTGAATAAAGACAGGGATGTTGTTTTTTTTTTTTTTAAACTATGCTTGGAATGACATCTTTTGGTCAATATACGTAAATTTCAATATTTTATAAGATGACATCACATGTGACTTTCTGTACAAATGTATCGAGACTATTTTAACATGTTTATTAAAATTAACACAAAAGTAATAATTGTGAAATCATTGAATAAACTGACTACTTATGCAAAGACTTATTCATTGATCTTATTTCATGTCTTTCTTTTTGGAATTTGGTGTTTATAATGCAGGTAACTCCAGAAGAGTGTTTCAGACGCATACAATTTTTAAAGTTCTACTTTCATTTATACAAATTTTATATTACTAGTTACAACTGGTTGAAGTTATGAAAAAAAAAAATGTCAGATCATTTTTTCAAACAAAAATGCTTGATTGTATGCATATTTGTGTATGATACAAAACATATCTGTTTATTTAAAAATTTAATAGTTTTACATTTTAAAAGGACGTAGTTACACTGCATTAAATACAAGGTTAAGAAATTATGTGAAGTAGAGCGACGTTCTTTGTTTTTCTTCCCATTTAAATACTACTTCCTTATATCAATATTCAGATCAATATCTAAGTTGTTGAACATTACCTTATATATTATGTAAACAAGTACGAAATATTTGAAGTATAGGTTAAAATGAATGACACCATTCTAATACACGCATAAAAGAAAATCCTACCGTTATAAGACCTCCTATTTTCATCTTTTCTGTATTACAAAAATGTATCTGAAATGTCTTATTTTAACAGTATAACTATTTTTGTGCAGTGCGATAGATACAAAATCTCGAAAGTACGACTCGAATATCATTTTGTTTATTTAAACCAATATTCTTCCATAGCCAAAGGTTGTTATTTCATACTTATAGATACAGACTAAAATTAATATCATATGCTATAGAAGAATAAAAAAAACTGACACTCTTTTGAAGAACACCACAAACAGTCTTTCTGTTCATATAACATGTATAGGCCCTCCAAATTCTTCTAACTCGCTTGTTGAAAATTGATGGAAACCTTAAAGAAAAGTTTCATCATTCAAAATTTACTAAATTATTGCTGCATTTAAACTGAGTCAACCACTTAAGATCTTAAGTGTCCTCGGTTGCAGTCAATCTCACAGACTTGAAAAAAAATATTCAAGATTCGAAGAGGAAAAATCATAAATAAATTTCATGTCACCTTTCAGTTATTGCTTTATAATATGCATTTCGATTTTGCTTGTTCTCGTCAATAAATGTAATAGTAGTCCTAAGAACAAGACAAGTTATCAGTATAGGTAAGTCTTAGTTCTAAATGCATGACGAACATGATAAAAAAAAGACGTTACATTCTTATTTTAACAAAAAAAAGTATGATTGCCAGTAAAAATTCTTAATACTGTCCTAGACTAAGGCCGTTAGTTTTCTCGTTTGAATTGTTTTACATTGTCTTATCGGGGCCTATTATAGATGACCATACGGTATGGGCTTTGCTCATTGTTAAAGGCCGTACGGTGACCTATAGTTGTTAATGTCTATGTCATTTTGGTCTTTTGTGGATAATTGTCTCATTGGCAATCATACCACATCTTCTTTTTTATAAGTTCATGTTAGTGAGTAAAGATGCCTGTTCACTCCCGAGCAAAGTGGTAAATACAGAAGATAAAAAAGCAATAAACAAAATGTATCTCTGACTAATTAATTTTTAACAATAAGAATATTTTAGGTTACATATAAATTGTATTTGATTTATCTTTCAGCTCTCTCACTTGAAAATAAAAACTGAAGGACAATTAATTTTTGCCAGTTTCCCTTTGACTTATGAGTTTTGGTCTTCTTGGTATCTCTCATGGCTTCCTTCAGCTGCTGTAATCCATTCATCTGACAAGCAATGCCCTCTTCGTCAACTTTTTCACTAACACGCTTAGTGACTCTCTATAGTTATGTATAACTTGCATCAACTGTTTCTTAAACAAATCGTTTAACAGCTTGTTGAATAAGAGCAAGCCTTTTTACATTGTTGATGGAAAAGTTAAACCTCTTTAAACATATAAGATACCTTACGTGTGTACAATGATATACATTTAAGTTCGGGTATACCAACAACAAAAGTGTCTATACATACTTTTACATCACTTTAATAAGAGTAATTATATTCAAATTGGTGTTTACCATTTTAGTCTGGAGAAATATAAACTTAGGTACTGGGTAAACATTGAATAACGATATTTAAATAGAAACAGAAATTTTTTGACAGAAACTTAATATTCTCAAGGACCATGGTTGACCAATCATTGTAGCTACTTTTCTGTTACAATACGATGTATATCTTGTTCATTTTGGTCAATAAACTCATCTATTCTTATAGATTATGAAACAATTTCACAATGTGATAATTAGAACATTATCAAAGAATAGATTATATGAAATGAACATGATGAATACACTAAGGGTTTTACACACTGTTGAAGGCCGTATTGTTACCAATAGTCTCTTGTGTAGAGTAAAAGGGTAGAAATCAACAAAGGGACAATTAATCTCATAAGTCGAAATACAAATGACAACGCAATTGCGAATAATTTGACAATAAAAACCGAAAGACAATTAATGTTTGCCAGTTTCCCTTTGACTTATGGGTTTTGATCTTCTTGGTATCTCTCATGGCTTCCTTCAGCTGCTGTAATCCATTCATCTAACTAGCAATGCCCTCTTCGTCATCTGTTTCACTAACACGTTTAGTGACTATCTCTCTCTCTCTCTCTCTCTGACTTTCTCACATTCAATACTAATACTTTCACTCATCTGTTTTTCTACAATATGTATCATGACTTACTTTTTAATACAATTTTTTTAAAGAAATAAATTTGCTCATAGTTTATAAATTATTTCTTTTCTCTTAACTAAACATAGATAAAATGAAAACAACACTTATTAAATATTATATGTAAAGGAGACCACAAACTTGAACTTGATCATTTTTTTTTGGCAATATGATTTTCAAGAAATTGATATTTCTTTATTTTATTCTTTATTTCAATCACATTTGGTTTTGTTTCATTTAATTTACATTGGTATCAATAATTCTTTGTTAGTATGATTAGCAGATTCAATAATAAACTTTCATGTTTGCAACCAAGAAACACATTCTCTTTGTTGAGATCAAAGTTTACAAACATTTTTTTTCACAATATTTGAAAAAGACTGCCACAATTGAAATGTTATTGGGCATTCAAAAAACAGGTGTTTAATGGTTTCTCCTCAAAGTTTACAAAATGTACATAACCTGGTATCTTTTTATTTGAAAGGTTCTTAAATAAGCATCTCTACAAGACTTTTTTGTTATCATGAAATATTCTGACCATTCTGTAGTATCAGTAAGTACAGTTCTTCACATTTCAACAATTTGATTGTTTGTAGTTGATAACTTCATCTACTTAGTTTTCATTTACAAATTTGGCTTTCACAATACACCTGATTTTTTTTTAATAAAGTATCTCCAGTCTTAGGCTTATCTAAATCTTGATTACGAAAGTTTTCTTTAACGCATTTTTTTCATGGTGTTAGGGATATCAGACCATATTATTTAATAAAATTGTTGATTTGTACTTTTTCTTGAAATTGCTCAAATTTATAAAAAAATCATATTTTCACGATTAATAAGGTCATTTTCTGACTGCACAGACCCCTTTTCACATTGAATGTAACATGGGAAATCATCCAAAGAAGAAAAGTTCAAAATGTCTAAGAATAAAATGTCATTGACAGAAATCTCAGTAACACGAAGCCTTGGTTCACACCGAACTTAAATTAGGGAAATATAAATATATTATAGCAGGTTGTGGATATCTTAACGCCAAGTTATAATTTGAGTAACTATAGATCAAGTTATATCCAAATTAATTGTACTTTAAACAGGGAACAAACAACATTGCTTGTGTATTCAAGTCTTTTCTACCTCGGAAATAGGTTACCTTAGCTGTATTTGGCACAACTTTTAGGAATTTTGGATTTAACGCTCTTCAACAATGTTCAACTTCGTATTTATTTGACCTTTGTTTTTGGATATCCAGCGCCACTGATGAGTCTTTGGTAGACGAAATGTGCGTTTTGCGTTAATACAAAATTTAATTCTTGTATCTATGATGAGTTTACTGTCAGAAAGATAGTCACTTAAAAAATAGTTTCTCAAGCATAATTTGATTTTAAACTAACCAGAGAGGCGAAAGACACCAAGAACATATTGAGACTCATAAGTCAAAAACATACTGATACTCTAATGGCATAGAAAAATGACAAATCACCAAAAACAAAGAGCTGTACAACAGTACAAACCCAAATGGCCAGGCTACACACAACATCAATTAAAATGGGAAATAGTTATCAAGGGGTAAATTTCACGAATAACCAATAACGTTTAAACAGTAGGACAACAAAACTACACTCAAGTATTTCACAAACGTAACCATGTATATAATATGTGTTAATGTAATGCCATCTGCTACTGTATAGGATAGCTTAGTTTTGGAACATTAAAAAAAATCTTAAAATATCTTAAAAAGATAGTCATTATATATTAGAAAAACGAAAATTATGTGTATTTCATTTCTTGGTGAAAACTGTCTCATTGATGTATACTCCTTACTATACTATTACTCAATCTTGTATAAGTATCAAGCAAACTGATTTAATTTTTTTCTACATATACATGTCATACATCACAGTAACAGTAACAGAATTCGGGTCTTGGCCTTTAATGGTTTACTTTTTACAAAAAACAAAAACTGAAAACAACACGTTTAATTATTTAATGAGTCCTAAGCGCATTTCTAGATTTACTTTTATCAGTGACGTTCAGAGCCAAATATTAGAAAGCCGATGATGTATAAATACTGAAACAGTTGAAGAAGTATATAACAAAAAATACCTAAATAAAGCCTAATCCATCTAAGGTAAACTTTGCCGGAGAGAGTTGAAATCTTAGTTTCTTTATTATTTCAAAATTTATCAATGGCCAATTTTAGAAAGGTTTGTTATAATCATGTCAGTACCGTACGTAGTACTGACTACTGAGCTGATGCTACCCTCGGGGACTGATTGTCCACCAGCAGAGGTATCGACCCAGTGCTGTAATTAAAAAAAAAACACACGTTTAATGATTTAGTGCGTCCGATGCGCTTTTCTGGGTTCATCTTCAATTGTGAACTGGATAAAGAGTAGTTTCATTAGCACTCATACCACATTTTCTTATCTGTGACTTTTATAGAAATAAAGTCAATAACCGATCTCTTTAAAATCTGTTCAATTTTGTATGTAAGATATTAATTTCAAATATTAGTGAACACTTTAGTAACAATTCACTTTCTTCTTATAGCATCTCTGTTATTACTTTTGTATACTCTTGTAACTAAAGATAAGCGCAATGCAAGTGCATACGGGCATCTTTGGTTACTTATATGCATTTCATTTGGTCTCTAGTGGTCTTCAGTGGTTTTAATGGCAATCATACTTCCCTTTGTTTAATTGTTAGTGCATATAATTTTTAAAGATGAGGCTCATTCATCGCCAAAAAGTAAGTTCTTCTATAATAATCATGTTTATCATGCCATGCTAAAACTATTTATTTATACTCGATGTATTGAGATCCATAAATTCAATACTTTTTTTTCGGAATGAAAACTAAGCAATTCACAAGGCATGCGATTAAAAACATGCAGCTTGGTTTTGTGTGTATTTTAGTCTAAGCGCCATCTAAATAACTATCGAGATGACTAATAAAACAACCGACTGTCACATAACACGATATAAATATAAATATAACTAGATATATGGACCTAATGCAAATGAATATATCATAACAATCATTAGTCATGTATAATCCATCTCTAGCTAAAGGGTTAAATTGAAGTTCAATTGGATACGAATTCAATGAGGTCTTATTATTCTCTTGCAAGTGAATAATTCATCATCGATGTTTTTCTAGCTTATTTTGACAAAATATAAGCATTCTGACTGCTAATAGCGAATTGTATTTATTTCAGTTTAATAAATGATTGAACAAAAGTTTGTATGTATCTCGTAGCTTGTGTCCCCAGAACAATGCACTATCATTATATATATACATGTATATATATATACGTATAAAAACAGTAATGGCTATTTAAAAATTTCACTTTAGATTTTCCAAATGATATTTTGTGGAAGTGTTAAGTATGTTATCTAGAATCTAATAAGAGGACACAAACAGTTACATTTTTAAATAAAAGAAATTTTACTATTTCAAACCTTTATTTCAATTTGTTCGAATTCGTTTACCTGTTAAAATAGGTAATTTTATACAAAATAGATTTAGGTATAAGGAAGTGGTATTTAAAATGAAAGAAAAACGTCAACGTTTAAAAAAATGAAACTTTACTATTGCATGCAACGTTGTCACATCCTGTTAGAATATTTAATTTTCATTGAACAAAATACACATGGTTTGTATGCGTCACGTTTACAAGGAACTTATATCAAACACATATTGTACAAAATAATTTCACATTTTCCAATGACAGTCACGTGATCTTTGTTTATTTTTTTCGTTGGGTACTTCAATATTGGTGATTGATGCGCTGAGTTTTGGTACTTCCTTTTTTTTTTTTTTTCGTTGGGTACTTGGATGTTGGTGATTGATGCGTTGAATTTTGGTACTTCCTCTTTTCCTTTTTCGTTGGGTACTTGGATGTTTGTGATTGATGCGTTGAATATTGGTACTTCCTCTTTCCTTTTTCGTGTGAAGACTTTGATAAATACAGTTATCGTTTCAAATAGATGTAAAATTTTAACTCTACATGATTTAAAAAATATTCGACAAGTATTAGTGGTAAGTGTTCCCCATTTAACAAAAA
This sequence comes from Mytilus galloprovincialis, assembly GCF_965363235.1. Lineage (NCBI taxonomy): Eukaryota > Metazoa > Mollusca > Bivalvia > Mytilida > Mytilidae > Mytilus > Mytilus galloprovincialis. The sequence continues at coordinate 3,341,555 of NC_134850.1, forward strand.
AGTATGATAAATGTGATAAATTGATGTCTTTCTCTTTTTTTTTTATACTAATACAAAGCCCACTAATTTAGATATCTCAGCATATATAAATTCAAAAAGTATGAATTCAAAAATTATTTAATATCGTAATTTAATGATTTGTAAATGACAAAGTTATCTTCACTAACGTTTCATGGCTAGATCCAAAGTTTTCCAGAAAATGTTATTTTCATTTAATGTGTCTGCTTAACGAATGTGGTCATTGGCGTCCGGTGACACCATTTGCATTACACATTGCGGTATTTCTGAATAGGTAATACTCTCCAAGCTTATAACAATTTTTTTTGCTTGTAACCAAATAAAATGCTCAATTTCAACAGTAGCTTCATAACTCGCCCATTCATTGTTCACAAACTCATTTGAAATAATTAAGATCATCTTTTTACATTTTGAAATGGAATTACTTATGGCAAGTCTATTTTGACCAGGCCTTACATCCCCATTTCCTCTGTCTGACACCAGAAGTTTATAATTGCGTCTCTCTTCTAGAAATGAACGCAGCGGTCCATACACCCATTTATAGTTGCCTTCGCAATAAGCTATATATGCATCATATTCAAGTGTTTCTTCTTTTGACTTCTGGAAAAGTGGATTGACCATTCCGATAAATAAACAAAAGTATTGTATGTGCAATTTGTAGCAATATCCAAGTAGGATAAATAATAGAAGTACACCGAATAAAGTTGCAGAACAAATTAACCATACTGTCGTAATACATCTTATTCTCATAATTTGCAATTGATTGTAGACAACATTTGTTGTAATATTTCCATCGCTTCCGACACACGAATAATTACCATTGCTGTCAAGTTTCACTTTAGTTGTAAATAACCAGTTTACAAAATCTAATGAAGCACAAGTACAAACAAGAGGGTTGCCCTCTAATAGGACTGTCATTGTTCTATTTGATTTTTCAAATAGCACTTCAATCGCGTCAGTTGTTTTAGTTGTTAAATACGCTATTTTGTTGTTTCTGATGTTAAGGAAACTAAGAATGTTCAAGTCTTCTAGATTTAATGGAATACTTGTGAAAAAATTTCCTTCAAGTATCAAACATTGTAAACTGTCTAATTGACTTTTAAATGTCGAAGTTCTGAATTGGTCTTCGAATGCATTTCTTGAAAAGTCTATATACTGCAAATGTTTCAGTCCGTCAAGGAATTTACCTTGGTGATCCTCTTTATGACCAACACTTAGTGAAGAACTTTGCATTATTAACTGTTCCAAATTGACGGCAGATTTCAGAAGATTGGGATTTAAAAGTCCGTATTTGAAATGTAAAACATTAAGTATTACCACGTTCTGAAGTCCATTAAATGTTTAGTTGCAGTCCGCAAGTGATGTGTATTTAAAATTAATGATTTTCAATCGTGTGATACCCTTGAATGTTGATCATGCCAAAATCATGGCCACTTATAAAGGAGGCGTTTAAGAATTCGAGAGAAGAAGGAAGTCTTATTGAGTAATCTTTTTGCTTATTAGTTTTAATACCATGGTCTCTCGTTCGTCTAGAACTATCACTCTTTTGTTTTTGAACATTTAAAGACTAATTAAAGACATGTCTATTCTCTTGATATTGATTCATTTTCTGGAAGGCGGATGCATCTATAAGTCTGATATCGTTGTCTCTTAAAGATAATCTTTTTACGCATATGTTACCGATATATGCAAATAGATCAGCAGAAATAACGTATTCGCCGTAACTTTTGAAATTATCGCTCAAATCCAATTCATCCATCTGTCGATTTTCAAACACGTAAAGTTTGTAATGCATTTGATAGTTTCGAGAATCTTTGACCTAGCGTACTAAGACTAGAAAGTACTTCTAACGGTGCAAAAGTATCGATTTCTATTTCTCGTATACCGCCATTGATACATAAATACTGTAATGGCGTCCTTTTAAATGAATCAAATGTATAGTTATGTATGACATAACCTTCATAATCGCAATGGAAATAAAGCAGATTTTTCATGACAGAAAATATCTCCGCGAATGATCCATTTGACGGTCCACCATAAGTAAACACATTTGTTAAATTTAAAATATCCGACCACGCCTCTCTTGGATACGTTGACAACAAGTCATGTGATATATGAAGTACTTGTAGGTCATCTAGTGGTGCAAATATATTCCCTTGACACGTTTTCATTGGATTATCGAATAAATTGAGTTCGGATAAAAGTGTCAATTTTTCAAAAGCTAATTTATCTATTGCACTTATGTTACAGCTGCTTATATCCAGATATCTCAGCTGTGTATATCTAGTAAATATTTTCTTACCTAGACTATTAAAGTTATTTTTCATCAGAAGTAAATCTGTTGTGTTTGGTGGACATTCTGCCGGTATGAATGTTACATTCCTTGAACTGCAGTCACATCGCAATTCTTTCACACGAATTGTAATATCACAATGTCTTGAATAAACAGATGAAAGAATACAGTTAACACAAATAAAGAATAAACGTTGTAGTATCACCATTTTTCAAATCAATTGTAAATCTTTTACTTTAAATATCCTTATTATACATAACCAAACAATTTAGTAATATTCTCATTTCATTAAACATTTAAATATCTAAATATATATATAGTATTCAAAAACGGAGCCACTCAAGCAATAATCAAAATAATTAAATATATATACAACGGTAAATTTCATATCTAAAGATTATTGTTGATATGTTACCAAGGTGATAATTGTTTGACGGAAAGTAAACATGAAGTGCGGGCAATTACATGAAATAGAAACCGACTGCCTTAAAAGAAATTAATATATAATAAAACGGATTTTAATCACGTGACACGATTTTTAAAGATTCACTCAGACGGTTCAAAACCCCTTTATCTGACACAATTATTCTTATCATAACGTCGGTTTCTTTAACATGTCTTAAAGTAATTATTTTATCATGAAACAGGTTTCGAAGATGCACTCCCACAGTGCAACACCCCATTACCTGACACAATTATTTTTATCAAAACGTCGGTTCATTTAACATGTTTAAAATTAATTTAACAGACCAAGAAACGGATTTTCAAAAACTTCCGTGGTGCATATTATCGGAGACTAAATCCGCTCAGAATAATTTTTTTTTTTTGTATTATTTAACTTAAATAGCAAGAAATTTTAACACATGAGATTACTCACAAGGTCAAAGGTGGATGTTCAGCTTCTCATATTAGATGAAATACCATCATTGATTTTCCCCTATTTGTCATTTTTAAATTTGCACTTTTCAAAAAAAAGTGCAGAATTTATTTTGTTTCAAATAAAGAAATACTTGGCATACATTTTAATATTATATTTCACATGGCCATAAAAGAGGGAGGTTTGGCATGTTACAAAACCAGGTTCAACTCACCATTTTTTCCTTTAAAAATTCCTGTACCAAGTCATGAATATGGCCATTGTTATATTATAGTTCATTTCTGTGGGTGTGTTACATTTTAACGTTGTGTTTCCGTTGTGTCGTTTGTTTTCTCTTATTATTGAGTGTGAATTATCATTACTATAAGACGTGTCACGGTACTTATCTATCCCAATTTCATGTATTTGAGTTTGATGTTATATTTGTTATTCTCATAGGATTTTGTCTAATGCTAAGTCCGTTTTTGTGTGTGTTACATTTTAATGTTGTGTCGTTGTTCTCCTCTTCTATTTAATGCGTTAATGCGTTTCCCTCAATTTTTTTTTGTTTTTGTTACCCCGATTTTGTTTTTTTTTTGTCCATGGATTTATAATTTTTGAACAGCGGTATACTACTGTTGCCTTTATTTGGCATGAGTAAAGTTTTATCCTGTCCAGTTGTAAAGAAATAATTCACATAACATTTCATTGCATATAGCCATCAAGGTTTAGTCACCATGAAACCTCAAGATTACAAAATATTCTATAGAAATCCTAAATAAAACATAATCGTGTTTTGAAATACCTAAGACATATGTTTATGACACGAAATGTTTTAAATGCAATAAAATGTAGGATTAATTACACTGTCAAATTCATGAGAATATATTTTTTCGACGATAAATCTTACGGGGCGATAGATTAAATAATTAGGATACAGTATACTACAAAATATAATAAATATTAAGTCTAAAAGGGTACACATCACCATAAAAATAACTTTAGAATGAACAAATAGAAAGGATAGCAGTCCCCCCCCCCAAAAAAAAAGCATTTTTTTTGTTTTTCCATCGCCGGAATTCGAATCCATGCTTCTGCAATATCGTGACACCAACTCGCCTGCACTGTATCCGGTGCGCTAGACCACACGACCACCTTGACTTCACAATTATAAATCTTTCCGGGCCAGGTGTTACCGTTTCTCGTCAGTTTTAATCTAGCGTCGTAATACAGTACATGATATATAAGACATGAAGATGTTATTGTTACAGATCAGCTCAATTATCTATAGTAAAGGATCCTACAAATTAATGCAAGATACAGTCACAGAAAATAATTATATTTATAAGTACGTCTGAACCAGTGACAACTGTACAACAGATTGATCCATCGGATCACCAGCAATGATGGTGACACATGGCTGTGTACATTCTGTATACCACTTGTCGAAACTTCAACCCAACAATGTTAGATCTGTAAATTTTCTTTCGCAAATTTTTTGTTCTTCCCTCGCCGGGATTCGAACCCATGCTCTAGCGCGCCGGTTACAGTGCAATTATAAAAGTTAAACAAACATTGTCAGAACATTGCACATAACATATACATGTATACAAACACTGTACATTTTAAAAGCATTTTAACCTCCTCACAATATATATTCTTTGTACATTTTACTTAAATCAAACGAAATTTGAATATGCAATTTATGTGATAAATCAAAAATATTGGTAAAACTAAGTTAAAAATATTTGAATTTGAGTTAAGAAAAGCTCCTGAAATACATAATTCAAATTTAACTATTGAGAGTTGAAAAATATCGTAATATCGTAATACACAGACCAGATATTTCAGTATTGATGAGAAATTTGTTTCTTACACAGATCAATATATGTGATAATAGCACCCAGTGATAACTCAACAATCAACCCATGTTTAACAATGAGCTATTTATTTTCATTCTACAACAGCAATGACATGTAGGTTGCAAGTTATAGTGTATACAATAAGCGATCTACGCATCTCAATATGAATTTCGTATGCTCCATCTCTCATCTCTTTTATCACCAACATAGTTCTAATAACTTTTATTTTAACTCAATATTCAATTCAATAATAAAAGTCTCTTTGCAGCAAATTTGCGCAATGCATTTGAAAAATTTCAACAGACCGATGCAATTCTTCCGCATGGATTTTCTTGTCGCTAAATAATTTTATAGCAATTTCCAATAAAGTGAAGGACTCCCATGCATTCCAATTTGGTATCAAATACTTTTCTTCTGTAACAAGTTTTAGACCATCAATGATATCCTGACACTGCCTTACATTGTTCAGGTGAACATGACATAGAAAACTAAGGAAATAAGCATATGCTGTGGGAGGAAATGGACATGTAAAATTCCATCCCTCCATTAAAAGTTCATCTGGTGTAATGTTGAATATCCGGTAAATTGTATACAATCACAAGCATTATTTTCAACAGATTAACAACACTCTTCTTGTGGAATGATATCAGTTTAAGTGATTGGTGGTGGAGATCCGACAAGGTCATCTCGCTGTACATTTCAATCAAGAATACCGTATGATGTGTAAAGCTTAACTGTATTGTTTTCTCTTGTAAAAAAAACGAAGCTATCAATAGGCATCCAGATACAGCGTCATGATAGATATTTGTTAGCAGAATATTTTAACAGGATTTGTACTGTTTGTATTGGTATAAACTATTGCCAATTGGACCATCAAGTGGTAAACGTTGAGCTTGATATACAATATGCATTTAGGTGTTTTAATGAAGATTGTTGACATAATATTGTGTTTGCTAATCCTGTATTGAATATATTAGATTCAGAATAAAGTTCTAAATTATATGCATAAAACAACATTTCGGATTGTACTATTTTCTAAACATCTAAGCAATGTATACAATTTTTAGGATTTGTATTGTTGGTATTGGTATATCGACAATTGGACCATTAAGTGGTAAACGTTGAGCTTGATTTTTGCACCAATGTGATATACAACATTCATTTAAGTGTTTAAATGGAGATTGTTGACACAATATCGTGTTTAATAATCCTGTATTGAATATATCAGATTCAAATAAAAGTTCTAAATTATATGCATAAAACAACATTTCGGATTGTACTAATTTCTAAACATCATTTCCATATTAGGTTAATGGTTCGATAGGGAAATTCCACATCAACACATCAAAGTTAGATATTTGAATTGAAAATAAGATGCATCGCCAACCATAGTTTTGTAACATATATACAATCATAGCTATGTAACATATATAATTTATCCAAAAGTACGACACGAGCACATCCCTCTATTTTGTTATCTAACATGTTCTTCTCTGGAATGAAGAAATGGAAGCAAACTGAATGCTCGACACAATAGACTAAAAGAGGGACGAAAGATACCAAAGCGACAGTCAAACTCATAAATCTTAAATAAACTGACAACGCCAAGGCTAAAAAAGAAAAAGACATACAAACAAACAAACAATAGTACACATGACATATCATAGAAAACTAAAGAATAAACAACATGAACCCCATCAAAAACTAGGGGTGATCTCAGGTGCTTCGGAAGGGTAAGCAGATCCTGCTCCACATGTGATAACAAATCCAGTAAATAGTCTTAATCGGTAGGTCACATTCATGAAACGGAAGGGGAAGGGGATTGTAGTTACGACGTAAGGAACATATCCGATATCATTTGTGAAACGGTTATTCCATAACGGTCAACCAACTCGTGATGGCGTCCGTAAAATTTACGAAGGAATGATATCAACTTCACCATTTGGAACTCTTGGTTTAATAGCTTCATTGTGAGCAGCCCTTTATAAGAAAATCATGATAGGAAATGCAAGCAAGGGAACATCGTATCAATTGGGAGATATATACCCCGTGGGCAGGTGCTGCTGGAATGTTGCTACTTAGAAATGAATAGTTCACAATTGGAAAGCTGAAATCATCTCTTTTGTCGTAAAGTTTTGTTTTCAACCGACCCTTATTGTCAATTTATAGATGTAAGTCAAGATATGAGGCCGACTTATCTGTATCTATATTATCCTTTATCTCTAGTTCGATGGGATAGATGCGTTCCACATAGTCAACAAATTTTGAATTATTTTGTGAAAGAACATCATCTATATGGCGGAAAGTAGAGTTAAAGGATATTGCTAACTTCTTGTCTTTCTTCCTAAGAATTCACTGCATGAAGTCTGCCTCATAATAATAAAGAAACAAGTCGGCAAGTAGAGAGGCATAGTTTGTTCCCTTTGGAATGCCGACACGTCCTTCGAACGTAACAAATATGTTGTCAATCAAGAAATCAAGCATCTTGAAAATAACAGTGTCGGAGAATTTTTTGTTTGAATCAGAGTGATCCTTTACAAAGTAGGATTTATCCCTCCCTAAGACAGATACTTGTATCAAAGTTGGCCATTCTTATTTATGAAGCAAAGCAATACCAACTCTTTCAATTTTTTTTGTAGTTTGAATGTGGAATACTTGTGTAAAAAGTAGAAAAGTCAAATATTTTAATACTGTTACAAGATGAAAGAGAGTTAGATTTTATGTACTCTAAAAGATCTTTGGATTTTTTAAGTATCCACATCTGATTCACGCCACCTCTAGAATAGGCAGTTTCATAATAACTTTGAAGCCCGTCTTTGATTGCTGATAAAATATATGTTAATAATTTAGAAAGAGGTTTAATGGAGCACTTGGAAGACCCAGCAATATACCGTTGTTTGTAATGACACATGTAGTTTAGGTATCCATTACAGTGATGGAAGATCCAGTTCTTCATCTTTGGTTGAAATTCCAAAGGAACATAAAACAGACCTATGATTATCAAGGATTTCCTCTTTGGTAATTGTCGTGAGGGTATATGTTGAGTTTCCAAGTGAATTGTCAATACCTAATTCGTTTATCAAGCAGTTAATGTATTGAGTTTTACACACAAAAACGATGTTGTTTGAGGCAATATCAGCGGGGACAACAACATATTTGTCATGGAGGTAGGATAGGTGTTTTGCTACATTTGGGTCTTTAAAGATTGACGTAGCATGGACAATGATAGACCCATTCAGTTTCTTAATTCTGATTTGTATCAACGACCTCACTGCCTTAATCCATTTGGAAAAAGTATCTACGTCTTCCTTCTCGCGCTCAGCCCATTGCCTGGAATAATCCTCGATTGAATCCATCACAATTTTAAAGTTGTATTTCCAATTGATGGATTTAGGCCCACGATATTTCGAACCTTTCGATAACACATTTCGTAGAGAAGTGTTATTAGCAATGTTGAGGTCACCGGTAATAACGTGGCCAGCAGGATTATATGTGAATTGGGAACTAGCACAAGTGCAATCAGGAGGTTTAGACTTGAAGTCGTCAATATCGAGATCCTGCAAAACGTGTTTGTAATTGAAATTTTTAGTTGCAATAGGTTTGGTATAGGTATAAAAAAAGATTGGTACTCACTGGTCTTTGAATAAGGAGCTATTTTCGATTGAACTAATTTATGATGAAGGATATTGCCTAAGTTGACGCCATCGAAACCTTTGTTGGCAAAGGAAAGATTAAGGAAAAATCTTTTCTCTTTTTTATCTTTTCCAATGCGGACTGGCGTGAAAAGTCTGTGACTTGCAATATCCGAAATTATAGCTTTAAGTTTGTATTGGTTTGAATGAGGGTTTTTAACAGTGTAATCAAAACATAAATTGAACAGAGAATGAATTTTTGAAAGGAGTAATGAATTAAGTTTGGTGCGAATGTGATAAATACCTAACGGCTTTTGTATAAATGGCAACAAGTCATTAATAGAGACATCATGCAGACAAGGTGATGTATACTGACGATGACCATGACTGCGTCTTTGTTGAGGAGTCGAGTTGAAAATATTCATCACATTCACCGAGTTACACGAAGTACTTGATAGAATACCTGTACCATCAACTTTGTCATTGCAACCATAAGGTGTCGCAGTTCCCAATTGTCTAATCCAGTAGTCCTGTATTTGTCTACGGAAAGTCGTCGAGAGATTAGGATTGTTAGAGCTATGGTATATCTTTTCGAGAATGCGAACTGTCATAGAAACGATGGAATGATTGGGCTGATTGAAATGCTGGTATAGAATGTCGTTAGCATTGAGGTTAATGTCTGATCTATGACCGCACAAACTTTGTTAAGCCATCCTTTCGTTTCACCAACGTATACCAGTCCGCAAAGGTTGAACTCTAATCTGTAGACGACATTTATCGATTTACAATTCAGATGACCGTAACCTCTGATAAAATATGAGTTCTTGGTCAAATTGCTAGTGAATTCAGCATCTGTAATAAAAATTGCTAGTAAATACAGCATCTGTAATGAAAATTGCTAGTGAATACAGCATCTGTAATAAAAATTGCTAGTGAATACAGCATCTGTAATAAAAATTGCTAGTGAATACAGCATCTGTAATGAAAATTGCTAGTGAATACAGCATCTGTAATAAAAATTGCTAGTGAATACAGCATCTGTAATAAAAATTGCTAGTGAATTCAGCATCTGTAATAAAAATTGCTAGTGAATACAGCATCTGTAATAAAAATTGCTAGTGAATTCAGCATCTGTAATGAAAATTGCTAGTGAATTCAGCATCTGTAATGAAAATTGCACAAGTTTTGCAGCCTTTTGTCCAACATTTCGAAAGTGTTGTACTGTGTCATCAAAAACCAAAATGTCTTCAAGGAGAACTGAACATGGCTGTATATGTGTAATATTGCTATTGTCACTAGGACGATGATCTGAATGAGTCATGTTTGAGATATTTGTCATGTCTGGTGATGAGGGGACACCTGCCGTATCAGACGACACCTTGTCCATGGTGACGTCTGTTTCGGACCTTTTTATACTAGGCGATGTCCGAGCAAAATCATGCAATTGAAGTGTTGCTACTGGGCGGATGATCTCCTCGGGACAAAAGGTCCACCAGCAGAGACATCGACCAAGTGGTAATAAAAAGGGACGAAAGATACCAAAGGGACAGTCAAACTCATAAATCTAAAACAAACTAACAACTCCAAGGCTAAAAATTAAAAAGACAAACAGACAAACAATAGTACACATGACACAACATAGAAAACTAAAGAATAAACAACACGAACCCCACCAAAAACTAGGGGTGATCTCAAGTGCTTCGGAAGGGTAAGCAGATCCTGCTCCACATATGGCATCTTCGTGTTGTTTATGTGATAACAAAGGCGGTAAATAGTCTAATTCGGATTTGTAACCTGCTGAAACATCGCATAAAACAAGGTATAAGATTATCAGGCTTCAATACAGCTAGTGGTAGTTCTTCAGATATCCAGAAAATAATCATGATAATTGTTTTCAGGAAAAAAGAACATAATAAATCATAACATTCAGAGAAATTTTCTATAACATTTTTTAAAATAATTTTTAAGAGAGAATAAAAGAGTAATTGAGTGTGAGTAAATGTATTAATTAGAAATTTCTCAGCCACTGAAACAGATATTCGCCATTCTTAACCTTGTTTAGGCGATCCGTTAACTCCATTGAAGCTAGGATTTTGAGGGCTTTAGTCACTTTTGCGGGCTATGAAAATCAACTTTTGTTTTTGTGTAACAGCAAGGGACCATGGATATATATTACTAGCCTCGTCTTTGACTTTGTCAGATTTTAAAGGACTTAGGCATGATTTCCAGTCAGTATTGTATGCTTTGACTGTATTGGCCCAGTGGCGGATCCAGAAATGTTCATAAGTGGGGGATCAATAACTGCCTAAGAGGGGGCCCGTTCCAGTCACGTTTCAGTGATTCCCTATTTAAGAGGGTCTGGATTTTTTTTTTGGGTGGGGGGGGGGGGGGCTGTTATCTGTAAACATTTAATTTTCACTCCTTTTTGTCTCTAATTTTCAAACATTTAAGCCCTTTTTTCTCTAATCTTCAAAAAAATTAGACCACTCATTTCTCTAATCTTCATTTTTTAAGGGCATTATTTTTTAATCATTTAACCCAATCAAAACCCTCATATAAGCAACCAATTTTTTTCCCAAAAAGGGGGGACCTTCTTTTGAAAGATTCTGACATGCGATGTGGAAACTTAGTTCACAATTTCTCTTCAGTTTGTTCCAGAGGACATTCCTGATCAACAAAAGTTCGATTCAATGAATAACAGCAGAAATTAACTTGCAATGATTATATCACTGCATAATCCGTATTCTTATAAAACCTTTAAATCAAGTCCCGGGAAACAATTTCGATCAAATGACGAAAACTTTAGTATACTCCTGGTTGTTGAAATTCCAACTGACTGATTTTCCTGGAATAATAATTATGATGGTCAATTATGAGGTTTATTAATAATTAACGGATTAGTGATCCATCTGATGGCGATAATCGGATTGGTTGTAATCACAACTTGTAACACCTGTTGAAAATGTTAATTACCTGGGGTCATAAACTTGTCAAAAACATTGTTTTTTAATGCGAAATTATTTTTACACTTTTAAAATTTTAGTGATGAAATTTATTTGAAATACTTTCGTCAATCCGAAAACCCGTTCGTAAATTACGAAAGTAACGAGCCATGAGTTATTTGATCGTGTTATCCAATATACTGAAGGAAATATCTACGTTTTACAATACAGAGAGCAGGCAAATCAAAATTTCTTTTGTCGTCAGTTATACACGGTCTATGAATTGTCGTGCGCATATCATTTACAAACAAGCATATTATTTTTTGTATATAATGCATTCGAACAATAGTGTTGATCATTATCGTATTCACATCATTACAAAAGTCTCTTTGCGGCAGAAATGTCAATTCATCCGAGGATATTTCCAAACAAGGTCTATGAATTGTCATGCGCATATCATTTCCAAACAAGAATATATTTTTTTATAAAATGCACTCGAAAATTATTTGTTCATCTTCACAATATTACACAAGTCTCATTGCGGCAGAATTGTTCGATTCATCCGGGTAGATTTCCAAAGACTGTAAGAAAGCTTGTCGTGCGGATTCCGTTTCGCCAAATAATTGTAAAGCAATTCCCAATAAAGTGTAGGCATCCGCTGTACTCCTCACATCTGACATCAAATATCTTTCTCCTATAACAATTTTTAAATCTTGAATAGAATCCTGACAATGTCTAACATTATTGAGGTGATAATGACAAAGAACACTAAGGAAATAAGCATACGCTGTGGAGGGAATGAAATACATTTGATTCCTTCCCTCCATTAAAAGTTCGTCTGGTGTTAACGTTGAATTCACTTTTAATTGTATTTGATCTACGAATAGTATTTTAAAAAGATAACCAACACTCTTCTTGTTGAATGACAGCAGTTTAATTGACTGGTAATGGATATCAGACAGACTCATTCCAAAGAACAGTTTGTCGGGAGTACATTTCGATATAGAATACCTAATGATGTGTAAAGCTTTTCTGTATTGCTTTGTTTTGTAAAACAATGAAGCTACCATAAGCCATCCAGAAACTGCGTCATGATAGACATTTGTTAGAAGAGTACTTAAACAGGATTTGTACTGCTTGTATTGGTATTTATTGTTGATAATTGCACCATCAAGTGGTACACGCTGACCTAGATTACTGCACCTATGTGATATGTAGTATAGATATAATTGCTTCAGTGAAAAATGGTGACACCATATGTTGTGTAATAATACTGTGTTGAATATATCTAACTCAGAATAAATTACTAAGGATATATTTGTATGATACAAATTTCCGGATTGCACTATTTTCTTAACGTCATTTACATATAATGCAAATGTTTCAATTGGAAAATTCCACATCGCTACATCAAAGTTAGATATTTGATCTGAAAATAAAATGCATCGCCAACCATAGCTGTGTAACGTTTTTAATTTGTTTAAAAGTACATCACGAGCACGGCCCTCTATTTTATTCTCAAACATGTTGTTTTCTGGAATGAAGAAATGTGAACACACTGAATGCTCGACACAATAGACTAACCTGCTGAGACATCGCATAAAACAAGTTATAATATTATCAGGCTTCCATACAGATGATGGTAGTTCTTCAGATATCCAGAAAATAATTGTTTTAAGGAAATATGAACAGAGTAAATCTTTACATTCAGAATCATTTGCTATAACATCTTTCAAAATTATTTTTAAAAGAGCATAGCACATTAATTGGGTGTGAGTAAATGTATTAATTAGAAGTTTTTCAGCCACTGAAAAAGATACTCGCCATTCTAGATCTTCTTTTGGTGATCCGTGAACTCCTATCGGTACAAAAAGTACCCCGTGATTTATAATACTGTGTTTGACGTTATGATTCGGCCATGAGCTACTTGATCTTGTTACCCATTGTACCGCAGAAGGTATCCACGTTTTACAATGTACAGAAAAGGCAAAATCAAAATCTCCTTTTTTGTCAGTTATACACGGTCCATGAATTATTACGCCTTTATGCAAAATAAATAACATATTTCCCTTACATAATGCACTTGAAAAATAATGTTTACCATTATGTTCTTCACAACATTCCAAAATAAACTGACTTCTGCTATATTCCACCCTTAATTGAGTAAAACCAGGTTTTACATCGTCTGTATCCATGGACAGATAAGTTATTCTAGGATCAAAGTCGGGTTGTTTATCTGCATTCACCTCAATTAATTTGCTTACTCGCATTATATCTAAATCACTTCCTCGCATTTCAAGTCCTTCTCCATAGCTTCCACTTGTTATAAATGTATATGACTTGTTACTTGAAAAATTATCTCTCACCGTGTTCATTAATCTGATTGTTTTAACATGTTCTTCTGTTCCTACGATATTATGACACAGATAGTTATAAAGAGCTAGTGATATATTTGGTGTTATAATATCTGTAATTAGAACATTAAAACAAACATGATAAGAACATTGTTCAAGGTGTATATCATCAAAAACTGTACATTTATGATGCCTCCGCTAATTTTGCTGACAGTTTTGTTCTCCACAGTATACTTGTTTTGAACATTAAACTTAATTCAAACGAGATTTGAATATGCAGATGATGTGACATAATAAAAATATTAGTAGAGTAAAGTTCAAAATAAAGGAATTTGCGTCAGGAAAAAGCTCTTAAATACATAAGTGGACTTACAAATCAAAACAAAGAAGTATTTCATTCAAACTCTTCCATTACATAAATTGTTTTCTACAAAACGCCTATTAAAGTATGAGTGTCCGTACTATTTTTCATACTCAAACTGTTAAAGTCGCGCAAAATTTTCCTATATTTGAATTAATTTATATATATTTTCTATTAGAGTAATCTCTCTCTGAATATATTGATTGGATAGTTTTTTATTGTTAAATAAAATCCCAGGGATCTGGTATTTTTTTTTAAAAACAGTCTTAACAAGGCACCGACTACTTGTAGTGCCTCCCCGTGCTTCAGGTTTATGCTCTTATAATATACTAGATTATGGAGTGTGTGTCCGAGCGAGAACTTCTCTAGTTTGTTACTTTAGGGATATTTTTCTAAAAGTAGTACTTCAATATTCAGCCCCATTCTACTATTTAGTCAGACGTCAGTCGCTACCCTGATATACCCTATCTTTTTCGGGTAATTAATACGGATAGCGTTTGACATTTTTAGCCGAACCATCTTTAGACGAACAGATTTATCATGTTTACATAATTTAATTCATTGTATGCTGGTTCATATTCTGGACGCCAGTCTTTGCTCCTTTCTAATATAATTCACAAACAAAAAACAAATATGAAGCTTAGAAATGGAAAACTATAAAATACTAAACTCGTTCAAAAGGTATCTTTACGTCTCAATCTTCATAATTGCTTATCTAAAAGTACCATCATAACATTTTTAACAATAAATATCGTGGTTCCCTTCTATCGATAAGTGTCATGCCAAAAAAATGACTTACATGTCCTTGTCTTTCCATCAACAATACGCTAAAGTCCGCGTTTAATGGTCGCACATTTTCTTTAAAATTTGAAACTGATATAACTTGAAAAACCAACAGTGTGATGTATTTACTCACATGAAACAAACCGGGATGCGGTATTCGGTACGTAGGTGAAACATGTGGAACTAGACGATATTTATCTAAACGCATCCAAGAACATCTGTAACGTTTAAAAAGACCCAAAAAATTCAAAAGTATAATTTATAAACACCTTAAGAAGCACAATCATCCTATTAAATATTTAGTAGTTCAACCTTTGGAAGCAGTAAATAAGCAGCCTGGTGAATCTCATTCAAAGTTTGTACGATCATGGAAAATAATTGAATTAAATTGGATTAAAAAATTACCGACTGTCTACCCTCTCGGTCTTAATGATAATATCATGGGAATTGGCAATATATCAGGAACCGATTCTGTTAACATTTTGGATATAGTTTCTAAAACAGTTCGAAAAAACTGTTCTCATGGTCGTACACAGCTACTTTTGCATAGGTACTATTTCTGTACTAAAAATATGTAGTACTGGAAATTTACTTTTACTATTTATTACTATTTCTTTACTTTAAAATTATTGTAACATTTAGGTACTTGTATTTTACAGTAGTGACTTTGTACTTAATATTTTGGTACAGAAATAATACAATATCCCATGTTTGAAAATCATAATTTTAAGAGATTTGAAATAGAAAAACTTTCAAAATACTGAGAATGTAACGGTGTTAACCAAAAATCTATAGTACATAAATTTCAAGTACAAATTAAGTACTGTAAAATACAGGTACCTAAATATTACAATAATTTTAAAGTAACAAAATAGTACTGAATATTAAAAGTAAATTTTCAGTACTGCATATTTTTAGTACAGAAATAGTACCTATGCAAAAGTAGCTGTGTAGACTAAATTGCAATTAAAAAAATACAGACAGTCTACCCTCTCGGTCTTAATGATAATGTCATGGGAATTGGCAATATATCAAGAACCGATTATGTTAACATTTTGGATATAGTTTCTAAAACTGTTCGAAAAACCCGCTCTCATGGCCGTAGACAAAATCGCAATCAAAGAAAATTTTGGACTAATCATAACAATATTTTGGACCTAATTTCTATTTCAAAAAACAACGGCAGACAGTATCTGTTAACAAAGCTGTGTTCATTACCAATTAATACATGTAATAGGTTAAATACAATTTTAGAGGATTGCAACACAATTTCATATAGCAGTCCTAAGTATGAAATCGTTCAAATTATAATGGCATATTGTTTCTCTAAACTGTTTCCCAAAATTGATCGCCTTGAAGATCATTAAAACATTTTATTAAAATAAAGTATGTTAATAAAGGTTTTGATTCTGTAAATATAGCCTCTATTTTAAACGATCATTCTGTTAAAGAACAAATTCCTGAATATTTTGATAATACTGAGCTCCCTCTCATTTGTTATATATTTACAAGAAATCTATTCGGAAATTTTTGTTTAATAATAGCCATTTTTTTAAAGATGCTAATATACGTTCAAGACTGAGAGTTAAAATCATTCCTCAGTAAAGGACCTAAATACCGTCCCCCGTCAATGGTTAATTGGAATGAGTGTTGTAATATCATCCACGACTTACTCAGAACTTTCTATTTGAAATGGATAAAACGGGAAAAAGCCGACAAAAAATCTTTGGACTCTTTTTTTTTATTTAGTAATGAACATAGTTGATATACGTATTCAACATTTTAAAGAACATTTTAATCTTAACAATAACCACAATAAACTTATTTCGCGTATCAAACTCAAACTTAAAGAACTAGCGAAGGAATTTGTTTTTGTCCCGGCCGATAAAGCTGCTAATAATATTATAATTGTTTGACGTAAATTTTACATTGAGGTTCTACAAAAAGAAATCACCAATTCACCAACATTACAAATGACTTCATTTTCAGAAAACAACATCTGTAACAAACATTTCTCGTTTTTTTATATAGATTAGACCGTTGGTTTTCCCGTTTGAATGGTTTTACACTTAGTCTAGTAATTTTGGGGCCCTTCATAGCTTGTTGTTCGATGTGAGCCAAGGCTCCATGTTGAAGGCCGTACATTCATATATAATGGTTAACCTTTTTTAAAATTGTTATTTGGATGGAGAGTTGTCTCATTGGCACTCACACCACATCTTCCTATATCTATAAACTTTTAGCTACCGCTGTACAAGCAGAAATAAAAACAATGAAAGTCCCAACTATGTAATGGTTTCCGAAGCTACATAAAACACCTTACAAATATAGATTTATTTCGTCTTCAAGCCATTGTTCCACTACTAAATTATCTATTCTTCTTACCAGTACACTTGGTGCAATCAAAAACCTGATAATGAATTGTGCAAATAAGGCCTTCAAAAAAGTGGAATTAATTACTTTTGGAGTGTCTAAAACTCGTTGGAAGTACTTGATAAATTGCATGCTTATATTGGTGATTTTGAATCTGTTCAAAGTTTTAATTTTTCTACCCTATATACCACATTGCCTCACATTCTCATTGAGAAAAAAATCACACACCCAATTAAATGGGCATTTAAAAAGTCAGAATGTGAATATATATATTCAAACTCTATTAGGTCATTTTTTAGTAGCAATAAACCAAAAAACTATGTCAATTGGACATGCTTTGATACTATATCTGCACGTGAATTTTTTATTAGATAATATGTATGTTCGCTTTGGAGATTCCGTATATCGCCAGGTTATCGGAGTTCCAATGGGGACTAACTGTGCACCACTGATTTCGGATCTGTTTTTGTATTGCTATGAGTTACAATTTTTGACAAAATCAGCAAAGACCCATCGAACAACATCTGATACACAAATTTAATAGTACTTTTAGATATTTGGATGATATTTTGGCTCTCAATAATGACAACTTCAGTATGTATACTAAAGAAATTTATTCTGTTGAACTTACTTCAAATAAAGCTAATACTAACGATGACCACTGCCCTTTCCTCGATCTTGAAATATATATCATTTACGGAAAGCTTAATACTAAAATTTATGATAAAAGAGATAATTCGTTAATCATCCATATTTAGATGGTGACGTTCCCTTGTCATCATCTTACGGTGTTTATATATCTCAACTTATACGATTCGCTCGTGTATCTAACAATTTTTTAGATTTTTACCAGAGGAATTTATGTATTACTGAAAAATTATTACACCAGGATTTTCGATATCACAAACTAGTCAAAACATTTACTAAATTTTATCATCGGTATAAGGACATCATTCGTAAATATAGCTCAACATGCAGACTTCTTTTACGTTCAGGTATTTCGCATCCAATATTTTATGGAAATAATCTTTATCAAGCACAAAAATGTCAGTATTTTCCCCAGAAGCTTACAAAACCTTTCAATAGACTTATTAAGAAGGGATACAGTTACGATACTGTTGTCAGGTCATTAAAGATTGTATATTTTTGGTGTTAATATTGATTCACTTATTGGGTCTTTGCATCGGAACTAAACACAGTTATTTAAAAACCAGTTGTTGGCATGACACTGGTTATGTTCTTCTCATATATGTTATGATGGTATAATATTAAACCTGGAAGGATTGTGCCTGATATTCATATGATGAAGACATAATCTTTCAATCAGTTTAATAGAAGTCTGGAGCTGGTATGTTAGTTAACTGCAAGTAATCTGATGTTATTTATGTATTATTGTCATTTTTTTTATTTTCTTTGCTTACATCTTCTGACATCAGACTTGGACTTCTCTTGAACTGAATTTTAATGTGCGTATTGTTATGCGCTTACTTTTCTGCATTAGCTAGATGTATAGGGGGAGAATTGAGATCTCATAAACATGTTAAACCCCGCCACATTTTTGCGCCTGTCCCTAGTCAGGAGCCTCTGGCCTTTGTTAGTCTTGTATTTTTTTAATTTTAGTTTCTTGTGTACAATTTGGAGTTTAGTATGGCGTTCATTATCTCTGAACTAGTATATATATTTGTTTAAGGGCCAGCTGAAGGACGTATCCGGGTGCGGGAATTTCTCGCTGCATTGAAGACATGTTGGTGACCTTCTGCTGTTGTCTTCTTTATGGTCGAGTTGTTGTCTCTTTGATACATTCCCCATTTCCATTCTCAATTTTCTTGTTTGTAAAAAAATTGACAGTTTTCAAAATTGCAATTTTAGATTTAGGCAAAACCCAGACCTTATTGTATAATGCTACCTTTCAACCCAAAAAAAAACAAATCGCAAGTAGCCCTTGCAAGAACTGTATAGACAGTCAAGGTCGTTGAAAATTTCCTTCATTGTTATCTATCTCAAAATAACCTGTTAATCTATGAATTTTTGTTTTTAATATAAATAAGTCATTGTTCAGCTTTGTTGATGCGATTTTATTAAAATTGCACTTTCAATGTGAAAACAGAATAATTTAAAATGATTTTTACTCGTACTCATTGAACAAATTAAATGATAAACAAATTAAGGTTGTTGCTTACCTACAGTCGCGTAAGCCTACAGTTTACTGACGTACTAAAATTACCCACTACGCAATATACTTTAAACTTTGTAATTCGGTTATAAATGGCAAGGAACATTGCAATTTGGGTATTTTTCGAACTACCTCAAGATAAAAACAGAAAAATTGACACGGACCCTTCTAGAACTTGGTTTTTCTCAGGGTAAGTAGAACATATTACACCAGTTGCAATCGGTATGTTGATAATTTTTTGTTCGGGGATAAGTCTTATTAGCTGATATCACAATCAAAGAAAGATAAAATTGAGAATGGAAATGACGGGTTGTGATAATGATGTATTCGATATTGTTTATGTGTATAAATTCATTCGTGGTTTTGTGATAAAAGATAATATGATTTTTTTATATGAAATAAATTTAAATTGTTTACCTTTCATCCTCTTAGTCTGTTATATATATTTGGGGCTGAACCGTGAATTTTCGTAATATATGCTTTCGTTTCCAATTTAAAAAACATGTACATGTACATACAACACGACAAGATTTACATTTAAAAAAAAGCAGTTGGTTACTATTCTATCACATTATACCAGTAGGGGGAAACAACTCTATTACTAAAATGGAAGCGCCATCTTGATGCTAGGAATGGTCTTTTTCTGTTTACGAAAAGGTTGATTTAGCGGATCGTACATATCAGAATGACAAGTAAGTCAGCCACATAATATTTTAAGAACATGAGCTTGCGATCTATCTATATGACAATAATAATCGCACCGAAATAACTATCTAAATCAGACGATCAAAAAGTTGTGCTATAGAAAATTATTGAAAGTAAATCGCAAGGTACTTGCGATTTCAACTTTTTTCAAGAAAATGAAACATAAAGTTTAACTATTCATTTTTTTTACATAATATCCTGTATACATGGTGTTTAAAGTTCTACTACTCGATATTGAAAGACGAAAAATAAATCAAACAACAAAATAACGAGTTTGCAGTTGCATGTTGACATTGTTGTTGTTCTATTGATATGCTAATCAAACACCACGTCAGAAAATATTTACCACACAGTCATGACGAATCCAAGATATAGTTCCTACTTTAAGTGTTGGCAGAATGTAAGTGAATAACATCCTAAATTTAATATAATTTGCATTTCTTGATAAACATAATATAAACAAGTATTTTCTTTTAAATGTACCATGTTTGTACTCTCAGTCATTGTTTAATTGTCAGGTCAGTTTTTAAATTGTTGTATTGCACATGGTAAGCATATTTGCTCATTTTATAAAGGAAACCATAGATGTGGTAGGGTTGCCAATGAGACACCTCTCCACAATGACACATAAATTATAACATTTCTATATATGTCAATATATAGTATTGTACAGCCTACAACAATGACCAAAGCCCATACAGCAGTCAGTTATAAAAGGCAGAAAAATGACAAATGTATAACAATTCAAGTGAGAAAACTAAATAACTTATGTAACAGAAAAAGCAACAACAAATATGTAACACATCAACAAATGACAATCAATGAATTGCAGACCCCTGACTTGGTTATCAGCTCGTTGATTGTGGCCAGAAGCAGAAGGGAAAGACACATATACATGTACATACATGTACAGAATGTGGCGGGGTTAAACATGTTAGCTAGATACCAACCCTTCCCTAACCTGGGACAGTGGTGTTACAATACAGCATAAGAAGGAACTATAAAAAACTTGTTGAAAAAGGCCTAAATAAGCTAATAAGTATTCTTTATTTGAAGTCAGGTTGCATTCAGTGATATTGTTGGCTTTTTCAAAACTACCTCTATCCTTTTTTATTGGGAAAATATGCGAAATTTACATCAAATTGGGAAATTTAAAGTAAACCATGAATTTGACTGAAACTTCAAATTACAGACCCCTTTTCAGGATCAGTCAAATCTTGCTTTGAAATAAGACCCCTTTTGTCAGTAATCATAAATGATACATAAATAGACCCTCATATCTGCACGTATGGTCATATTAGGCATGAAAAATGTATTAACAAGTGTCTTTCAGTTTGTATTCATGCACAATTACTACTATATATGACTGCACTGTTTGAGAAAAAAGTTGTTTTTTTGGGAATAATTTTAAACCATTTTTTCAAATTGGGAATCTTCTCCAGGGGAAAAAGCCTTTCTTCTCCACTAATTTAAGGCAAACAATATCACTGGGCATTATGCTTATATATACATGTATATAAATATTTAATAATAACAAGGACCATAAGCTCTTAATTGAAGCTCTTTAAAGGATTATGTACCCTTTTGCTAAACATTGAAATTTCCAAGCCTTTGTACTCTAATATTTGACCATTCTATGCTATATAGATAGAGCATTAATGCATGCAATGATTTCTTTTATAGTACAAGTTTATAAATCAAAATACTGGTTACAACAAATGTAAATATGAACCAATTCAAGTACATCTTCTAATGTGCCCTCTACTTTCAGAGTGACTCACCAGGTTTTTTGGAATGTACAGGTTATTCAGTATATATAAAAAAAGAAGATGTGGTACATGTATGATTGCCAATAAGACAACTCTCCTCAAAAGACCAAAATGACAAAGAAATTAACAACTATAGGTCACTGTACAGCCTTCAACAATGAGCAAAGCCCATATGGCATAGTCAGCTATAAAAGGCCTTGAAATGACAATGTAAAAAACTCAATAAAAAAAACTAATGGCCTTATTTATTTTAAAAAATGAACGAAAAACAAATACATGTATGTAACACATAAATGCACGACAACCACTTAATTACAGGCTCCTGACTTGGGACAGGCACATACATACATACATGTATAGTGGCTGGGTCAAACATGTTAGCAGGATCCCAACCTTTTTGTAAATAACAAATTAATCATTGCATCCCATTATCCTATTTTGTATTTTATGCAATGAAACATTAAATAATATAGCTGCTTTGAAAGGAGTTTCCCCTTGGGTTACATGATCTTACATGTATGAGTGCAAAATGAAACATCTCTTATATTGATTATCTTTGCTGTTTTGACATGTTTGATATTATTGCACTAAGAAAATTCCCCCTTTTTTTTCTTCAAACCTTTATATTTTGAGTGTTGCAGATGCTGTTCAGTTTGCAGAGGTATTTGAAATGGAAAAAAGAGATATATGAACATACATTGACTGCTTTGAACTTAAGGTGTAAGTACATTGTATATATATGATATAATTATTAGATGATCAGCTTATCAGTGAATGTAAAAACATTTATCAGAGTTCAATATTTCAGTTAAAGTCACATTTTTTTAAATTTGTGTATAAAGCAAGGCAAATGTAAAAGATAGTTTGTTGATAGTCATGATAGTACATTACTCATCTTACAATATCATACTTTTAGAAAATCACAATTTTATTGGACTGTTTTCCCCTGTTGAATATACAATTGATATTAAAATTAATCATCAGTAACACAAGAAAATTGTATCTTAAGAGGCAGATTTAGGGGGCAGTGGGCTGAACCTCCCTCCTTTTGTGTGCGAAAAATTTGGTTGATTATATAGTGAATCACTGAAGCATGACTAGAGTGGACCCCTCTGATGACTATTTATGTATATGCTTATGCTCTTTATATAATAACGTACTGTTACACATTTTGTTTTATTCTTGATTTATACTATCCTATTATCTATATGATTCTTCTCTTTTGTAGGTAAAAATTAGTTACATGTGCCAAAAAATATGTTGAAAATTTGAAAATTGTTAACAAGAGCATCAACAAATAGAAAAAAGAATAATACCAGGTCTAGACTTTTGTGGCTGCATGCAATTATTTCTAAAATACCAGGAAAAAAGATGTAGCTGCACAGCAGACACCCCAGATCATAAAATTGCATGTCTTTTCATAGAATCAAAGAATATTTTTAACCAAGTCAAGGTGTTATTAGACATGTTATTATATATATACTATATATTAGTATTTACAAATATAAGAAGTATGTGTGACTATGTCATGTGACATGTATGCTGAGAATATTTTAATGTCACAAAGTTATGAAATGGATAAATGAAATATTGTCAACCATTTAAATAAAACAGACAAGCTCACATAAAAATCAACAGCCTATGTGAAAGTTCAACTTCAAGTTTAATAAAATTGTTTAGATTTAACATACCATATATCCAAAAGTACAGAATTGCCTTTGTCAGAAATTTTGTATGTTTAATAGAATGATAGTCAGATAGTTGTAGCTTTTATTTTCTTGCAACTGTTTCAATATAAAATAGGGAGATGTGGTATGATTGCCAATGAGACAAATTTCCACCAGAGACCAAAGTAAATGTTAGAAAATACAAGTCACAGTTATGTTTGACATTGTCTAGCAATATATGAAAGACACAAAGATTACAGAGTGTAAAATAATTCAAACAAGATAACCAACTATCAACGATTCCTCTTAAACCAGCCAACTCACTGAAACTAAACATAAAAGCCAATTAAAGTCATATTCGCAAACGGTACTATTTTGGGTCAACAGGGAATTCAAAATACCATCAAAGGCAATGAAAGTCAACATGAAAACTCAATAGCTATAGTAATTAATTTTCAACTACACTGCTACTTTTGCATGGGTACAAATCAAGTACTGTAAAATACAGATACATGTACCTAAATATTACAATAATTTAAAGTAACACAATAGTACTGAAAATTAAAAGTAAAACTACAGATTTTTTGTACAAGAATAGTCCCTATGCAAAATTAGCTGTGTAGGTTTAATACACATGGTTTCAGTTTTAAAGAATATATGAAATGGAATCAAATCTTACAGGAATATTCAGGCTGCCCAACACTTGAAAATTTGTTTTCTGCTTTGCAACATTGCAAAGATTTAACCTGATGATAAAAATTTGGAAATTGAGCTACAAAATGCATATCATACATAAAGTATTATTTGTGACTTCATATTTGAAATAGTTCATCAAAATGATAGCAATAATTAATGGAACTAAATTACTGCTACCTTATTGAATTTGTTATCCTTGATTTTGTGTATTTGTATGCAATATGCTATGCCCCAGCAGAGACATATATTCCATTAAAAAGTAGTTAGCTGGTTTGTATTCTGTAATTATTGGAACACAAAAATATAAAAGAATGAGTCGACAGGAAATAAAGCTAAGTGGGGAATACAGTTTAACAAACTATGTTGATAGTGCTCCTAACATGCATCTGCCTGCTGAGATAACACAATTGAAATCCATGCCAAGAAAACCAACAAATAATTCGACTGCCTATTTCCTCAAATAAAAAAAATAGACACAATGAACCCAGTGAAATCATTAGCAGATCCAAGGAGTTTTCCTGGGCTCGGAATTCCTTTTCAAAATGACTGGATCCTCGCCTGGAATATATCACAGGTTGTGGTCAAAAGATAATGCTATCTTGTTTATTAAATATTTTAAACATGCAAGAAGAATAGATGGTACAGTCTGTGTTTTAGTTAGATGTATTTCTATTTGTATCCATCGGATGATTTGAGTCTTTTCAAACTGATATTAATGGTTTGTTCTTATATTGGAATATTCTACCATAGCCAAGGTTAGGGGAAGGTAGGCGCCTATGTTTCATATTTGTTTTTCGTTCATTATTTTGTACATTTCAGTGGCGGATCCAGTATTTTTCATAAGTGGGGGCCCACTGACTGACCTAAGAGGGAGCCACTCCAGTCACGCTTCAGTGATTCCCTATATAAGTAACCCATAGGCGGATCCAGGGGGGGGGGCGGGGCCTCCTTTCGTGGGAAAAAATTGGTTGATTATATAGGGAATCATTGAAGCATAACTGGAGCGGGCCCCCTCTAAGGTCAGTCAGCCCCCCCCCCCCCTTTAGGAAAAGTTCTGGATCCGCCACTGCAACCAGGAAATTTTTTTCCAAAAAAAAGGGGGGGTACACCCCCCCCCCCCCTAAATCCGCCTCTGCATATGTACAACGTTAGTTTTCTCCTTTTAATAGTTAGATCTGTCCTTTTTGGGGCCTTTTATTGTCGAAAATATTGTTATTGCTCTGCTCATTGGTGAAGGCCATCAGACGTTGCATGACCTATATACATTCGCCAATCCTCGGTAGAATCTGCTACTCTCTTAGAGGGTACGGAATCGGCCGAGTTGAGACGAATGGACCTATATATAGTTGTTAATTTCTTTTTCATATTTGTATCTTGTGGAGAGTTGTCTCATTGACAACCATTCCACTTGACTTTGTGTTTGTCAAGCCTACCTTTTGTATCAAAAGCGAGAAAGCGATCCTACATTTCGTCGTCGGCGGTGCTATGTCCACAAATGTTCACTCTTTGGTTAAAGTTTGTGGAATTTTAATAACTTTCTGAAACTGTTTTCGATTTCTACCAAATTTTGAAGGAAGCTTGTTTATGATGACTTGTAAAGAAAGTAACCATCCAGAATTAAATTTTGAAAAAAAAGGGTAATCCGTATTTTACTTATAATTAAATGGACTTAGTTTTTCTGCCAGTTATCATTTCATTCACTCTGGATTTTTATGCCCTACCTACTATAGTAGAGGGGCATTATGTTTTCTGATCTATGCGTCCGTCCATCCGTCCGTCTGTTCCGCTTCAGGTTAAAGTTTTTGGTCAAGGTAGTTTTTTTTATGAAGTTGAAGTCCTTTCAATTTGAAACTTAGTATACATGTCCCATATAATATGATCTTTCTAATTTTAATGCCAAATTATAGTTTTTACCCCAAATTTCACAGTCCATTGGACATAGAAAATGATAGTGCGGATGGGGCATCCGTGTACTGGGGACACATTCTTGTTTTTTTAATTTTTTGATAACACTTAACTTACTATCCTGGATTTGTACATAACTAGGATAGAATCTAGATTATTGCCAAATGCTAGTATCTAGAAGGATATTTTATGATAATTTATTTCCTGTTTTTCCGTATATTAATTACTTTTA
The DNA here is from genome assembly GCF_965363235.1 of Mytilus galloprovincialis. Classification (NCBI taxonomy): domain Eukaryota; kingdom Metazoa; phylum Mollusca; class Bivalvia; order Mytilida; family Mytilidae; genus Mytilus; species Mytilus galloprovincialis. The sequence continues at coordinate 3,368,176 of NC_134850.1, forward strand.
AATGGACTTTTTTTTCACATGACATACAGTGTGCATTAAAAGTTTTTTTTATTAGATTCATCAAGGATTTGTATAGTAACTATACAAATCCTTGGATTCATATTCCTATATGGATTTTGACCACACATAAACAGAATCAAAATATATTATACAGTATATATAAAAGACTGCGATTTTTTTTTTTAATCTTTTTTCCTTATATTTTGTAGAGCCTACTACATTTGAAAATACCTGTACCAAGTCAGGAATATGACAGTTCTCGTCCATTCGTTTTTGATGTGTTTTGTTAATTGATTTTGCCATATGGACTTTCCGAATTGATTTTCTTCTAAGTTCAGTATTTTTGTGATTTTACTTTCTACTACATTTTGTGCTTACACTCTTTTACAACAAAAGTAGAGGAGACACTGGGTTCCGCGTAACCCTTACGATTTTTCTATAAACTCTTTAATAAAAGATCATAATATATTTTAATGATAAGATGAAAAGAAAATGATTTCACATTTCACATTGACAAATACAGAGTTGTCCAAAAAAGTATAGAAAAATCAGAAAACTGGAATAAAATATACTAGTTGTCTATGGCACTGTCATAAGCACATTACTAACAAGCCGCTTTTGTTATAAATAGCTAAATTTGCATTCATATTTTAGAACAAGAAAAGTCTATAAAAGATGAAAATGACACAAATTAAATAATCATCACTGACTCAAGAGTAACAATTAAAGTTAAGAACACTTCAAATAATACAACGGCCTGGCCTGGCCATGTGCACGCGTAAAGGTGCATTGCAGGTAGAATGCAAATTACCTGTCACTAGATTCGAATCGTTATTGAGAATCGTTTATAATCTTCAAAAACGTGTGCAACAGAACAAATAAATTGAAGGTTGCCATTTTATAATCATATATATCATGAGTCGGACAAGCGAATGGATGTAATTAATACGCGTTAGTTTGTTATCAAACTGTGTATTGACCTTTTAATTTTAGAATAATAGAGTTCAAATATATCAATATTCATGTTGTAAGTTATTGTCATTTTCACGTAAACGTTTTTAAACCAATGGCACGATACGATTTATTTTTCGATTATCTCTGATATTTACCCATTTCATATGGTAAAGTCCCAACAGGTTGGAATAAGATCTTCCCAGCATATTAGCATTGGTTTCCCTCCCCCTTACTTATATTCCCCTGATTATACATAAGATTGTCTATGCTTATTAAAGTTAAATCGTTCACCTGCCATTCTCTCAGCTTGTTATAGGATTTGATATGAAATATGTTTTTCCGTAATATCAACTTTCGTTTTCATTTGAATTCCAAGTAGATATAGCACCTACGCAATACTTTGTAATTTGAATTTAAAAACCCAGGTATATCAATATGGCGAAAAAGACAATTAAGATATAATAAACAAAAATTGTATAAACACGTGACAAATTAGATATTAGTGTGTTTGTTTATCTTCATATTGAACTTTAATATATGTATGTTTTACATAGACAGCAGACCGTTATTTCATTTTCACTTTATGTTTAAGTTTGTTGATATAAATTAAAGTTAGATTGTTTACCTGCCATCCTTTCAGCCTGTTATAAGATTGTATATGAAATGTGTATTTCCGTTATACCAACTTTCGTTTCCATTTAACTTAAACCAACTGATAACACCTGTATGTACACAAAACTATTTTGTAATTTGCATTTAAAAGCTCAGGTACATTACACATTGTGACAAACTAACACATCAATAGAAAATGTGTACACACGGGGTGAATTAGGTTGTATATAGATCATGTTTACAGCTCGGGTTTATAGATCGGGTTTGTGTCGTTGTTCTCCTCTTATAGTTGATGTGTTTCCCTCAGTTCTAGTTTGTAACCCGGATTTGTTTTTCTCAATCGATTTATGAACTTCGGGCAGCGGTATACTACAGTTATTTATTTATGTTACTGTTGATATTTACGTTATGCAATATTTTGCAACATAGGCAGCAGTTCATAATTATTAATAGTATATTAAAGATTGAAATACCTTAATAGTTATCAAAAGTACCAGGATTATAATTTAGTACGTCAGACGCGCGTTTCGTCTACATAAGACTCATTAGTGACGCTCATATCAAAATAGTTATAAAGCCAAACAAGTACAAAGTTGAAGAGCATTGAGGATCTAAAATTCCAAAAAGTTGTGCTAAATACGTCTATGGTAAAACCTACCTAAGAATGTGAATAAATACATTTAGAGTTGGATTTACACATCTGCCTTATATTAATTCTAGATAGGTTCCTTATAATTAATTACAGTTTAGAGAAGGACATAGGTAAATTAGAACAGATCATTAATTATTTTGTCAAACCATTGATAACATGACAAGATATGTAAGTGATAATGTCAAACATAGGTGCACACATAATGTTTCCGGGAGGGATAAATGGAATTGTTTTAAAACATCACTTCGTTAATATTTTCTAAAATAAGATAAACGATGACAATATGTGCATTTCGACTATAAATGTCTCGTCTAGGATGCTCAGTTAAAATATTAAATATTACTAAGTTTGCAAAGATTTAAGATTTAAAAGTGCCCAACTCATCAGATCACTTCAATGAAGAAAAACATTTAACAATAGCGCACACTGGTAAAGGTCCGGGCAATTTAATGATTTTTATAGATTAATATACGCACAAATAAACATGTTGAACACAACATTACTGGTGACACATATCAAAAAGGGAGAAAATATAAACCCCATGTAACAATCGACACAAAATATGTATAATACAACATAAAAGATGTTAATATCGAAGAACGGAAAAACTGAAAACTTTCTACTTTTGTCAGCAGTGACCACCTTCAACACGTTGAAGTTTATGTCACTTGACAACCTCATATGAACATTGACAAAAAAACAAGCAAATGCAGTCTTTAAAGCATAGAATAGTAAAAGAGATGAAGCAAAACGGACTTTGTACTCGGTACTCAAATCTGACTTTACATGTCCAATCACTTCTGAAGACACATACTTGACATTGACAAAAGTTATGATTGATTGCACATGTTACACAATAACGAAAAACGTGTTTGTTTAAATTGAATACTTGAAATCTGCAGCTGACATGTCAGCAAATGCTAGTAGTTTTTGTTGATTTATGTATTATTATCAATTTGCTTAACTTCTTTTGTTACCTTTTCTGACATCGGACTCGATCTCCCTTAAAACTGAGTTATACTGTGCGTATTGTTGTGTGTATGATTATCATAAATTGACTAGAGGAATAAGGAGTTTAGATCTTACAAAACATGTTTAATCCCGCCGCGTTATTGCGCCTGTCCAAAGTCAGGATCCTCTATCTCATGTTAGTCTTGTATGTTCTTTAGTTATAGTTCATTTATGTTTGGAGTTTAGTATGACGTCCATTTGCACTGAAGTAGAACATTTTTTTTTTATTTAGAAGGCAGCTTAATACCGCCTCAAGATGCAGAATTTTGTTCGCTGTGTTAAAGACCCATTGGTGGACTTCGGATGTTTTCTGATCTTTGGTCGGGTTGTTCATTGTTGTCTCTTTGACACATTCCCCCTTTCCATTATCAATTATATTTTACTTAATCATACAGAATTAGGGTAAATGAAGCCTTAAGTTTGGTCCACAAATTAAACAATTTTATATCTTATGTTTCACATAAAAATGTGCAAAAAAACAGAAACTTACACGTTAAATAATTTCTTGCGTCCGAAGACACTGTCATTTATTCAACGCAACAAATCTTCAAAAGTTCAATATACAATTATCTAGCATGGTCCATTTCCTTCTTAAAAATATTGGCACTTCCCTTCTATCAAAACAGGTTTAGAATTAAAAAACAAATTGTATATAAATCAGATGAGCATCCTAACAAAAAAAACGGAGGTCAATGATCAAAAGCAGTAACAACGGCAACCGTTTAAGTTATTATTGTCAGTTATTTAAAAGGATTTGAAATATATAATAACGTGTTTTTGAATTAATAATACTATCCTTGAGGAAAAAGTAAAATCACAAAAATACTAAATTAAGAGGAAAATATAATCGGAAAGTCCATAATCACATGGCAAAATTGAAAAAAAAAAAACTACTATTGATTTTAAGGCAGTATTATTCCTATGTTAAAGGAGTGACAAAAGTTACCAGAGGGTCATTCAAACGTATAGACCGAAAAAAAATGACAACACCAAGCCTAAATCAAAAGACAAACAGACAAATAATACTACACTAGACACAACATAGAAAAATTAAGACTAAGCAAAACGAACCACATTAAAATTAGGGGTAAAATCCGGTGCTCAGGACGGGAGAGCAGATTCTGCTTTAAACGTTGCTACTGTTGTGTTCAAATGCACACATTATGTCTCATTATAATGTGTTATAGAGTAAAACATCAATTCTTATGCAATATTTATGTAACAATTGGTTTCATTGGCTAAAAGTTGCCGACGAATCGACAGTTGACCAGGCGTTACTAAGGAGGGACCCACCATTTTGATTTGATTGGAACAACAAATGTTCGATTACTACAATAATATCGAAAATAAAACAACACCTACCTCGAAATAGCCGTTTAAATGTGATTTAACCGAATTTGAACCGTAGAGGTGCGTGATAACCTCCAATTTGCATGACGTCACGTTTAGCTATGAAGTATTGGCGCCAAAATCATTCATAATGTTTTGCGGAATAATTTTGTTTGTCAAATTTATACATTTTTTCAAGCTCTAATTTATTATTTCTTTTTGTTATGCATTAGAATCGGAATAACAATACTGTAGCTGAAGTGTCGCCATCTGCAAATCGACAATTGATGGTGACAACTCTTCAACTACAGTTCTGTTATTCCTTAAATATAAGCCTAACGAATCTTAATTTTAGTGTTCCAAAATATTCACACAAATGCAGTATCAAGTAAATTTTCAAATAAACACACTAAACATTTACAAAATATGAATGATGAACACAAAATAGAACATGTAAAACATTCCTTATCATGTTTGTAGTATATAGGTCATGCTAAAAACCATTACACAATAATAGGTAGCAGTACATGTATAAGGTCTACTGGAATTCCATAACATTTGGTTTATAATTATGTCCACTGATTTTGGAAATTACTCTTACAGAAATCAAAACACAATGTGTTCAATATGATTATTATTAGCTTCAAATGTACTTATGTTCTTTTTAATACAAGGAAAAACATAATGTGTATATACAGTTTAATATGAGTATTACTATCTGACGATAACCAAATATGTTTTAGCAATAATGTTTATAAATGAATATGCGTGTTAATAAATTGAATCACGTCCTCTGCATACTCTAATACAGGTAAGTAACAATACTCTGTAGTGTCGGGCTGTTTGAAAAAGCCATTAGTAGTACCGAAGGAAAATGAAGAATTTTGCAAACTTAGATCATTGATGTCTTCCGTAATCATCAAAACACGTTCGACTTCTTATCGTCAATGTGGTTCATTATGTGTCATACTGTCTTGAATCAAAAACGCTGCAAGTCCGTTGCGGAACCGGAAAGGCAGAAAGAACCCGATCAGTTCGTAACCATTTTACAAGTATTGAAACTCATAATTCGAAAATAAACACCATGGCAAAACAAATAAATGCAAAAACCAACCGAGCATATCAAAAACAGGAATCTCAGGAGATGCTGCTCAACATGACGCACCGTAGTATTGGTCATGTAGGTAATATTAATCCACAACGCAAATTTGTTTTTGACGACTCCTAACTGCAGTTCATACATAAGAAGCTGTAAATATTTAAAAAAAATATCAAGTATGTTATATCTCAAAATGAAATAACATTCATGAATAGCATTACGTTTACGTTTACGCATCGTTGTAAATATAACGGAATTTGATGAGACTGTCGTACAAGTTAGAGGTTTAATCCATCATTTTCTACATTTGGAAATGCCTGTACCAAGTCAGGAATATGATATTTGTTGTCCATGCGTTTGATGTGTTTTGTCATTTGATTTTGCCATGTGATTATGGACTTTCCGATTAAATTTCCTCAGGGTTCAGTTTTATGTGATTTGATTTTTTACACCTTCAATTTATCGTTGTTCACTATTTTGACGAAAGACTATATTTCAAACGAATATGAATAACATCTCTCTCTTTTTTATAGCATTCTTATTACATGTATCTATACGACATTTTACGTTGAATTTATCAAACCTTCAATTAAGTTTATACTTAATGCAATATATTCAGATGTAAAGCTGCCTTGTATTCTTTTTAAATTTGATGATTGTTTGAGTATTTAGGTTTAAACATGTCTGTCAACCCAGATTGTTCCACATACCAATAGCGATTAATTTGTTTTTGATATGTTGTTTATGGAATTTGCGGAGGAACGTTGTAACAAGACTGTCGTTCGTCTTCCAGAGTTTGCCTTTCTCAACCAATCGTCACGTCACATTTTGTAAGCATTTAAATTTTGGAGGAGTACAATCCAAATAGATTTAAGGTAAAGAGCAAAGGTCACATCGGTAATGTTGTTACGAAGGGGCAAATCCGCTTTAAGACAACATTTTAAAATTGAGATGCATCCTTAATGACCTAGAAACATTAACGCCACCATTTTTTTCTGCGCCGCATGCGCATTTTCTTATTTTTTCTCGCATTTTTATATTTTCCATGCATAATGGTTTATAATTTCATCTCTAACTATAAAAAGAAGAGGTTTTAGATTCAATAATTAAGATCCAATAATACTTTTAAAACCTCGACGTATCTTTTGTGCGCTTGAAACAATTCCTACACAAGTTGGTCATTGCAATTCGTATGTTTCTGTCCAAATATAACTTTTAGTTTACTTATTAATATTTGAAACTATGATTCGCTCTCTCAATTTTTACCTTTTTATTCGATCAAAGACAGTACATGTATTTCCTTTTATTTCCTTTTTTTAGGGTTTGGTATTGTGGTCTTCAACCAGAATGAGACCATGCAATGACCCTGAATGTCTGTTTTATATGTTGCATTGTGTTATATTGTTTAGCAACACCATGAAAAACAAAACAGCAACATAAGATTTAATATATTTCTGAATCAGAAGAGACACTAAGTGCCTTTCAAATGTTTTATTTACTTGTTTGCACTAATTTGCTTCGAGTTTGTTTTGGCAGAGCAACAAATAGGGCGAGGCCATTTACCAGCTTCTTCATCTTTCTGGTCAGATAAGACATCGTATTTTCAGATCTTGTCCAGCGACGGCTTAATAAACCGGACATTTAATAAAAGATAGTAGAATTTTAAATTAATTGTCGCTGAAGTTAAAATTAACAGACATTGTAGAAATATGTCTCATTGGCAATCAAAATATTCATATGCGATCAAGACTATTTTTCTATTCTATTTTTTTTTCTCACCTGTTGTATTCGTTCTGACCGTTAAGTGTACACAATTGTTGTAAAGGTTAAAAAGAAGTCATTTGTCGTTATGTTATCAAGTCTCGTATGGACAGGAAGTATTTCATGCTTGTTTTTCGTAATCTTAAATTTTGTGAAATGTAAAAAAAACAAGTAGCTCTGGAAATTGTAATTGTTATCTTTACCTTGTTTCTTTTAAGTGTATTAATTTATTGTACAGCAGTTGTTTTATTGTTTTCTTCATCAATAAGAAACTTGAGTACTACGGATATGTTAAAGGAATCTATTTGTTTTGTAATGTTTTGTATGACTCGTTATTTTTATGTTCGAATATATACAACTTTAAACTTTTGAAAAAAAAAACATTATCATTTTTATAATCTAACAGTGATATTCAGCATTTTCGATCAAAGATTTTAGCGAAATGATTTTCTATCAATTTTCAGTGTTTCTTTGGATTATGGTTGCTAGTGCTTACGTGTTATCGAATCATTGCGATATTACATTAACAAAAAAAGATGTAAGATGCAACTGAAGCTCAAAGAACTTAACACATATACCAACAGATTGTCCATCAAACACAATAGATTTATATTTGTATAATAATAATATAGAAATTATATCTACGAAAGCTGTATTAAATATAATACACAGCTCAGATATCTAGATATCAGTGATTGTCATGTGACAGCAATTGACCAATCAGCGTTTGAAAATTTACCACATTTAAAATAACTGAGTTTATTTGATAATCCAATGAAAACTTTTCAAGGGAATATTTTCGCACCACTAGATGAACTCCAAGTACTTCATATATCACGTGATTTGCTGTCAACGTATCCAAGAGAGTCCTGGTCGGATGTTTCACATTTAACAAAGGTGTTTACTTATGGTGGACTGTCAAATGAATCATTTGCGGAGATCTTTTCTGTGATGAATGATCTGAAATATTTACATAGTGATATACAAATTCATGTTCACGCCATTAAAATATTTAGAGATAAAAGGTAAATTAATGAAGATTGAAAAAGATACTTTTTCACCGTTACGATTTCTGTCTTGTTATTCCAAATGCACGTCTCCTTAAACTTCAAAATACTTTGCCAGCATTGCACGTGTTTAATAATCGAGAAATGGATGAACTAAATTTAAACAATAATCTTAGAGTACATGATAGATTCATTATAACTATCGGTAACATTTGTGTAAAGAAGTTATCTTTGACCTTCAATGGCATAAAAATGATAAAAGCCATTCAGAAGATGAAATACAAACATTGTCTGGAGAGTTTAAACTTAAGTAACAATGACTTAAATGTCACCAGCTTTTAACAATATTAATTTGTTTAACTTCCGAGGAGGTAAGACAAAGACCTGCACATACTTGATTTAGCATGCTCTTCATTGTTCGACTGCAATTACACAATGAATGGACTTCAAAACGTGGATATACTTAATATTTGACCATTCAAATGCGGACTTTTAAATCACAACCTTCTGCAATCTGCCGTCAATTTGGAAAAGTTGATAATGGAAAGCTCTTCACTAAGTATTGGTCTCTATGATGATCACCACAGTAAATTTCTCTCTGGACTCAAACGTTTGCCGTATATGGACTTTTCAAGAAATGCATTTGAAGACCGATTCAAAATTTCAACATTTACAAGTCAACTTGATAGTTTGCAATCTTTGATACTTGAAGGAAATTTATTCACAAGTATTCCATTAAACCTGAATGACTTTAAAGTTTTGTATTTTAATTTTGCCATGTCATTATGGACTTTCCGAATTGATTATCCTCTAGGGTTAAGTCATTTTGTGATTTTACTTTTAACCGACTTACTCACCTTAACCTGAGAAACAACAAGATGGCTTATTTAACTGCACAGGAAATTAACGCCATTGACGTGTTTTTTTGTAAAATTAAATAGAACAATGACAGTCTTATAAGTGAAATCCTCTTGTCTGTTCTTGTGCTTCATTAAATTTTATAGAATGGTTATTTACTACTAAAATGAAGCAATGGTAGTTATGCGTGTGTCGAAAACGATGGAAATATTACAACAAATGCAATTTACAATCAAGTCCGAATTATGATAATACGATGTATAACGACAATGTGGGTTATTTTTTTCTGAAACATTATTTGGTGTGCTTCTTTTATTTATTCTAGTTGGATATCGTTACAAATTGCACCTACAATACTTTTGTTTAGTTATCGGAAAGGCCAATCCACTCTTCCGGAATTCAAAAGAAGATATACTTGAAGTTGATGCATACGTATCTTATTGCGAGGGCGACTACATATGGGTATATTGACCTTTGCGCATATTGCTCGAAGAGAGACGAAATTATAAACTTCTTTTGCCTTAAACAATTCAATTCCAAAATGCAAAAAGATAATCTTAGTGATTTCAAAAGAGTTTGTTAACAATAATTTGGCACACTATGAATCTACTGTTGGAATTGAACATTTCCTGGGATTACAAGCAAGAATAATTGTTATAAACCTGGAAACTATAACCAAAACAGAAATAACGCAATGTGTTCTTCAAATGATGTCATTGGACACCAACGACTACATTCGTTAAACAGACATGTTAAATGAAAATAACATTTTCTGGAAATATCTAGATCAATCAATGAAGCATTTATTGCACAAAGGCATGAATTAGATTGAAGCAATACTTTTAAAAATTATGGTGAATATGTTATTTCGGCTGATCTATTTGCATATATCGGTAACATTTGCGTAAAAAGATTATCTTTGGTTTGAATGGCATTAGGAGGATAGATGCAACTGCCTTTCAGAAAATGAAATACAAATATTGTCTTGAATCTTTGAACTTAAATCACAATGACATTGATTATCATCAGGATTCTTTTGTATTATATTTCAATTTCTTTATTAATATCAAAAGAATAGACATTTCTGAGATAACTAGTCTATCCATTGAAAACATTCGAGAACAAAACACTAATGGCACAAGAAGGCTGGATCACAGAGTTATATTTAATACTCGATCAGATTGGATTATCAGACTACCTTCTTCACTCGAATTTGTAAATGCATCATTTATAATCGGACGAAATAATCTGATAAACAGTATAACATTCAAGGGTATTACAGGATTGAAAATTATTGATTTTACATACATATCATTTGACGACTGCAATTACACAATAAATGGACTTCAGAACGTATTAATACTTAATGTTTCACATTTCAAATGTGGTGTTTTAAATCCATACCTTCTACAATCTGCCGTCAATTTGGAACAGTTGAAAATGCAAAGTTCTTCACTAAGTATTGGTCTAAAAGATGATCACCACAGTAAATTCATTCATGGACTCAAACGTTTGCAGTATATAGACTTTTCAAGAAATGCATTTGAAGACCAATTCAGAACTTCAACATTTAAAAGTCAATTAGACAGTGTGCAATCTATGATACTTGAAGGAAATATATTCACAAGTGTTCCCTTAAATCTAGAAGACTTCAACGGTCTAAGTTTCCTTAACATTAGAAATAACAAGATAGCCTACTTGATAACTAAAGAAATTAACGCCATTGAAGTGCTACATTGTATTCAGAAAATCAAATAGAACAATGACAGTCTTATTAGATGGCAACCCTCTTGTTTGTACTTGTGGTTCGTTAGATTTTGTAGAATGGTTATTTACTACTAAAGTGAAACTTGACAGCAATGGTAGTTATTCGTGTGTCGGAAACGATGGAAATATTACAACAACAAATGATGTCTACAATCACTTGCGAATTTTTAGAATAAGATGTATAACGAAAGTATGGGTTATTTTTTCAGTAACATTGTTCGGTGTGCTTCTTTTATTCATTCTAGTTGGATATCGTTACAAATTGCACCTACAATACTTTTGTTTATTTATCGGAATGGCCAATCCACTTTTCCTGAAGTCAAAAGAAGAAAAACTTGAATATGATGCATATGTAGCTTATTGCGATGGGGACTATGAATGGGTATATGGACCTTTGCGCCTATTTTTCGAAGAAAGACGGAACTATAAACTTCTTTTGTTATATAGAGGCGATGTCCTCGCTGGAGAACACAGACTTTTTGCTTTAAACAATTCGATTCCAAAATGCAAAAAGATAATCTTAGTGATTTCAAAAGAGTTTGTAAACAACGATTGGGCTTACTATGAAGCTACTGTTGGAATTGAACATTTCCTGGGATTACAAGCAAGAATAATTGTTATAAACCTAGAAAATATAACCAAAACAGATATTCCGCAATGTGTACTTCGAATGATGGCACTGGATGCCAATGACCACATTCGTAAAACAGACACATTAAATGAAAATAACATTTTCTGGAAATGTTTAGATCAAGCAATGAAACGTTAATGAAGGACAGTGTCGTTATGGCTTTTTTCAATTGATACTATTGGACAATTTTCATTTTATGTTCATTGCACTCATGATTTGTCAGTGTAAAGCATATGCAAATAAATTAAACAATAAAAACCTGCACGGTGGTACTTAAAAATATGATGACAATTATATTCATCAAAGGAACAAAAGAAACCTTTGATATTAAAATCAGACCTGATGTGCTTGCAGGAATAAACAACAACTTTACAATAACAAAACAATAATACAACTAGAACACACCCGCGAAATCGCTGGCATATACAGCTTGTAAACTGTTGTAGAATGATTTTTTGTAAAAGAAATTATGTATGGAGAATTTCATAAAAGGTCTAAAAAATCCTCTCCCTTTTTCGATATTTGTTTCCTTTCTGTTAAATTCAATTATTTTCCTGTTTCTGGCCTCAGACCACAATTATTCTTCTCCTTTGCTACAATGCATCTTTTGGTAAAAGTCTAATTAAATTAAAATTTGCACCGCTTCAAACATGAAATAAATGTAACTGCTTATATATACCACTATTAGTCTAATAAAATATGATTCTAAGACAACCCATCATTATTATTTTTCTTTTGAGAGCCTTATTAAAATGCCAATGGTAGGATATGAATCTTGTATAATTGACTACGACCGACTTAGACTTATTTGAGGGGTAGTCCTCTGGTCCTTTCCCCGAAATCCCGGGCTTAAAAACATAAAATTCCGAGATGCAGAATTTAAAGAAATTCATATGCCGAAATCCCGAAATCGAAAAATATATTCCCGGATCCTGTAAGTATCAATCTCCAAAACATGGGCTTGAAAACACCCGATTCCGACGTCCCGAAAAAGGTTTTGCCTCCCTCTAATATAGCTACCCTACTTTCATTTTTGCCAAATCACTACTTTCACTTTCAACAATTAATATGTATGCCCCATTTATGGGCATGATATTTTCTAGTCTGTGCACCCATTCGTTAGTTCGTCCGTCCATCTGTCCCGCTTCAGGTTAAACATTTTGGTAGTGGTAGTTTTTGATGAAGTTAAAGTCCAATCAACTCGAAACTTAGTAAATACAGTGCCGATGTGGAATCCGTGTACTTGTTCCACATGTTTTACTTTTTTAATATATATGCAACTGGTATGACCCCTTAAATAGTAAACATTTCAAAGAAAACAGTAGACGGAATACAGAGAGTCTCTATATATTAAAGTAGTATAATCGTAGTTTACATGTAGATAAACGCGAAAAATATTTGTCCTCTCTAAGGAGGTATAATAGTTGTGGTTCTTGCGATCTAAACACTATGATATGGAGAACGCTCGGATTGGCTTATTTTTTTTTTCATTTTTGTTATTCATCATACGATTGGTTGTACTTGTGTATGTTTCAAACCGGAAGTCTTATATATGACTAAAAGTCAGTCTGGTGACGGAATCAATATTCGGACTCCTTTTTTGTCGTTTTTCTCCAAAAATAACTCAATCTGAATAATCATAAAAATGGATGACAAATACGACTATGTATGTTACCTATAGTACACAGAGTCATGATGATTAATTTATCGTGGAAGGAAGAGAAGCGACACACAAAATGAGGTCTTCTCGTTTAATAGTATAGAAATGGATTTTACGAACTGATTACATGTCAAATGTATAATATCATTGTCGGGTAATAGCTTATATATAATTAAACTAAAAAATATGCTTGACATGACGTCTTTTGGTCAATATATGTGCATTTTAATATTTTATTAGGTGACATCACACATGATTTTTGATGATTAACACAAAAGTAATAATTTTGGAATCTTGAATAAACCGACTATTTATGCAAAGATATATTCATTGCTCCTATCTAATGTTTTTCTTAATGGAATTTGGCGTTCATGATGCAGGTAACTTCAATAAAATGCTTCGGACGCAACTCATTTTTAAAGTTTTACTTTGATTTATACAATTTCTAAATTACTAGTTACAATAGTTATCACAGGTACCAGGATTATAATTTAATACGCCAGACGCGCGATTCGTCTTCATAAGACTCATCAGTGACGTTCAGATCAAAATAGTTATAAAGCCAAACAAGTACAAAGCTGAAGAGCATTGAGGACCTAAAATTCCAAAAAAAGGTGTGCCAAATACGGCCAAGGTAATAATTCCTGCGATAAGAAATTCTTTAGTTTTTCGAAAAATTTGAAGTTTTGTAACAGGAAATTTATAAAAATATACAAATAATTGTAATTATGAAAAAAAAACCATGTCATATCATTTTGTCAAACAGACATGCTTGATTGTATGCTTATTATGTGTATGGTACAAAACTTATCTTTTTATTTAAAGATTCAATAGTTTTACATTTCAAAAAGACATAGCGACATTGCATACAAAACAAGGTCAAGATATTATGTTAAGTAAAGCAATGTTCTTTGTTTTCTTCCCATTTAAATACCACTTCTTATATCAATATTCAGATCGATATCTTTCTCGTTGAACATTACCTTAATATATATCAGGTAAAAAGTACGAACAATTTGAAGTATAGGTTGAAATGAATGACACCATTTTAATACACATAACGGAAATCCTTCCGTTATAAGAGCTCCTCTTTTCCCCTTTCATGTAACACAAATGAATCTGAATTGTCTTATTTTAACAGTTTAATTGTTTTAGTACATTGTGATAGATGGAAAATATCGAATGTACAAACCAAATATCATTTTGTATATTTAAATATATATTCTTTCATAACCAAAGGTTGTTATCTTGTACTTATTGATGCAGTCTAACATTATATCATTTCTTTAGAAGAAGAAAAAACCTAACAATCTTTTGTAGAACATCAGAAAAATGTTGGAAACCTTAACATAAAGTATCGTCATTGAAATCTTACTCAAGTCTTGCTGCATTTCAAAAGAGTCAACCACTTAATATTTCCTCGGTCGCACCCAACCTCACAGACTTTTAAAAAAAAATCAAGATTTGAAGAGGAAAACATCATTATTTAATTTCATCTCACCTTTCAGTTATTGTTTTGTAAAATAGATTTAGACTTTGCTTGTTCTCGTCAATAAATGTACAAAATTGTCCAAAGAACAAGTTTATTACCACGAAATGGCCTTAGTACCATATACATGCCGAACATGATAAAAGTTGAAGTTACATTCTTATTTTAACAAAAAAAATAGTATGATTGCCAGTAAAACTTCTTAATACCTTCATATACTAAGTTCCGGTTAGTAATTTAAGTAAGTAGAATTTCACGCATAATCCTTAGCAAAGAGCAAGTCAATAAAAAAAATGAGAATGGAATGAACTAATACTCGGTACAGATCTCACAAAACTCACAATCTCACAGAATCCAACATTTTCTACATTTGATAATGCCTGTACCAAGTCAGGAATATGACATTGGTTGTCCATTTTATCATTTGATTTTGCCATTTGATAACTGATTTTCCGTTTTGAATTTTCCTCGGAGTTCAGTGTTTTTGTGATTTCATTTTTTACTGACAGCTAGTTCATAGACAATAATATGAAGAAAAATAAAAACATTCGTCTAAGATTAAATGTAACTTCTTTTTATAAGACAAAACAATACAATAAAGGTTACGGTAATCTTTTCCTGGTTAAGAAAATCCTTAGTTTTTCGAAAAATTCAAAGTTCTGTAAACAGGAAATTTATTAAAACGACCACACAATTGATATTCATGTCAACACCGTAGTGCCGACTACTGGACTGGTGAAAAGTGTTGTTGATCTGCTAAAATAATGTTTATAGATCTTATACAAATAATGCAAGACAAACTTTGGACATGTTGGAGGGATAGAATAAATTAGGTTTTCCCCTTCCATCGAGCATGTTTATTCTCTTAGTTAGTATTTTTCATTATCAAGTCAATATATTATGTTTTACAATATCAGGATTCTCATGAAGGTCTACAGCTGGTAACAGAAGAACGTTTTTTGATACACAACACAGGCCTACACTTTATTTGTGAATTACGTTTCTGTGTGTGTTACATTTTATTGTTGTGTCGTTGTTCTCCTCCTATATTTAATGCGTTTCCCTGATTTTTAGTTTGTAACCCGGATTTTTTTTTCTTTCGATTTATGAGATTAAAACAGCGGTATACTACTGTTGCCTATATTTAGAATGATTGGGCGACAAGGACTCCTCACCAGAAGTATTCTAACAGTCTGTATAACGTATCCCAGATGAAGCGTACAATTCTGCTACAAGGAATCTGTTGCTACTGAATTCAATATGAGGTCTGTCAATTCAATTGAACTACCGAAATAATGATGTACTTACCAGATAAAATCAAATTGATTAAATATATTTTTTTTTGAGTAATAAAAGAGGTGATAAAAGAGCAATCGAAATTCATTCTGAGTTGCATAGTTATCTGTTCGCATGGTATAATTTTCCTTTATAATTTACCTGTTGTAGAACGAAAATAGAAGAGCAGATTCTTTAATATATATTGATTGTCAATGTATTCATTTGTCGTTAGTTTCGATGTGATATTAATAATTTCAAGCTCTCTGTCTGTGTAAAACGTTGTTAAAAAAGTAAACTCTCAGTAAAATACTGATTTCCACGGAAAATTCAAAACGAAAAGTCCCTGATCAATTTATTTGTCGAAACAAATGTTATTAAGTAAATGACCATCATGTCTTCTTTTGGCGAAAGGAAGTTAAAACGAAACGTATCCTTCGAGACAGTGTCATTGACCATTCATTTGTATTGACCCGGATACATGAAACCAAAAAACTGTTTTCCCCACGTAAATAGATATAAGAAGACGTGGTATGAATACAAGTGTCAATGAGACAACTCTCCATCAAGGTAAATTATAAGTATAAACTTATCATAGATACCAGGATTACATTTTGTCTTCAAGCCAGACACGCTTTTCGGCTACAAAAAAACCCTCATCTGTGACGCTCTAATCTAAAACAAATAAAATACAGCTTAGGTACAATGTAATATATATTGCTGAGGTCAAAAAGTCTTAGTATTTCAAAAACACAAACTTTTTGTAAACTGTAAATTTTAAAGTTAACCGTTCGAGGTCAAAGTACGGTCTTCAACATGGAGGTTTGGCTCACACCAAACTGCATGCTAAAAAAATTAAAAAAATACTAGATAAAGTAAAACCATTTAGACGAAAAAAAACACTGTATTATCTCTAAAAAACACAAGAAACGAGAAACACTTATGAACCACATCAACAAACGACAACTACTAAATATCAGATTCATGACAGAAACATTTAAACCAATTTAGCAATAAAAGTTGATATAAGACAATGAATGTAAAAAATAGAGATCTTCTATCGTGTGTTATAAATAAGGGAAATGGAAATATATTATAAACGATGTGGAGATCTCAACTCCAAAATATGATTTGATTTTGAGTTACTATATATGTCAAGTGATATCCAAATCAATTATGCCTTAACCAAGGAACAAACAACATTGCTTGTGTATTCAACGAATCTTTTGATAATTTTGAAACTCCCATTTTTCAGTACGATAGTTACTTTAAAAATGGAGCCCGAGATATTTTGAACTTAAACTAACAAGAGAGGCGAAAGATACCAAGAAAAAAATATATAGACTAATAAGTCGAAAACATACTGATAATCCAATGGCATAGAAACCCGATTAATTACCAAAAACAAAGAACTGTGTAGCAGTACTAACCCAATGACCCTGCTACACACGTGACATCAATTAAAGTGAGAAAATTGTCTTCACTAATAACCAATAACGTTAAAACAGTAGGACAACAAAACTACATCAAGTATTTCACAAATGTATTCATGTTTATGTAGGACTCTTAAGTGCAATGGGGACGCTAAAGTACAATAGTCACGCTAAAGTGCGATGGTATACGCTATAGTGCGATTCTTCCAAACAATAAAGTCCAATAATCTGCAAAAGTATAGGTGTATGGAACTTAGTTGGATTATGACGTTATCAGTGTTCATACAAACTAAAAATGAACACACCGGAAAACAAATCACAAATAATTCATTAAGAACTTTTAAACCAGATGTCAATAACTAAAATACATTAAACATAACCATGATAACCGTGCTTCGATGGCTGAAACAAAGGGGATTCATTTTGGTAGTTGGAAGAAGAGCTTGGATCCTGCAGTCGACCGTTTTACTTTAGGCTCCAAAGATACAAGTAGTCTTCACATTAATATCTTGTATCTTGGTTTTATTGGAAACAAACGGATACATTTGAATTATTGTTAATTCTGCAGTTTTCTTTGAGGCCCCCGTTAGAATATTGTCAATTCTATTGAAAAGTAACGTCGTCAAAACAAATAAAGCTACATGTTTTTATGCGTAAATTATCAATTGTCGGCTTAAACTAATGTAAATATAACATGGATGCGAAGTTGCTACAATAAAAAGAGAAAATGAGGCTCAGCGAAAATCGCCTTTCTCTACTAATTTATTTAAAATATGCATCAAATAAATGTTATATTTTCCGACAATAAACGAATTTTGTATTTGTGATTTAAAAGGACGGTAGTAAGGGAAGGTGTTACCATGAGTGATAGACTACAACGTGTGAACGGCAAGCTACCCCAGTTATCACAATATTTAACACGCCTGAATTGTTTTTCATTTACAAGAAATATCGTAAGTTGTAACACCTAAACTACCTTTTTAGCAATAATAACTTTGTTGGTCTTTAACTCTTTATGCATCATTCACTTAAGACTACTGTTAAATTATTATGCCTATCACATATGGTATACCTTATTATACCAGATTTTAAAAAAGGAATTGAATGTTCATTAACTTTTTTCAAAGCCCTCGAACCTTACTCTATTGGTCCATCGCACTTTAGCGTGATTTACCATCGTACTTAAGCGTGAGACAACATCGTACTTTAGCGTATACCATGGCACTTTAGCGTGGCCATCGCACTTTATAGTACCATCGCACTTTAGAGTCCTACATATACAATATGTGTTAATGTAATGCCATCTGTTGATGTATAGGGTAGCTTAATTTCGGAACATTAAAAAAATCTTAAAATGCCACTAAACAGATAGTCATTATATCAGAAAAACTACAAAATTGTGTGTATTTCATTTCTTATTCAAAATTGTCGCATTGATGTATACTCCTTAAACTACAATTACTCAATCTTGTATAAATATAAAGCAAACTGATTTAAAAAAAAAATTCTACATAAACATATTATACATTACAGTAAAAATATAGAAAATCGGGTCGGCCTTTTATGGTTTACTTTTTACAAAAACAAAAAATGAAAACAACACGTTTAATGCTTCCGAACCGCTTTTCTTGATTTACCTTTATCAGGAACGCTCAGAGCCAAATATTTACATTGTCATCCCTTTAAACAGAATAATACAATATCTTTTTAAATATAAGTATAAAAACAGTAATGGCTATTTAAAAATATTGTTTTTTTTAAATAATCCAAATGATATTTGGGTGGTAATATAAAATATGTTTGGTTGAATCTAATAAGAACCCACAGCAGTTACATTTTTAAATAAAAGAAATTTTATTTATTTATGCATTTAATTTGTGTCACTCATCCTAACCTTTATTTCGATTTGTTCGAATTATTTTACCTGTTAGAATAGGTAATTTTATACGAAATAGATTTAGGTATAAGGAAGTAGTATTTGAAATGAAAGAAAACCGTTATCGTTTAAATTCACATCAACTTTACTATTGTATGCTACGTTGTCACATCCTGTTAGAATATTTAATTTTCATTGAACAAAATACACATGGTTTGTATGCGTCACGGTACAAGGAACTTATATCAAACACATATTTTACAAAATAATTTCCCATTTTTCAATGAAAGTCACGTGATGTGTGTTTGTTTGTTTTCGTTGGGTACTTCAATATTGGTGATTGATGTGCTGCATTTAGGTACTTCCTATTTTCCTTTTTCATTGGATACTTGGATGTTAGTGATTGATGCGTTGAAATTTTGTTCTTCCCCTTTTCTTCGTGTGAAGGCTTTGATAAATAACAATTTCACTTCCAAATAAATGTAAAATTTAAACTCTACACGATTAAAAAAAAAATATTCAAAATTTATTTTTCTTAGGGGTTAGTATTCCCCATTGAACAAAGTATGATAAATGTAATATATTGATGTCTTTCTCTTCTTTTTTTCTAAAACAAAGCCCACTAACTTAGATATCCAAGCATCAATAAAGGAAAAAAGTATGAATTCGAAAATTGTTTGATATCATAATCTAATCATTTATCATTTATAATTTGACAAAATGACAAAGTTGTCTTCATTATCGCTTCATGGCTAGATCCAAACATTTGCAGAAAATGTTATTTTTATTTAATGTGTCTGTTTTTCGAATGTGATCATTGGCGTCCAGTGACACCATTTGCATTACACATTGCGGTATATCTGATTTGGTAATACTCTCCAAGCTTTTAACAATTATTTTTGCTGGCAACCCAATACAATGCTCAATCCCAACAATAGCTTCATAGCTCGCCCATTCATTGTTCAAAAACTCATTAGAAATAATTAAGATCATCTTTTTACATTTTGAAATAGAATTACTTATGGCAAGTCTATTTTGACCAGGCCGTACATCCCCATCTCCTCTGTCTGACAAAAGAAGTTTATAATTTCGTCTCTCTTCAAGAAATGAACGCAAAGGTCCATACACCCATTTATAATCGCCATCACAATAAGCTACATATGCATCATATTCAAGTGCTTCTTCTTTTGACTTTCGGAAAAGTGGATTGGCCATTCCGATAAATAAACAAAAGTATTGTAGATGCAATTTGTAACGATATCAAAGTAGGATAAATAATAGAAGCACACCGAATAAAGTTGCAGAAAAAATTAACCATATTGTCGTTATACATCTTATTCTCATAATTCGCAAGTCATTGTAGACAATATTTGTTTTTGTGATTTTTCCATCGTTTCCGACACACGAATAACTACCATTGCTGTCAAGTTTCATTTTAGTAGTAAATAACCATTCTACAAAATATAACGAGGCACAAGTACAAACAATATTGTTGCTTTCTAATAAGACTGTCATTGTCTTATTTGATTTTTTAAATAGCACTTCAATTGCGTCAATTTCCTGTGTAGTCAAATAAGCCATCTTGTTGTTTCTCAGATTAAGGAGCCTAAGCCGGTTAAAGTCATTGAGTTTTAATGGAATAGTTGTGAATAAATTCCCTTGAAATATCAAAGATTGCAAACTGTATGTTTGACTTTTGAATGTTGAACTTCAGAATTGGTCTTCGAATGCATTCCTTGAAAAGTCTATATACCACAAAAGTTTGAGTCCATGGTGGAATTGTCCATGGTGATCATCTTTTAGACCAATACTTAATAAAGAACTTTGCATTATCAGCTACTCCAAATTTAAACCCGAACAAAGAAATTCAGGATTTAAAATTCAGGATTTGAAGGGTGACATATTTAGAACTCTCACGTTCTGCCGTAAATATGATAGTTGTAGTCGTAAAATGAGGAGTATGTTAAATCAAACAGGTTTAGGGTTATAATACCCTTACATGTAATGCTATTTATTGAACTGGTATGGCTGTGAATAAAAGATGCGTTGGTGAATTCAAGCGAAGACGGAAATCGTATAACGATATCTTATGTGTTGCATATGTGTATGGGAACTAAACTTTTGTCTTGATGGCCAAGGTTACATTGTTTATTATATCTCTTTGTATTGGTATATTCTTAGCGAATCGTCTGAGATTTGTAAACAAATTGAGATTCACGATCAGCCAAGCTCTTGATGATAATCGAAGTTATTATTATTTAGATTAAAATTCTCAAGACAATGTTTGTACTTCATCTTCTGAAAGGCGATTGCATCTATCAGCCTTATACAATTTCCAGTTAAATATATTTTCTTTACACAAATATTACCTGTATATGCAAGTAGTTCTGTTGTAATAACATATTCCCCGTAATGTCTAAAATTATTGCTCAAATCCAATTCATCCATTTTTCGATTCTCAAACACTCGCAAGCTGGTAATGTTTTTGATAATATTAGATAATCTCGATTTGGAATAATAAGACTAGAAAGAACTTTAAAAGGTGAAAAAGAATGTATTTCTATCGCCCGTAATCTGCCCACTATACTTAAATATTCCAACGGTGTACTTTTGAATGCGCTAAAAGTAGAGTTATGTAAAATATTATGTTCATAATCAATGTAGAAGTACTTTAGATTTTGCATAACAGAACATATCCAAATCGCGAATGATCCATTTAACGGTCGACCATAAGTAAACACCATTAAAGCGTATTTTTACAGTTGTTTTCATAAGTGAACAAAAGGAATAATTCTGTTGTTGAATGTCTTGATCGGTGCCATGAATGCACGCTCATTTCATGTTCAGACACTTTCGTCCCTGAACTATACAGATTGATGTGAATAAAATGAGGAATGGATTATACGTAAGTTAGAAAGGAACCAAATTCAAAAACAAATATAACCAAATGACATATAGGGGGCAATATATAGAGTTTCCATGTCTATTTTACTGTCTAAACAACGCGTTGTTTGTGTGTATAGAAATGTGGTAGAACTAACATAGGTTTGATAAAACAATATTAAAATTTATACACCTATATGGTAAAGAAAAAAACATTCAAAACATAAAATATTTGGTTTTTGCTTTCGCCTGGAACAAAGAGAAAATAATTTGAGCAACTCAAACAAAACTTCAGTAACTGTAATATCTTATGCGTAAAATATTTTTCTATTTTTTTTAATCAGTAAATTATAATTTTCTTTGGTGCTATCAAAAAAAAGAAAAAAAAAGATAAGTACAAGCTCACCACATCAAGAGACAAATCCATGACCAACAAAAGACAGACAACATTAACACAACATAAGACTGAAAATTAAAGATTGACCGACACGAATATGATAAAAAGTCTACGTGCGATATGGAAGGGTAAAAAGCAGGAGTTACTACACAAGATAAGAGGTTTCTGCTCCATTGGTGTTTCCAGACGTGTTTTTCCATATAAGTCGGTGATCAATTCAAAATTAATATATCAGAAGTCCTCTATGACACAGATATTTCAAAACGATCAACTAGAGTAAATCTTTGAATCTTTTTACTATATGAAGTAAATCACGCTAATTTACAAATTTTGAGTAACGTAATGTCTTCTGACACGAATAAGCCGGAGTGAATGCGTGTGATATAGAAGAGTGATTATATCGGTGTCATAGCATGGTGATGACAGAAACAGTATCACATTTACTACACACGATAACTGGTTTCTGCTCCACTGGTGTTTCCAAACGTGTTAATTCGGTGATAAATTCAAAATAGTATATCCGAAATCATCTGTGACACAGATATTTCATAACGGTCAACTAGAGTCAAACTTTCTGCTTTTTTACTATATAAATGATGTTTTAGATATTAATAAAACAATTGATGATGACACAGGGATGTATTTTTATATGTAGTGGGAATTTACATAAGACAAAACAGCGTTAAACTTCTTGTTTTGATTGTCAACCTTTTGTTGAATAGTTTAACATTTTAACAAAAGATATTTAGCACAAGGAACTTAAGGTATGTGTTTTACAGTTATATATTTAAATGTTAACGTAATGCCTGACTGACTTTATTGGGTATGGTGAACCGATCAAGAGATATCATTTCGTGATGATACATTCAGAAATCGGATTAAAATTGTCTAGATTTGCATAATAGTTTTAGCACAATGTTTACAACTCAATGTGTATTCTTTCTTTGTGTAAATTGTACTTTTTCATTGGTTTATTCCGGATATTGTGAGATTTCAATGAGTATAAAGGAAATAAGATGTGACTGTAGTTCGCAAAATTTCACATTTATACCTACAGAATGTCCACAAAATACATCAGAGTTATATCTGGCTAACAATGACCTTGGCCTTTTAGGTAAGGAAACTTTTTCTAGATATAAAAAACTTAGTTATCTGGATATAAGTAACTGTAATATAACGTCAATCGACCAATCAGCTTTCGATTATTTGACCCAATTGAAAGAACTGAAATTTTTCAATAATCCACTGAACACATTTCAAAGTAATGTATTTGCACCATTAACTGAGCTACGAGTTCTTTCCATATCGTATACTCTACTGTCAACGTATCAAAGAGAATCGTGGTCTAATTTTATCAGAATTACAACACTGCTTTGTGATGATGGCCCATTGAATGGAACATTTTCTGAGATATTTTCTGCCATGAAAAGTCTAGATTTCTTCGCAGTTGATTATCAGAGTGATGTTATTTATAACTTTACATTTCATCCATTTAAAAGGACGCCATTAAAGCATTTACATATTAATAGTCATTTACGAGAAATTGAAATCGATGGTTTTGCACCGTTAGAATTACTTTCTAGTCTTATCATTCCAAATCAAAATTTTCTGAAACTATCAAAAACATTACCAGCTTTGCACGTGTTTGAAAATCGACAAATGGAAGAATTGGATTTAAGAAATAATTTTAAAAAATATGGTGAATATGTAATTTCGGCTGATCTATTTGCATATATCGGTAACATTTGCTTAAAAAGACTATCTTTAGGTTGGAATGGTATAAGAAGGATAGATGATGTCGCCTTTCAGAAAATGAAATACAAACATTGTCTTGAGACTTTAAACTTAAATAACAATGACTATGACTATCACCAGGATCTTATTGTCTTATATTTTAATTTCTTTATTAATATTAAAAGAATAAACATTTCTTTGATAACAAGTCGATCTATTAAAACATTCGCGAACAAGACAGTAATCAGTCAGGGGCGTTACTTAAACAAGTTATTTTTTTTTATTACTTATATAAGTATTTTTTTATTTTAAAAATAATAAAATTACTTAATAGAGTTATTTAATTTTCAATAGAGACATAGACTAAATGTAGTTTTTATGATTTCAAACAACATTTTATATCATAAAATGAAGAATTTATCAGATTTGAGAGGAGTATAGAGATAAAGGGTTACTTTGAAAATAATGACAAAAATATTACTTGAATAAGTTATTTTAAATATTTTTGAAAAAAATAGCAATAACACTTATCTAAGGCACATATGTAATTGACTTAGGTTACAAATTATAAATAACTTCAGGTCTTAATTAATTCACAAGTATCTATCTATTTATATCAGTCTACCTTCAAGATTTTAGAGGAAAATGATAATTTGATAGTCCCAAGAG
Organism: Mytilus galloprovincialis; assembly: GCF_965363235.1. Taxonomy (NCBI): domain Eukaryota; kingdom Metazoa; phylum Mollusca; class Bivalvia; order Mytilida; family Mytilidae; genus Mytilus; species Mytilus galloprovincialis. The sequence goes on from NC_134850.1 coordinate 3,393,273, forward strand.
ACCAATCTTTGACCAAGAAGCGTCGGTATGAAAGATAAGTGCGTCGGAAAGTTAATTAGTGTTTCTGAAGAATTAGTTTTTATATATCAAAGGAAAAATAACAAGATAACTGTAAAAATTATTTAAAGCTAGTAAAATTTGTATTCTTGGACACCTATAAAAAAAATATTCAGAAAAATAACTTATTTAAGTTATATTTAAATTAGCCTCGTTTTCAACATTACTTGTATAGGTAATTTTAATTGTTACTTGTTTAAGTAATGCCCCTGACTGGTAATGGCACAGGAATCCTGGATCACAGAGCTATATTCGATACTCGATCAGATTGGTCTATAAGACTACCTTCTTCACTCGAATTTCTAAATGCATCATTTATAATCGGACGAAATGATCCGATAAACAGTATAACTTTCAAGGGTATAAAACGATTGGAAATCGTTGACCTTTCATACTCATCACTTGCAGACTGCAATTACACAGTGAGGGGACTTCAGAACGTGCTGATACTTAATGTATCACATTTCAAATGTGGTCTTTTAAATCCATACTTTCTGCAATCTGCAGTCAATTTGGAACAGTTGATAATGCAAGGTTCTTCACTAAGTATTGGCCTTAAATATGATCACCATAGTCAATTCCTCTCTGGACTCGAACATTTGCAGTATATAGACTTTTCAAGAAATGCATTTGAAGACCGATTCAGAATTTTAACATTTAAAAGTCAATTAGACAGTATGCAATCTTTGATTCTTGAAGGAAATTTATTCACAAGTGTTCCCTTAAATTTAGAAGAATTCAACCGTCTAAGTTTCTTTAACATCAAAAATAATAAGATAGCCTACTTGACAACAAAAGAAACTGACGCCATTGAAGTGCTATTCAGAAAATCAAATAGAACAATGACAGTCTTATTAGATGGCAACCCTCTTGTTTGTACTTGTGCTTCGTTAGATTTTGTAGAATGGTTAATTACTACAAAAGTGAAACTTGACAGCAATGGTAGTTATTCGTGTGTCGAAAACGATGGAAATATTACAACAACAAATGTCGTCTACAATCACTTGCGAATTATGAGAATACGATGCATTACAACAGTATGATTAATTTTTTCTGCAACTTTATTTGGTATGCTTCTTTTATTCATTCTAATTGGATATCGTTACAAATTGCACCTACAATACTTTTGTTTATTCATCGGAATGGCCAATCCACTTTTCCGGAAGTCAAAAGAAGAATCACTTGAATATGATGCATATGTAGCTTATTGCGCTGGCGACTATGAATGGGTGTATGGACCTTTGCGCATATTTCTCGAAGAGAGACGGAATTATAAACTTCTTTTGCTAGATAGAGGAGATGTCCTTGCTGGAGAACATAGACTTTTTTCTTTAAACAATTCAATTTCAAAATGCAAAAAGATAATCTTAGTGATTTCAAAAGAGTTTGTGAACAATGATTGGGCATACTATGAGGCTACTGTTGGGATTGAACATTTCCTGGGATTACAAGCAAGAATTATTGTTATAAATCTGGAAAATATAACCAAAACAGAAATACCGCAATGTGTTCTTCAAATGATGGCATTGGACGCCAACGATCGTATTCGCAAAACTGACATATTAAATGAAAATAACATTTTCTGGAAATGTTTAGATAAAGCAATGAAACGTTAATGAAGGACAGTGTCGTAATGGCTTTTTCAATTGATGCTATTCAACAATTGTTGTTTCATTGAACAAATGCATTGTCAGTCTGAAACGTATAAAAAAATAGTAAAAATTAAAAACCTGCACGGTGGTACTATGGATATGATGACAACTATATTAACAAAAGGAATAAAAGAAACCAATAATATTAAACTACGACTTGATGTGCTTGCAGGTATGAACAACAATATTCCTTAAAATGTATTTAAAAATCTTATTACAGACGATCATATAACTGTAAAAGTTAAATATCATTATCGGTAAACGCTAATATATACCCTATTGGTCCATCGCACTTCAGCGTGATTTACCATCGTACTTAACCGTGAGACAACATCTTATTAGCGTAGACCATAATTGTACTTTAGCGTTGTCATCGCACTTTAGAGTCCTACATATATAATATGTGTTAATGTAATGCCATCTGTGGATGTTTAGGGTAGCTTAATTTTGGAACATTAAAAACAATCTTAAAATGCCACTAAACAGATAGTCATTATATCAGAAAAAACTAAAAAAAATATGTGTATTTCATTTCTTATTGAAAATTGTCGCATTGATGTATACTCCTTAAACTACAATTACTCAATCTTGTATAAATATAAAGCAAACTGATTAAAAACAAATCTACATAAACATGTTATACATTACAGTAAAAATATAGAAAAGCGGGTTGACCTTTTATGGTTTACTTTTTACAAAAACAAAAAATGAAAACAACACGTTTAATAATTTAATGCTTCCGAAGCGCTTTTCTTGATTTACCTTTATCAAGAACGCTCAGAGCCAAATATTTACATCGTCATCCCTTTAAACAGAACAATACATTATATCTTTATAAATATAACATGTATAAGTATAAAAACAGTAATGGCTATTTAAATTATTTTTTTTTTTAAATAATGATGTTTGGGTGGTAATGTAAAGTATGTTTGCTTGAACCTAATAAGAACCCACAGCAGTTACATTTTTAAATATAAGAAGTTTTCTTTATTGATGTATTTAATTTGTGTCACTCATCATGCTCATTCCAACATTTATTTCGTTTTGTTCGAATGCTTTTACCTGTTAAAATAGGTAATTTTATACGAAATAGATTTGGGTATAAGGAAGTTGTATTTAAAATGAAAGAAAACCGTTATCGTTTAAATTCACATAAACTTTACTATTGCATGCAACGTTGTCACATCCTGTTAGACTATTTAATTTATATTCAACAAAATACACATGATTTACATGCGTCATGGTACAAGGAACTTATATCAAACGCATATTTTACAAAATAGTTTCACATTTTTCAATGACAGTCACGTGATGTTTGTTTATTTTTTGTCGTTGGGTACTTCAATATTGGTAATTGATGCGCTGAATTTTGGTACTTCCTATTTTCCTTTTTCGTTGGGTACTTGGATGTTGGTTATTGATGCGTTGAATTTTGGTACTTCCTCTTTTCCTTTTTTGTTGGGTACGTGGATGTTGGTGATTGATGCGTTGAATTTCGGTACTTCCTTTTTTCCTTTTTTGTTGGGTACGTGGATGTTGGTGATTGATGCGTTGAATTTTGGTACTTCCTCTTTCCTTTTTCGTGTGAAGACTTATGCGGTATGGGCTTTGCTCATTGTTGAAGGCCGTACGGTGACCTATAGTTGTTAATGTTTGTGTTATTTTGGTCTTTTGTGGATAGTTGTTTCATTGGCAATCATACCACATCTTCTTTTTTATATTGATAAATAATAGTTATACTTCCAAATAAATGTAAAATTTAAACTCTACATGATTTAAAAAATATTCGACATTTATTTTTCTTAGGGGTTGGTGTTCCTCATTAAGGTTCATGTGGACACAATGGCTAAAATTGCCGTATATTCAACTCAAAATTTTCTCTAAGTACAGGCAAACCTGTGCATCTGGAAAAGTTTTAAGGCATAGCATGCCCTAGATAAATAGAATTCAAATGCATTGTATAATTTAGAAAATTCTTAACTTAACTGGATTTTGCCGTACACTTTTTTTTCGTCTCTGCAGAAGATGATAAAATTAACAAACAGTTGAGTTTACCTTGACATGGTCCACTAAGGTAAACAGTTTAAATAACCAATAATTGTCAGGTATCTATTGTCCATCTAATGTCCATGTCAATTAAAAATGCTCACTAAAACTTTTACCTGTGGGGAAGTTCTCAAACCTGTTTCTCAACTTAGTTTATTTTGGCACATTCTGGAGGTATGAAAACAAGTGTAAGGCAAAATCCTGGTAAGTTTTTATTTTTCTAAAACATAAAACATACTTAAAATTCATTTATCTAGGCCATGCTATGCCTGAATTTTTTTACAGATGCGCAGCTTAATCTGTACTCAGAGTAAATTTTGAGCTGAAAATACGGTCATTTTAGCCATAGGGTCCACATGAACCTTAAACAAAAAAGTGTCATAAATGTAATATATTAATGTCTTTCTCTTATTCTTTTCTAATACAAAGCTCACTCATTTAGATATCCCAAAATATTCAATGGAACAAGTTTAAATGTGAAAATTGTTTTATATTATATGTTATCATTTATCATTTATAAATGACAAAGTTGTTATCACTACCGTTCCATGGCTTTATCCAAACATTTCCAGAAAATTTTATTTTCATTAAACGTGTCTGTTTTACGAATGTGGTCATTTGCATGCAATGCCATCATTTGAAGAACACATTGCGGTATTTCTGTTTTGGTTATATTTTCAAGGTTTATAACAATTATTCTTGCTTGTAATCCCAGGAAATGTTCAATTCCAACAGTAGCTTCATAGTATGCCCAATCATTTTTCACAAACTCTTTTGAAATCACTAAGATTATCTTTTTGCATTTTGGAATTGAATGGTTTAAAGCTAAAAGTCTATGTTCTCCAGCAAGGACATCTCCTCTATCACTTTAGTAGTAAATAACCATTCTACAAAATCTAATGAAGCACAAGTACAAACAAGAGGGTTGCCCTCCAATAAGACAGTCATTGTTCGATTTGATTTTTCGAAGAGCACTTCAATTGCGTCAGTTTCCTTAGTTGTCAAGTAGGCTATCTTGTTATTTCTGATGTTTAGGAATCTAAGAAATTTCAAGTCTTCTAGATTTAATGGAATACTTGTGAAAAAATTTCCTTCAAGCATCAAACACTTTAAACTGTCTAATTGACTTTTAAATGTTGAAGTTCTGAATTGGTCTTCAAATGCATTTCTTGAAAAGTTTATATACTGCAAACGTTTGAGTCCAGAAAGGAATTTACCTTGGTGATCCTCTATAAGACCAACACTTAGTGAAGAACTTTGCATTATTAACTGTTCCAAATTGACGGCAGATTTCAGAAGGTTGTGATTTAAAAGTCCGCATTTGAAATGTGAAACATTAAGTATTACCACGTTCTGAAGTCCATTGAATGTGTAATTGCAGTCTGCAGGTGATGTGTATGTAAAATCAATGATTTTCAATCGTGTGATACCCTTGAAAGTTATACTGTTGATCATGCCAAAATCATGGCCAATTATAAAGGAGGCGTTTAAGAATTCGAGAGAAGAAGGAAGTCTTATTGAGTAATCTTTTTACTTATCAGTTTTAAGACCATGGTCTCTCGTTCGTCTAGTACACAGTTGATTTTAATCCAAAGTTTAAAACAACACATCACTAAAAACGACATCTCTTTTTTTTTTATTTTTGCACTAAGCATATACTTTCATCACTTTATCCATTTTGAAACACATAACGCATGTAAAGGTGTTCACGGAAACTATGAGCGGAAAATATGAGTAGTGCTTGCGCACGCGAAAATCATTATACGCATACCCTGTGTCTTATTATTATGTAGCAATACATGTTATTAACCTTCATCTGTATTTTTGTTTTGGGGTCTTTTTTAAGTGGAGCTACTGTTTAAAGGGACTAATATGTAGGATATGTTTTAATGTAAAGAAATTTATCCACAAAACAATTTTCATACTTGATGAAAATAAATCTTTGCTTGCTTTTTCTTTTGGTTTACCTTATTCTACGTGTAAAACAATGCTTTGAGTAAGATATAAGCCTCTAACTGTCCATTCTGTAAACATATTGAACAGGTCTTCAGATCCGTCCATTATTTTACAAAATGGACTGTTATCGGCTTGTATAATTGGACTTACAAATCAAGATAAAGTGTTAAGAGACATGGATAAAACATTAAGTTCGAAAAAAAATGTTCTTCTCTAATATCGATTTCACCATTGATTTTTTTTTCTGAAAACTCCAATAAAAGTATGTGTGACAGTGCTATTTTTCACACTAAAAGTCGTGGAAAAATGTCCTATTTTTATTGTTTTTTTTTATGGCAGATAAATCTTTATATACGTCAAACCAAATATTTACTGCTATGTTGAAGAAGATACAACGGGAGGGACTTGACAGAACAAAACACCACACTTCAATCGCAGAAAGCGATCTTGAAAAAATTAAGAAATTCAAATGTGTTGTCTCTTGGAAACCAAAGAAGTCTACAACGCAAAGTTTAGTTTGACATTATTCTAATTTTTGGGAGACGTGGTCTGGAGACCCATTTCAAGACGATAGTCGTGGTGCAGAATATGTGATCTTTCAAATATCAGAAACAACTAAAAATCATAAAGGGGATCAAACAGACGATGACTTTGAAATAAATCCATGTATGTAGGCAACAGGAAATGACAAATGTCATATAAGAGCATTTCAGAAATACATGAGTCAAAGGTGTACAACAAGTACTCATTTCTTCCGGCAACCGCGGGCAAAAGTAAACAAGGATTTGATATTACTTGGTATACATCACGGCCTGTTGGAGAAAAAATGCTTTATGACATGATGAAACAAATATCTACATTTACAGAAGCCAAACTCAGTAACATTTACACCAACCATTGTGTATGCGCTACCATAGTTACTGTCTTGTTCCATGCTGGAGTTTCCAACAGGGAAATCATGAAAATTACAGGACATGAGTGTGAGAGCAGCCTCGACTAGTACAATGCCGACTCTTCTGAAGCCCAAAAGAGAAAATACTCGGGAATTCTGCAAGGAAAACCGCCATGTAATTAAACTGCCACATCTAACGCTGTTATCAAAACCCTATCAATGTCTTACCTGTACCTCTTCAAGCGCCACATTGTCCTCCGTCTGTACCGTATAACATGAACATGTTGCAGAACGTGTGCCTCCACAACACTAACATCAACACCAGAATGTCGGTTCCTACGTCAAACAGTTCGAAATAAACCATTCTTCCGTTCAGATCTACCATGTACCACAGCAATGATCATTGTAAACTTAATATGGTTGACTTCTTCAAGGATATATAAGGAGGTTAGAAGAGCTGCACTTCCAAAACATCCGTGGTGGCCACCATCTTACTTCTTGTTATTAATTTGTCCAAGTTTGAATCGTGAACTTTATAATTTACTATTTTATAACCGATATTTCATTGAGATTAACATATTTGATGTCTTTACCAGCACGTTATTTGTTTAAAAAAATATTTTAGAATATTTGTTCTTGGGACTAAATTTCTCGGAGGGTTATCATAATCACGCTTCGAAACATATTGAAGTCACATGACTTCTATAAATAAGTCCGATATTAACTATATTTAAAGACGATTGCACTAGAACTGAGATAACCGTATTGAATTTTAGGATTTGCGGGGGTTAACCGGGGGTTTTACTGTCGCAAATATCCGTTTACCTGTCTCCGCGTGGGCAGGTAAACTCAATTTGCGACAGTAAAACCCCCAGTTTACCCACGTAAATCCTCAAATACAATATAATTATCTCCAAATTTAGACTTCTGTGCTGACATTAATTATCATTGATATGATCATATTTATAAATTTACTGTTTACAACCCTTTCGAAATTGTTGAAATACTAAGGCTTTTCTACCCCAGGAATAGATAACCTTAGCTGTATTTTGTAAAGCTTTTAAGAATTTTGGTCTTCAATGCTCAACTTTGTACTTTATTTAAGTTTTTTAATTTGTTTGGATTTGAGCGTCACTGAAGAGTCGTTTGAAGACGAAACGCGCGTTTGGCGTTTTACTAGATTTAATCATGGTATCTTTGAAGAGTTTTTATCAAGGCTTTGCAAGGACGTCCATTTACCGACATGTATTACCGCTTTCTTTAAACATTGCGGAGATGCAGCAGTCACGCTTGCTAATATAGGAGTACAAGAGGCAGATGTCCCAGTACCTGTCCAATATTTTACAGAATGGACTGCTATCGGCTTATATCCTTTACATAATTAAAATTTAACTATTGAGACTTGAAAAATATCGTAATACACATTTGCTGAGAACAGAAATTTGTTTCTTACACCGATCAAGACATGTGAAAATAGCACCCAGTAATAACTCAACAATCAACCCATGTTTAACAATGGGCTAACTTATTTTCATTCTACAGCAGCAATTACACGTAGGTTGCAAGTTATAGTGTATACAATAAGCGATCTACGAATCTCAATATGAATTTCGTATGCTCCATCTCTCTTTAATCACCAACATAGTTCTAATAACTTTGATAGTATCTACGCACAAATATTAGGTCAACAGAATGCACAAATATTCATTTCAATAATAAAGTCTCTTTGCAGCAAACTTGCGCAATACATTCTGAAAAATTTCAACAGACCAATGAAATTCTTTCCGCATGGATTTTTGAAGGCCTCGCGTGCATTCCAATTTGGTATCAAATACTTTTCTTCTGTAACAAGTTGTAGACTATCAATGACATTACATTGTTGAGGTGCAAGTGACATAGAAAACTAAGGAAATAAGCATATGCTGTTGGAGGAAATGGACATGTAAAATTCCATCTTTTCATTAAAAGTTCATATGGTGTTAATGTTGAATCTCCGGTGAATCGTATACAATCTACAAGCATTATTTTCAACAGATTAACAACACTCTTCTTGACGAATGATAGCAGTTTAAATGATTGATGATGGAGATCTGACAAGGTCATCTCGCTGTACAGTTTTTCGGAAGTACATTGCAATAAAGAGTACCGTATAATGTATAAAGCTTTTCTGTATTGTTTTCTCTTGTAAAAAAAACGAAGCTATCAATAGCCATCCCGATACAACGTCGTGATAGATATTTGCTAGCAGATTACTTAGACACGATTTGTACTGTTTGTATTGGTATATATTATTGACAATTGGACTATCAAGTGGTAAACGTTGAGCTTGATTTTTGCACCACTGTGATATGCAATATGCATTTACGTGTTTTAATGAAGATTGTTGACACAATATTGTGTTTAATAATCCTGTATTGAATATATCAAATTCAAAATAAAGTTCTAAATTATATGCATAAAACAACATTTCGGATTGTACTATTTTCTGAACATCATTTACATATGAGGTAAATGGTTCGATAGGGAAATTCCACATCAACACATCAAAGTTAGATATTTGAATTGAAAATAAGATGCATCGCCAACCATAGCTTTGTAACATATATAATTTATCTAAAACTACGTCACGAGCAATTTTTCTTGTAGTTGGAATGTGGAATACTTGTGTAAAAAGTAGAAAAGTCTTTGATTGCTGATAAAATATATGTTAATAATTTAGAAAGAGGTTTAATGGAGCACTTGGAAGACCCAGCAATATACCGTTGTTTGTAAGGACACATGTAGTTTAGGTATCCAATACAGTGATGGAAGATCCAGTTTTTCATCTTTGGCTGAAATTCCAAAGGAACATAAAACAGACCTATGATTATCAAGGATTTCCTCTTTGATAAGTGTCGTGAGGTTATATGTTGAGTTTCCAAGTGAATTGTCAATACCTAATTCGTTTATCAAGTAGATAATGAGTTTTACACACAAAAACGATGTTTTTTTGGGCTATATCAGCGGGGACAACAACATATTTGTCATGGAGGTAGGATAGGTGTTTTGCAACATTTGGGTCTTTAAAGATTGACGTAGCATGGGCATTGATAGACCCATTCAGTTTCTTAATTCTGATTTGTTTCAACGACCTCACTGCCTTAATCCATTCGGAAAGAGTGTCTACGTCTTCCTTCTCGCGCTAAGCCCATTGCCTGGCATAATCCTCGACTGAATCCATCACAATTTTAAAGTTGTATTTCCAATTGATGGATTTAGGCTCACGATATTTCGAAACTTTCGATAACATATTTCGTAGAGAAGTGTTATTAACAATGTTGAAGTCACCGGTTATAACGTGGCCAGCAGGATTATATGTGAATTGGGAACTAGCACAAGTGCAATCAGGAGGTTTAGACTTGAAGTCGTCAATATCGAGATCCTGCAAAACGTGTTTGTAATTGAAAATTTTAGTTGCAATAGGTTTGGTATAGGTATAAGAAGTGCTTGTTACATACTGGTCTTTGAAATAAGGAGCTATTTTCGAATGAACTAATTTATGATGAAGGATATTGCCTAAGTTGACGCCATCGAAACCTTTGTTGGTAAAGGAAAGATTAAGGAAAAATCTTTTCTCTTTTTCATCTTTTCCAATGCGGACTGGCTTGAAAAGTCTGTGACTTGCAATATCTGAAATTATAGCTTTAAGTTTGTATTGGTTTGAATGAGGGTTTTTAACAGTGGAATCAAAACATAAATTGAACAGAGAATGAAGTTTTGAAAGCAGTAATGAATTAAGTTTGGTGCGAATGTGATGAATACCTTACGGCTTTGGATAAATGGCAACAAGTTATTGATAGTGACATCAAGCAGAGAAGGTGATGTATAATGACAATGACCATGACTGCGCCTTCGTTGAGGAGTCGAGTTGAAAATATTCATCACATTCACCGAGTTACACGAAGGACTTGATAGAATACATGTACCATCAATTTTGTCATTGCAACCATAAGGTGTCGCAGTTCCCAATTGTCTTATCCAGGAGTCCTCTATTTGTCTACGGAGAGTCGTCGAAAGATTAGGATTGTTAGAACTATGGTATATCTTTTCGAGAATGCGAACTGTCATAGAAACGATGGAATGATTGGGCTGATTGAAATGCTGGTATAGAATGTCGTAAGCATTGAGGTTAATGTCTGATCTATGACCGCACATACGTTTGTTCAGCCATCCTTTCGTTTCACCGACGTATACCAATCCGCAAAGGTTGAACTCTAATCCGTAGACGACATTTATCGGTTTACAAACCGTAACTTCTGATAAAATAAGTTCTTGGTCAAATTGATCGGCCAAAAAGGGGGGTTCCAACCCTTGGATTCGCCAACGTGCCATCAGTTATGTATACATTGTACTTATTTACATCATGCCATTCGTCCAAAGTAAAAAAAATATTCCTGCAGGACACATCAAATAAAAAAAGTTATTTGCCGGGGCTAATTATTCTTCATCAAAACTACTCCAAATAAATATGACGTGTTGAAAGGCTATTATATTTTTTTTATTTCGAAGTAAGGTGTCAAAGAAAAAAAAAGAAAATAGCCTTTCAAGATCGAAAGTAATTAAGGTGTCAAAGAAAAAAAATAAACTAGCATTTCAAGACGTCATAATTATTTGGACATCAAAACCACCTTTAAATAATTATTTCAATTCATCATCCCTAACAAACATTTTTGTGTTGGTCTGTAATTGGTAATAGTCCAAATAAATTATTAAGACGTCTGGCAAGACTGTTTTTATTTTTTATCTAAGACAGCCAGTAGGAAGCTTAAGGCGTCCAAGAAAAAAAATTAAATAGCCTTGCCAGACATCATAATTATTTGGACTAGGTCTGTAATTTAGCAGTTCATGTTCAGATGTAATTGTAACCTCTTACAAGGCTACATGAAGCTATTTCATTTTTCGCAGGAAGGCTCAAAGCTAAAATAAAATAGCCTTGCAAGATGTCTTAATTTTTTAGACTAAGAATATACCATTTGCTATTATTATTGTGTGCAATATAGATAAAGACTGAGAAAGCATTGTCCATGTTTCGTACATGTAATATGGCGCTGTATCTTGTAATTATTTGGAATAGAGGGAAGAACATTTTACACCGGAGTTGAATTTCTTTAATATACCATTGATTTCATCATATGTCTAATATCATTCATTATCACAAACTCTATTGTCTGACATTCTTTGTATTTCATAAGTCTAAATATATCAGTGACAGTGATTTTCCTAATCTTTTTCAAATGGGACCTGGAGTGCCCTGGACACTTAAATTTATGCTAATAAAAGGAACCCTGAACACGTAATCTGGAGCTCTACCACATACATGTATGATGGACACTTGATCCCCCTCTCCCAAAACAGACCCAGGGCGAACAGACCGGATAGGCGGATACCCCCAAGGCCAAAACTCTACTCCCACCATTTAATCAATGTGAAGTCCATATTATATTGTCTTCTGCTTATAGTGCTGTTGGTATTGTCATGATTGTTCAACTTAAATTTTAGGGTCAATTTTGTGCAACATTTTCCTTCTTTTTTTTTACCTAAAATTGAGAATTGAAATGGGAAATGTGTCAAAGAGACAGCAACCCGACCATAGAACAGACAATAGCAGAAGGTCAACAACTTGTTTTCGTGTTTAGACGTTTTATCTTTTTATGTTTCGTGTTTGGTACGATGTGTGCTTCATATTTCCCCTTATTTCATTATGTTTTTCCCTGTTTCCTGTCATACTCTTTAATTTCTCTTGCTTGTCAAACACAGTTTTATATATCTACTTAATATTTATTATCATGATTATTTTCCATGTACATGATGTATTGTTATATACCTATTTTTTAATAAGTGTTCCTAGTTCACAGTCTGGTATGTGTATCATTCTGGAACTGAAAAGGGTTATTCCGTATCCAGCATGATTTTAACTCTCTCTCTTTTCTTGGCGATGTGGGTAGCAGTTGTTATTTTATATTGAGAGCAAAATATTAGAACAAAAGCTATATTATTTGTGTTTATTTGTGTCCTTTGAATTTAAAAGTCTCCAACGGATACAAAAAAGAACTTGTGTGGTTATACATTGTGAGGACCTTCAAATTACTATAAATAGATAACAATCTTTAAAATCAGATGCAATTCAAGAAGGTTTAAAAGTGACAGCAAAGTCTTTATGTCCATTAAAAATGACTGCAGTCAGCTTGTTATTTTCTGTGAAACAATGTACCGGTATGTTTCTGCTTTTTTTCCCCTAGTGTTTCCATGTTTTATAAACACAAAGTCCAAATAATATTATTATTTCTTAAAAGGCTATGTTGAGATTAACTGGAATGCCTTTCTCATGTTCCCATCTATGAGTCATATTAGTCTAATGTTATTGCATGTATTTCTTCTTTCAATTTGTTTGCTGCAATTCCTTTCTAATAATGGATTTTGCCATTCATAGTATGAAAGTTATTATTACATGTATAAGGCAAACACAATATTTGTCTGTTTAAGGTTACATACATCAAATAAATAGGGTAGGTAGGTCGGTATTTCCATTTTATTTTATTTTTTCATTTTAATTTTTTGGCATGATTTTAGAGTAAGTGGTTTTATCTTGTCGTGGGCCGAGTTCACCTGTATTTTTAAAGATTGAATTATTTCCCTTTGTTATTGGTTGGAAAAAATGGTGGCGAAGTGTTTATTTCATCACACGAGTTGCGAAATTTCCTTAAAACAGCTGCCATATTTATGATTGTGAACATTAGGATGTATCAGGCAATTGACTTATATTATTGGCAATGCTACAAAAATGTAAATGCACTTTTGACTCTAGTTCAGTTTATTTTTCACTTTACGACGGAAATAAAATGACTATTTAAAGGATCGGTGCTCAAAAATAGGGTAGGTCAGGTAACCGTAAACAGACATATATTTTTTGGCCTAATTAGGAAAGACTAAAAGAAGCAATAATCTGAGGCTTATTAATATGTAGTTTGCTCATCACGACTGCCTACTTTGACATATTATTTTTATATATATATATATATATAATAATTATTATCAGTATTAAAATTGAATAGTCATTGCATGCATTTTCCCTCTAAAAAATAGAGTACATGTATGACATCAAATATCTGAAGTGTGTCCCTGTTCAGTGTTGGTTGGAATTAAATCCATTACTCAAAGCTAAATCCCCAGTAAACAGAATCGAACTATAATGGTATTTTTATTTGTGAAACCACATGACAAAGAGGCAGAAGAAAGCCCCACTTGTAATAAAGCTGTGTATTCTGTTACAACAGACAACTGTGTGCAAGCATGAAAGTATGCAAATCATCATTTTTTAAACTAAACAGCTGTTCAGAAACGGTCAAACCGATAGATGAGAGGGGAGGGTCTCATATTCTTATTGCTGTGAGTGTAAGTCTACCTCAATCTACTGATGATACAAAAAATAACAACACATACATGTACAAGTGTTTTTCATGACACTTAGCTGATATTGTAACATAAGCTCCCTTATGCTCATGATTTTTATTTATTTTAGATTTACTTATTCTAGTTGTCAGGATTTTCTCTTTTTATATATATACCAAAACTTTTAAGCTTTTAAAAAGTGCGGGTACAATTGCAAATGTATACTGTTTCTATTTCTATCTATACATCTTTAAAACAGCCAGATTTTTGGATAGAGAGTCAGGGACGGATTAAGCCATTTTAAAAAGGGGGGGTTCCAACTGTATGTCCCCATTCAAATGCATTGATCGGCCATAAAAACGGGGGGTTCCAACCCCCAGAACAGACCCCCCCTGGATTCGCCAATGAGAGTTGTCTCATTGGCACTCATACATTTTGTACCACATCTTCCTATACATCTATATCTAGACTGACTATATTAAAGTCAGTCTGTCTGTCTGTTCCATGAATTTTTTTCGTCCATCTTTCTCAGGAAAATAACAAGGATTTCTAAAATTTGCTTTCAGGGTTTATATGAATCAGCAATACCTTGTGATGCTTTTTCATATTCATCATTCAATAACTTTCTGTGTACCTTAAAATTCTTAAAGTTTATGGGGGTATCATAAGCGATCAGTAGCTCACAGATTCACTTGTTTGTTTCAGATTATTTTATATATTTTTTGTTGAGGGAGGGAGCTGACTATTTTGAGCAGTGCTCTCAGCACTTCTATTTAATCATAAAAGTTACATTAAGACGAGCAAACATTGGCAACATGCGTATCATGGGTTTATCTAATTTGCATTATAAACAAACTTGTGTGGCAAAAGTAATTTCTTTTTTTTTTTTAAATATATGATTCATTATTATGATGATTATTATATAACACATGATACACAGATACATGTTACATGTATACACAGGTTCATACTATTTTTGTATATATAGCTCTGTAACAGTTTCTGTACTTCATTTGTTTGTACTTATACATCTTTGGATTTAAATGTTGGCTTTGATGAGTGTTCCTGATGAAGGTAAATCCAGAAAAGCACTTTGGACGCATGAAATTATTAAACGTGTTGTTATCAATTTTTCATGCTCCATATTTTAAAACTAAAGTATATTATTACAATCTTTTTCTTTTAGGTCGCCTGAGAATTACAGGACTGAGGTTACAGTATGCCATTCAAGCTTTGGTGAAATATAAAGTAATGGTTTGAATTTGGGATCTTTATTATAGACAGGTAAATTGTTTATCCTGCAATTATCTAACTATTGTACAATGAGACGATTCTCCTCAAGAGTCCAAGTGAAACAGAAATTAAAAAATATAGGTCACCATTTAGGCATTATGGCCTTCAACAATGAGAAAAACACATAAAAGGCCCAAATTATAAATGTTAATAAATATGTTGAAGGAGAAAACTAATGGCCTAATTTATGTGGAAAAAAATGAATGAACAAACAAACAACAAGTGCTTAATTACAGACACAAACATACAGAATGTGGCGGGGTTTAAGTTGATTGTTTAATAACGGTTAAATATGTTAGCAAGCCAGGCTTTTCTTCCTGTTCTTATAATACATGTACGTGCAAATAAATTTCTGTTTTCTTACATCGTGAGAAGATTGTATGATGTAAATTTAGAACTTTATACATGTTAAATGGCAATGATTTTAAAAGGCAACTTTGAATACAAAATGTATCTCATTTTTATAAGAACTGACATTCTGAAATCTATACATCATGTACATGCATGACAAATAAGTAACTGTACAAGTATGTAGATATTTTTTGAAATAGCAATTATTAATATCACAATTTTCCATTCTTCAAGAATTGCAATACAATAATTAATGTACCCAATATAAATCATGATAATTTCTTAATTAAAAATGAAGTGTCTGTACCAGCAACACTATTTATAAACACAGACATGACAGATACACCTATAATAATATACTGAACTTGCAAGCTAAAATTTCTTTTGGATTACTGATATTGATCATGTTGATATTGAAGTATTCCTGTCATTGTTCACATTTGGAAAAGGAGATATAAATACATAAATTTAAATATTTATTACATAGTGCGCTTTTTTAAAATGTGTGTGGAAAATTAAATTTTTGTTCAAATGTTGAATGAAGACATTTATATACTACAGGTAAAAAAGGATGGGAATTATTTTGTTATTTTTGAAGAAGTATGTTTGCACTAACTTTTGATTACTTTTTTTCATTTTGAAAATTTCATTTGATATATACATTGTACATGTATTATATTTGGATTTTTATATTTCAGGGATAAAGACCTTAGACCTGCAGTCAGACACCAGTTAAAAGTTACTTATTATATAACTCATCATGGCCATTATCATGATTATGGAAGATCTGATTAAAATTTGTTTAGAAAGCTACCAAATATGTCCGTGAAAAATAGAAAAAAGACAGCAATTTTACATAATGTACCATACTAAGCAGAAGCATTGAATGTTTCAAGACCAAATGAATTGAAATTTAGTGTTTTGATGCTGAAAAAACGAGGAATATTAATTTTCATCATTATTGAAGTTAATTATTGAATTGAAGATTTTTTTACCTCAGTTAAAATGAATTCCAAATATACATGATATCAGCAGTTCGGAGATTTGTGAATATTCTTAGAATAGGAGCTTCAAAAAGGATTTCAGTTAAAAAATTGTACTTCATGGATGTAAAAAATGTAATTTGTTGTCTCTTTCATGAAATATATGAAAAAAATCTGCAATATCTAACCAAGACGAGTGAGAGATCTACAAATAGACATGCTATTCAGTTGAATTGTAAACATGGTAAAGAGGAATTTTGAAATATTCATTTATAAGACTTATATGAGTGTTTTGTTATTTTTATGGCGATTACAGGCAATTCAATATAAATATTAATCATACCAGTAAACCTACAGATATGTACATTTTCATGAGATATGTACATGTATGCATGCAATTCACTGATGCACCACTAATGGAGTTGCATGTACATGTAATAATAAAAGTAAGAATATGACATAATAAACAACTCTCCATCAGGGAACAAATAGTCCTATACATTTTGTACATGTACATTTATGTATTTGCCACCAGAGAACAAGAAAATCATATTTTGTCATTATTTATATTTCAATCTCATTTCATAACACACAAACTACATGTTTACAAAAGGTTCAAAAGCATAATAAAGTGTTTTGATTGCAGTTGTTGGTCATATTGATGTTGGCCTTCAATACTGAGCAAGACCTCTGTACAAGACTACAAGTGTAACAGCCACACAATGTTTGAACCAAAAAAAATGGTAGGCAGGATTTTAATACGAAATGAGCGACCTAAAAAAATGTCACTATTTCCAACGTCATGGTAAAAATGTATACTTTTAAAACTTTTGAAAATGTTAGAATAAGTAAAATTTTGCTCCAAATAGCAATGAATGGGTTGAAAAGGAATATTCTGTCCAACAAAATACAGGAAATAACAATGGACATAAAAAAAAGCAAGCCATACAAAATTAACTAGCCTGACAACTTGAAAAATCAAACATTTAGAAGCAAAAAAAAATCACCCTGCGTATGCCCCCCCCCCCCCCCCCCGCCCATGAATATAAATTCAAAAAGACCTCCAAATCATGATTAACAAATTGATACCAGTCACTTGATTAACAGCAGATATTCAACAAGTAAAATTTGAATATTTTTATGCAGGTAGGTTATTTTATTTAAATTTTAAAATTGCCAATGACACACCGATCAATCAAAAAAATAATGAATTTCTGAATTCTTTATGAAAATGCAACTTTTTCAAGTAAAATGTTAATGGTTTACAATACAAAAACACTAGAAGAGACAGAAGGGTAATCTATTAATTTATATTATGAACATGCACTTGTGAAATCGGAGCTATAATATACAAGCACCCCAGATGGCGAATTTGAACAAAAAAAGGGGGAGGGTTGCGTGCCCCAACACTAATCGACGTTTGGAGTGCTACACATAAACATAATAATGACCTGAATTTGTCTCCTTCAAATGATAAAGCAAGCAATAAGAGCATATTTGTTTATTCGCTCAATTATATTATTACATAAAACGCCGGTGAAAACAAAATATACACATAGTTTTTCCGTCAGCCGATCCGACTATTACATGGTCTTTCAAACGCTTTTTTCTTGCATTTCATGGCGATTATGTTACTACACGTTAAATTAATTGAAAAGTGCAGGTACAAGAGCTATACCAACCCACTACATTCTGGTATTGGTAGAGAGGCCACATTTCATATTTTTCAAAAAGTGCTGCTACTAGTTATATAGTGTTCGTGTAAAGGAAATTTTACAACCCGAAGTGCCAAAAAGTCAATATTTCGATAAAATTCTCCATGTTTTATTGTTTTTTATTTACAAAACATCTAATAAAAAACTAGTAACAGCACTTTCCAAGTAAAACAATGTATGCCGATTACAGGGAGACTAAAATCAGGGTGAACCGATATCATCTTCAACCTGCACTTTTGACTTTTTTGGAAAATGTCGTTACTTTCAGTTTGAAATCACGTGACACTAGTGTATTTATATTTTTCTAAAAATAAAAGTTTGGAATGTAAATCAGAATAGACCCTTTTCCATCCGTTTATTCCTTTGACGTGTATTTTGACTTTTAGACAAAGAAAAATATCCCTGAGTTCAATATGATGTTTCTTGTGTATAAAAATGGGAAATTTCTTGAAATGCCCTTAACATCGCTGCGTCTGTTTCGGACCTTTTTATACTGGGCGATGTCCGAGCCAGTTTCCTGTTTGATCTTCGTCAATTCATGCAATTGTAGTTTTGCTACTGGGCGGATGATGTCCTCGGGACAAAATGTCCACCAGCAGAGACATCGACCCAGTGGTAATAAAAGAGGGACGGAAGATACCAAAGGGACAGTCAAACTCATAAATCTAAAACAAACTGACAACGCCAAGGATAAAAATGAAAAAGACAAACAGACAAACAATAGTACACATGACACAACATAGCAAACTAAAGAATAAACAACACAAACCCCACCAAAAACTAGGGGTGATCTTAAGTGCTTCGGAAGGGTAAGCAGATCCTGCTCCACGTATGGCACCTTCGTGTTGTTTATGTGATAACAAAGGCGGTAAATAGTCTAATTCGGATTTGTAATCTGCTGAAACATCGCATAAAACAAGGTATAAGATTATCAGGCATCCATAGAGCTAGCGGTAGTCCTTCAGATATCCAGAAAATAATTGTTTTCAGGAAATAAGAACATAGTAAATCATAACATTCAGAGAAAATATTTTAAAATAATTTTTAAGAGAGAATAAAAGAGTAATTGAGTGTGAGTAAATGTATTAATTAGAAATTTCTCAACCTCTGAAACAGATATTCGCCATTCTTAACCTTGTTTAGGCGATCCGTTAACTCCATCGAAGCAAGGATTTTGAGGGCTTTAGTCACTTTTGCGCGCTATGAAAATCAACCTTTGTTTTTGTGTAACAGCAAGGGACCAAGGATATATATTACTAGCCTCATCTTTGACTTTGTCAGATTTTAAAGGACTTAGTCATGATCTGCAGTCAGTATTGTATGATTTGACTGTATTGGCCCAGTGGCGGATCCAGAAATATTCATAAGTGGGGGACCACTAACTGCCTAAGAGGGGGCCGGCTCCAGTCACGTTTCAGTGATTCCCTATTTAAGAGGGTCTGGATTTGGGGGGGGGGGGGTGGCTGTTATCTGTAAACATTTAATTTTCACTCCTTTTTTTCTCTAATTTTCAAAAACTTAAGCCCTTTTTCACTAATCTTCAAAAAATAAGACCACTCATTTCTCTATTCTTCATTTTTTAAGGGCATTATTTTTCAATCATTTAACCCAATCAAAACCCTCATATAAGCAACCAATTTTTTTTCACAAAAAGGGGGGTTGGGATTGCCCCTTAATCCGCCTCTGTGACCCTTATTATGAAAGATTCTGACAATTTCTCTTCAGTTTGTTCCAGAGGATATTCCTGATCAATAAAAGTTGGATTCAAGGAATAACAACAGAAATTAACTTGCAATGATTATATCACTGCATAATCCGTATTCTTATAAAACGTTTAAATCGATATTTAAAAATCATTTCTAATAAGTTGGAACTGTATACAATCCTTTTTGGAACGAGTATAACGACTGAAACGAGGTAATAAACAAATCAAGAATAGATCACATTTACTATTTTCGGTTTTAAAAAGAGACGAAAACGGGAAGTGACACGTGGTTGATAAAATCGAAACGAGTCCGGATTTATCAGGAAATTATCATTGTTCGGTTTAAGTTCTTTTAGTAAGAGATATATCTCCGTATCTCTCGTTTAATTGATTTTAAATGATTTCGTATTTTACAATTTTAATCAGGGTCTATAAATAGTCATAAATACTTTCACGCATGCGTAGCACTCAGTACAGGAAGTACCTGTTTAACTCTTGAAGACTTCTCTAAAAAGGTTTGAATAAATTTCTATATTTTAAATGGAAATTGTCGAAAGTTTTTGATGGCAATTTATATCAATTATGACGCAAATGCATTCGAATAAAGAATCGACGACAAACGAACTTCAAATTGTGATCGTTTGAGAAATATTGAAATTCAGATGCGAACTGTCCAGGGTAACAATTTCGATCAAATGACGAAAACTATAGTATACTCCTGGTTCTTGAAATTCCAACTGACTGATTTTCCTGGAATAATAATTATGATGGTCAATTATGAGGTTTATTAGTAATTAACGGATTATTGACCCATCTGATGGCTATAATCGGATTAGTTGTAATCACAACTTGTAACACCTGTTGAAAATGTCAAGAACATAAAGACAGGTAAATTTATAGTTTTTTAATGCGAAAATATTTTTACACTTTTAAAATTTTAGTGACGAAATTTATTTGAAATACTTTCGTCAATCCGAAAACCCTTTCGTAAATTACGAAAGTGACGAGCATTAGCATTCGGTACAACAAGTACCCCGTGTTTTATTATAGTTTGTTTGACATTATGACTTGGCCATGAGTTATTTGATCGTGTAATTCAATGTACTGAAGGAGATATCTACGTTTTACAATGCAGAGATCAGGCAAATCATTTTTTTTTGTCGTCAGTTATACACGGTCTATAAATTGTCATGCGCATATCATTTCCAAACAAGAATATAATTGTGTGTATTAATGCACTCGAACAGTAGTATTTACCATTATTATCTTCACATCAAAATAAAAGTCTCCTTGCGGCATAATTGCGCGATTCATCCGGGTAGATTTCTAAAGACTGTAAGAACGCTTGTCTGGATGATTCCTTGTCGCCAAATAATTGTAAAGCAATTCCCAATAAAGAGTAGGCCTCCGCTATAATTTTCGAATCTGGCATCAAATATTTTTCTCCTATAACAAGTTTTAAATCTTGAATGGAATCCTGACATTGTCTAACATTATTGAGGTGATAATGACAAAGAACACTTAGAAAGTATGCATACGCTGTGGATGGAATTATATATCGTTTTTTCCATCCCTCCATTGAAAGTTCTTCTGGTGTTAACGTTGAATCCACATTGAATTGTATAAGATCTATAAATATTATTTTCAGAAGATAAACAACACTCTTCTTGTTGAATGACAGCAGTTTAAGGGACTGGTAATGGATTTCTGATAGCGTCATTCCAAAGAACAGTTTGTCGAAAGTACATTTCGATATAGAATACTTAATGATGTGTAAAGCTTTACTGTATTGCTTTGTTTTGTAAAACAATGAAGCTATCATAAGCCATCCAGAAACAGCGTCATGATAGACATTTGTTAGCAGAGTACTCAAACAGGATTTGTACTGTTTGTATTGGTATTTATTATTGATAATTACACCATCAAGTGGTAAACATTGAGCTAGATTACTGCACCTATGTGATATGTAGTATGCATAAAAGTGTACCATTGAAAATTGATGACACCATAGGTTGTGTAATAATCCTGTGTTGAGTATATCTATATCAGAATAAGCTGTTAAGGAACCATTTGCACTTAACAAATTCGTGGATTGCATTATTTTCCTAACGTCATTTACATATAATGTAAATGGTTCAATTGGAAAATTCCACATCGATACATCAAAGTTTGAAATTTGATCTGAAAGAAAAATGCATCGCCAACCATAGCTGTGTAACGTGTTTAATTTGTTAAAAAGTACATCACGAGCACTTCCCTCTATTTTGTTCTCGAACATGTTGTTTTCTGGAATGAAGTAATGCAAGCAAACTGAATGATCGACACAATATACTAATCGGCTGAAACATCGCATAAAACAAGGTATAAGATTATCAGGCTGCCATACAGATGATGGTAGTTCTTCAGATATCCAAAAAATAATTGTTTTAAGGAAATAAGAACAGAGTAAATCTTTACATTTATAGTCCTTTGCTATAACATCTTTCAAAATTATTTTCAAGATAGCATAGCACATTAATTGGGTATGAGTAAATGTATTAATTAGAAGTTTTTCAGCCACTGAAAAAGATACTCGCCATTCTAGATCTTCTTTTGGTGATCCGTGAACTCCGATCGGTACAAAAAGTACTCCGTGATTTATAATACTTTGTGTGACGTTATGACTAGGCCATGAGCTACGTGATCTTGTTATCCAATTTACAGCAGAAGATATCCACGTTTTACAATGTAAAGAAAAGGCAAAATCAAAAGCTCCTGTTTTGTCAGTTATACACGGTCCATGAATTGTTTCGCCACTTTCCATAAACAATAACATAGTTCTCTTCCATAATGCACTCGACAAATAATGTTGACCATTATGTTCTTCACAACATTTCAAAATAAACTGACTTCTGCTATATTCTAGCCTTAATTGAGTAAAACCAGGTTTTACATCGTCTGTATCCATGGACAGATAAATTATACCTGTATCAAAGTCGGGTTGCTTATCTGCATTTACCTTAATATATTTTATTACTTGCATTATATCAAGATCACTTCCTCGCATTTCAAGTCCTTCTCCATAGCTTCCACTTGTTATCCATGTAAATGTTTTGTCATTTGACAAATTATCTCTCACTGTGTTCATTAATCTAATTGTGTTAACATGATCTTCTGTTCCTACGATGTTATGACACAGATAGTTATACAGAGCTAGTGATATGTTTGGTGTTATAATATCTGTAATTAGAAAATTAAAACAAACATGGTAAAAACATTGTTCAAGGTATATATCCAAAACTGTACATTTATAATGTCTTCACTAATTTTGATGACAGTTAAATTCTCCACAGTACATTTGTTTTGAACATTAAACTTAAATAAAACGAGATTTGAATATGCAGATGATGTGATGTAATAAAAATATTAGTACAGTAAAGTTCAAAATAAATGAATTTGCGTCAGGAAAAAGCTCTTCAATACATAAGTGGACTTACAAATCAAAATAAAGAAATAAGAGACACAAATTAAACGTAACGTTGGGGAAAACGTATTTCCTTCAAACTCTACCACAATATAGATTTGTTTTTACAAAACGCCTATTAAAGTATGAGTGACCGTACTATTTTTCATACTCAAACTGTAAAAGTCGCTCAAAATTTACCTATTTTGTTTGAATTAATTTAAATATACTTTCTATTAGAGTAATCTCTCCCTGAATATATTGGTTGGATAGTTTTTTATTGTTAAATAAAATCCCAGGGATCTGGTATTTTTTTTAAAAACAGTCTCAACCAGGCATCGATTACTTGTAGTGCCTCCCTGTGCTTCAGGTTTTTTTTTTTTTTTTTTAAATTGATACTTGTTTATTCCAAATAATTCCTGTTTACAATTTCCTCAGTTGCTCAGGATGCAAACTGTGGATTCCCGTCAACATTTAAACCAACTGTCCGGGAAGCAGAAGGCTGAAAAAAGTGCACTGTATTATCAGAAAAAAATAGTATAAATGTAATTATACTTATATTCTTTTATATGCCAATGAGTGAAAAGAGAAATATCTTTCTAGAATGTAATACTAGTTATAAATAATATAACATTATAACATAAAGGAGTGCACCTATAAACCAGATTCACATTACATTATAACATAATCGAGTGCATCTTTAAACCATGGATTGCCGTAATCAATATAAATTAAAGAGATATAAAAAAAAAACAGACCACATAACATCGTGACTGTTATCTCCTGCGAGGTATGTACTTATAGTATAAAATTAATTAACGTGTTTATTTTCTCTTTGTCTAATGTATCATTCGATAAGTAACAGGGTAAAGATTTCAGATGTGTTATCATGTATGATTTCCAAAGATTCAAAATATATGTAGAGGACATTTTTATCCCATCATATTTGACTTTGTTTCTTATTTTCCACAAGGACCATTTTGTCAAAATAAAAAAGAGATTTACATGTAAAGTTTGGTTCGATTGACCACTGCTATCTCCCGAAAGCATAACATTTTTGAAATTTTCATCATCTAATTGAACATTCCATAATGTAAAAATATCTTTGATTTTACTAATGATTAATTTTGTTGTATTGCAATCGAAAAATAAATGTTGCAGATTTTCAGTATTATTAGCAGTTTGGCAAATATGACATTTTCCGTTTGACAATTTCATTTTTTTAAGTCTACTTTCCGTATATATGATATTGTGTATGCATTTCCATTGAAATTCTTTCATTTTATTGGTGACATTAACTTTTTTCAAATTGCCCCATACTATTTTCCAATTAATTTCGTGGCCATAAAATTCTTGCCATTTTAGTTGACATTTTGGATATATATTCTTATTAATCATGTCTCGAATATATTTGAGTTTTAATTCTTTAGGTTTAATTTTTTTTCCATTTCTGTCTAATATAACCATTTCATTAGAAAGTTTCAATTCTAAGTTTGTTTTTCCATTAATTTCATTATCCATTTGTAAGAAGTCAATTGGTATTGAACTTTTAACTCTTGAAAATTCCGATATACAGTTTCTTTTATCTACAAGTTTTTCAAATATAGAACAACAACTGTAAAATGTTTTGGTTTCTTCGTTCCATATGTCTTTGATATATTTTATGTTACTTTTTAGAAAGGAAGAAAAAAATAATGGTTTATTTTGAAATGAAATTTTTGAATTACCAAATAGTCTCATATTAAGTACCTCGTTCTTTGTTTTAGGATTATCTCCCATTTTTAGAAAATTAGACCATGTATAAATCATTTTCTGATAAAATACAGGAATTTTTTTAAGATTTAGTCCTTTAATATTTGAACATTAACATAAAAAATACTGATCATTTTACTTGTTGTCAAATTGTCGAAGCCAATTCTTGCCAATCGCATTCCAGCTTTCTAATCATTTTTTAATCATCCCCATTCCGCCCTTTGTTATATCAAGACAACAAACCTGTCTTTCTATTTGGTTAACTTTCCCATCCCATATACAATTCCAAATGATACTGTTTATTTCTTTTTAATATTTTTCAAGAATACCCCGCATTTCAATTTCATAACTACACATGGGCAATATGAATTGTTTTACTATTAAGGTTTTTCCACTAAATGAAAGTGTCCTGCTTTTCCAAACGTGGACACAGTTTTTAATCTTTTCTATTATACTTTGCCATATAGCATCATTATCAATTTCATATCCGTGATTTACTCCTAGGGTTTTTACATTACCTGTAATCCATTTAATTTTATTCAATTTTAGGTTTTTTTTCCTTTTAAGAGATCCTATAAGTAAACCTTTGGTTTTATCAAAATTAATTTTAGATCCCGAAGCTTTTTCATATAGCGTTAGGACATGAAAAGATTTTTCTACTGATTTCTCATTTTTGTTAAAAAGCTGAGTGTCATCAGCAAACATGCATAATTTAGTTTCTATACTTTTACCCCCCTCACCAGGTATTTGAATCCCTTCAATTTCCTTGTTACCTCGTATTGCACATGCCATTGGTTCTGCTTGCAAAATATATATAAGGGGTGCTATTGGACAGCCCTGTCTGGCCGACCGTGTTATCGAAAAATATTTTGAATATTTTTTTTATACAAGTAATAGCATCATAGAGTAACATTTTGATCCATTGTCTAAATTTCCCCCCAAAATTAAACTTTTCTAATACAAAATCCACCCATTCCCGTTCAACTCTATTAAAGGCTTTTTGTTGATCAAGAAATATTATTATTCCATCTTGGTCTTCGTTGTCAATATAGTCTATTATATCTTGAATTAATCTGTTACCGTCACTAATGTTTCTTCCTTTAACAAATCCTTTTTGATCTGGATGTATTATTTTCGGTAAGACTTTTTTCAGTCTCATTGCAAGAAGTTTTTTCTATGATTTTATAATCGGTGTTAAGTAATGTAAGAGGTCTCCAATTTTTAATATTTTATCTTTCACCATCCTTATGTAATAATGTAAGAACCCCTTTATGTTGTGATTTACTTAAGGCATTTTTATCAAATATTTCTTGAAGGAGTGTGAAAAAATCATTTTTTATTATATCCCAATATAAAATGTAAAATTCAGATATAATGCCATCCTACCTGGCGATTTGTTAGTCTTGGGATCTTTGAGCACTTTTTTTAATTCTTCCATATTTATATTACTATCAAGCATCTCCTTATCGTCCGAACTAACCTTATTTTCAATACATTGGCAAAGCTTTTCACCGCTATTTTTGTCCCACCCTTCAGCAGTAAAAAGTGTGGAATAAAATTGTACTTGTTCTTTTAATATCGAATCAATATCATATTTATACTCAACCGTTTTTGTTTTTATACGATTCCATAACTTGTTTTGACCATTTTTCTTTTCTAAACTAAACAAATATTTCGTAGATTTTTCACCTTCTTCTGACCATTTAATTTTTGCCCTAATTTTCGCAGATTCTGTTAAATTTGTATAAATATCCTTAATTTCGCTTTTAATTTCGGTTATTCTAGAATTGTTGATACTTGTTTTTTCCTCTACTAATTTTAATGCTTCAAGTCGTTTTTCAAGTTTTTTAATGTGATTGTTATTATATACTCGATTTAGTGTTTTACTAACATCAATTGTTAGAAATTTTATTTTACTTTTAGTAATATCCCACCATTCTTGTATATCATTAAATTTGTCTTTATTACTTTTCCATCCTTCCCAAAAGATTTTAAAAGCATTTGAAAACTGTTCAGATTTAATTGTATTTAAATTCATAATCCACATACCCGGCCCTCTTTCTATATCATCTAGCTTAATTTTTGATGTAACTATTTCGTGATCACTAAATGTGAAATGAGATATACGAGTGTTAAATATTTTACTATTCAAAGATTTGCTGCAGAAAATAAAATCAATACGAGACTTCGAGTTTCCTCTTTGAAACGTATAACGTTTCGTATCTGGAAATCGAGATCTCCATACATCATCTAATTCATATCTCAATAAAATATTTTTTAATTCAATTGTACCGACGTCATTATTTTGATGTGATAGCATTCTGTCTATGTTTTTGTCTAAAGTACAACTAAAGTCTCCTAATAATACGGTATAGTTTTCAACGCTATCATCGTCATACACTTTATTTAAGTAACGCAGATTTTCGTAAAAAGTCTTTCTATCGGTACCGTTGTTTGGTGTATATACATTAATAATATGATATACAGCATTATCTTTTTTTATGTCACACATTTGACATCTTCCGTTTTCATCGTGATTAAATAAAAGTTACATTCTCGGAAAAATTATTTTGCAAAAGGAATCCCACCCCCCTTGAATCAGAAGTTCCGCAATTCCAACCTGATTCACCTCCCCCAATTTTTTTCCAATCATTACCCCAGTTATAAATATCAGATTTGTAACAATGTGTTTCTTGAAGACAAATAATATCAAACTTTTTTAAAACTAACCAATTAAAAATCATATCTCGTTTTTTATTGTTTCGTAAACCATTTACGTTTCTAGAAGCAATTGACAAAGACATATTAAGTTCGAATAGTTTGGTTTTTTTTTCTTTCCTTCGTCATTTAAATGTTTCACTTGAATGCTTTGAACCTGATTATGTCTATTCGGTAAAATAAACTTAACGGATCGTTTATGTGTATACCTTTGTGTAAACAAATCAGGTAAAACTTTAATTATGAAGCGTCGTTTAAATACCGTATCAGGTGTTATAAACAGATACTAATTTATGTTTTCCACATATAACATTGTTAAGCGTCGTTTTAAAACCGTTAAAGGTCTACTAAACAGATACTTATTCATCTTCTCCATATATAACATTACAGTTTGGTATATCTTAGCAATGTTTGCACTTTTTGCAGTATATACATATAGGCATATAAACAAATTATTTCTAAATAAAATATACATACGAAAACTATGTTTAAAAAAGTGAACATAATATTTATAGTGATACATTTGTGTTTTTTGTTTGTTTTTGTTTTTTTGTTTTTTTAAATATTTGTTTTTTAACATTAAAATCAGATTTAATAGTCGGAGTGTTTTATCGCATAGGTTTAATCATGATCTATTCCCGTCACTTTATTTTGTTTGAATTAATTTAAATATATTTTCTATTAGAGTAATCTCTTCCCGAATATATTGGTTGGATAGTTTTTTTATTGTTAAATAAAATCCCAGGGATCTGGTATCTTTTTTTTAAAACAGTCTTAACAAGGCATCGATTACTTGCAGTGCCTCCCCGTGATTCAGCTCTTATAATATACTAGATTATGACGAGTGTGTCAGAGCGAGAACTTCTCTAGTTCGTTACTTTGGGGAACTTTTTCTAAAAGTAGTACTTCAATATTCAACCCCATTCTACTATTTAGTCAGACGTCAGTCGCTACCCTGATATACCCTTCTTTTTTCGTGTAATTAATACGGATAGCGTTTGACATTTTTAGCCGAACCATCTTTAGCTGAACAGATTTATCATTTTTACATAATTTAATTCATTGTATGCTGGTTCATATTCTGGACGCCAGTCTTTGCTCCTTTCTAATATAATTCACAAACAAAAAACAAATATGAAGCTTAGAAATGAAAAACTATTAATACTAAACTCGTTCAACATTGTTCCAAAGGTATCTACACGTCTCAATCTTCCAAATCGCTTATCTAAAAGTACCATCGCTAACATTTTTAACAAAAAAAAACTTCTATCGATAAGTTTCATGCCAAAAAATGACTTACATGTCCCCGTCTTTCCATCAACAATACGCTACAGTCCACGTTTAATGGTCACACATTTTCTTTAAAATTTGAAACTGATATAACTTGAAAAACAAACAGTATGATGTATTTACTCACATGAAACAAACCGGGATGGGGTATTTGGTACGTAGGTGAAACATGTGAAACTAGACGATATTTATCTTAACGCACTCAAGAACATCTGTAACGTTTAAAAAGACCCAAAAAATTCAAAAGAATAAGTTATCAACACCTTGAGAAGCACAATCATCCTATTAAATATTTAGTAGTTCAACCTTTGGAAGAAGTAAATAAGCAGCCTGGTGAATCTAATTCAAAGTTTGTACGATCACGGAAAATAATTGAATTAAATTGGATTAAAAAATTACCGACAGTCTACCCTCTCGGTCTTAATGATAATATCATGGGAATTGGCAATATATCAGGAACCGATTCTGTTAACATTTTGGATATAGTTTCTAAAACTGTTCGAAAAAACTGTTCTCATGGTCGTACACAGCTTCTTTTGCATAGGCACTATTTCTGTACTAAAAATATATAGTACTGGAAATTTACTTTTAATATTCAGTACTATTTCTTTTCTTTAAAATTATTGTAACATTTAGGTACTTGTATTTTACAGCACTTAATTTGTACTAAATATTTTGGTACAGAAATGATACAATATTCCGTGTTTGAAAATCATAATTTTAAGAGATTTGAAATAGAAAAAAATTCAAAATACTGAGAATGTAACGGTGTTAACCAAAAATCTATAGTACATAAATTTCAAGTACAAATTAAGTACTGTAAAATACAGGTACCTAAATAATACAATAATTCTAAAGTAACTAAATAGTACTGATTATTAAAAGTAAATTTTCAGTACTGCATAATTTTAGTACAGAAATAGTACCTATGCAAAAGTAGCTGTGTAGACTAAATTGCAATTAAAGAAAATTTCGGACTAATCATACCAATGTTTCGGACCTAATTTCTATTTCAAAAAACAACGGCAGACATTATCTGTTAACAAAGGTATGTTCATTACCGATTAACATGTTAAATAAAATTTAAGAGGATTGCAACACAATTTCATATAGCAGTCCTAAGTATGAAATCGTTCAAATTATAATGGCATATTGTTACTCTAAACTGTTTCCCAAAATTGATCGCCCTGAAGATCATAAATACATTTTATTATTAAATAAAGTCTGTTAATAAAGGTTTTGATTTTGTAAATATAGCCTGTATTTTAAACGATCATTCTGTTAAAGAAAAAATTCCTGAATATTTTGATAATACTGAGCTCCCTCTCATTTCTTATATATGTACAAAAAATTTATTCTGAAATTTCGTTTAAAAATAGCCAATTTTTTAAAGATGTTAATATACGTTCAAGACCGAGAGTTAAAATCATTCCTCAGTAAAGGACCGTCAATTATTAGTTGGAATGAGTGTCGTAATATCATCCACGACTCACTCAGAACTTACTGTTTGAAATGGATAAAACGGGAAAAAGCTGACAAAAAATCTTTGGACTCTTTTTTTTTTATTTAGTAATGAACATAGTTGATATACGTATTCAACATTTTAAAGAACATTTTACCCTTAACAATAACCACAATAAACTTATTACGCGTGTCAAACATAAACTTAAAGAACTAGCCAAGGAATTTGTTTCTGTCTTGGCCGATAGAGCTGCTAATAATATTATAATTGTTTGACGTAAATTTTACATTGAGGTTCTACAAAAAGAAATCACCAATTCACTAACATTCCAACTGACTCCATTTTCAGAAAACAACATCTTTAACAAACATTTCGCGTTTTTTTATATAGATTAGACCGTTTGTTTTCCCGTTTGAGTGGTTTTACACTAGTAATTTTGGGGCCCTTTATAGCTTGTTGTTCGATGTGAGCCAAGGCTCCGTCTTGAAGGCCGTACATTGACCTAAAATGGTTTACCTTTTTTAAATTGTTATTTGGATGGAGAGTTGTCTCATTGGCACTCACACCACATCTTCCTACATCTATAAACTTTTAGCTACCGCTGTACAAGCAGAACCAAAAACAATGAAAGTCCCAACTATGTAATGGCTTCCGAAGCTACATAAAACACCTTACAAATATAGATTTATTTCGTCTTCAAGCCATTGTTCCACTACTAATTTATCTATTCTTCTTACCAGTACACTTGGTACAATCAAAAACCTGATAATGAACTGTAGAAAGAAGGCCTTCGAAAAAAAGTGGAATAAATTACTTTTGGAGTGTCTAAAACTCGTTGGAAGTACTTGATAAATTGCATGCTTATATCGGTGATTTTGAATCTATTCAAAGTTTTAATTTTTCTACCCTATATACCACATTGCCTCACATTCTCATTAAAAAAAATTCACACACCTAATTAAATAGGCATTTAAAAAGTCAGAATGTGAATATATATATTCAAACTCTATTAGGTCATTTTTTAGTAGCAATAAACCAAAAAAACTATGTCAATTGGACATGCCTTTTTTTTTTTTTATCTAAAATCTGATTTATTGCACTATTGCTGTTATAATGAATACCATGTCTACAGCATTTGACAGGGCACCCCTGTAGTGTTAGTTTTACTGAACAAACATGGCGATTGTTCAGTAAATTAATAATAATAAAAGAAGGTTAGATTTACATGTAACAATATTATGTATACAGATTACTACAGAAATTAATTTCCGGAAAAAATTACATTCGTGAACCGCTTTGACTCTGTATATATGCTAGTTGACCTATTGATCATGACCTATTGATCAAGGATCACACGATGGAGGCAAAATTAACAGTCGAAGCAGTTTGTTATATTAATTATGTAGGTGTACATACTTGGTTGCGAATTGAAGTACATTATATAAGTTTATTTATTTATGAATATGTGATATATTACATGAAGGATGCTTCAAGAATAGTAGGGGTTAAATCTTTTATCACCGTCGCTGATCATGATCATGACGAAGTCCACAGCACGTGGTTCTAAGATTAAATAATATTGAGACACATGTATTGCTGCATAAATATAGCATATAACATATATGCAAGAATAATAATTATATGTACAAGCTTACTTCTTTCAAAATTTTACCATGTTTACCACCTGAAAGTGTCGAAATATTTAAGTAGTTCAAAAAATCTTTTTGGAACAGGGCATACACATCAAAATTTGTAGTTTTATAATTTGAACTGTGGGTGCACTTGTGAATAGAAAATGTGATGAGTGTCACCAACAGATTTATATCATAATAATTAATATCACTGATTTTATATCCTATAATGAGATTTCTGTAGTTTAGGATATGATGACCTATTTTAACTTTATTTAATAGTATTTTGATCTTTTCCCAAAAAGTTTTTAAGTAATGACATTCTAGAAAAAAATGTTTATAATCTTCTGTTACATTACATAAGTCACATTTACTGTCTTCTTTTGTCTTCCATTGAAAAAAACAGTTGTTTACAAGGAAGGATATGATGCAGCAATTTCCATTTAAATATTTTTAATCTGTTATCTTTTAAATAAGTAAATACAAAGTTAAGCATTGATTTAATTGGGATTAAAGAATCTTAATTTAGGACACGTTTCCATTTAAAGAAACTTGAAGGCGTGTCTTCATTTCCACTATTAATGTGTGTGTATATCTGTTTTGTTTCCATTACTTGTAAACTTACTATCTTATTTTTTTTCTTTTGTATTAATGCAAAGGTTAAGTTTATTTTTTACTTTTGATTTTATTGATTTTTCTGATTGAAGTACCTTGAGCCATTCATTTGGTATAGCGTATTTAAGTTTTGAAATTTCAAACAATAAATTGGATTTTGAGGATATTTTATTAGATATTATTTCTTGAGAGATATTACCATTTTGGTCAATTATATCATTAACATATATAATACCTTCTTTTATCCAATTTATAAAAACTAAACATTTTCCTTGAAATTTTATCAGTTCGTTTCCCCATAAGATTTGTTGTCTAATGTTTTTTAAATTCATATTGAGTTTGGTATTATTTAAATTTTGTACTTTGAACCAAGACTTTACAATTTCTAAGTAGAATTTTGGTAATGTTTTATGTAGGTTTTGTATAGAGTAAATGTTGTCTAGATTCATGTAAAGTAGCATGAAATTAGCACCAAATTTATTAAAGTAAAATGTCTGAATTACTTTCCAGTTAGCAAAATCATCTGCAGTAAGTCTTTTGATCCATGCTATTTGTAGTGCAGTTATATAATTATCTATATCTGTCATCTTAAGCCCTCCCTCAGTAGTATTTTTGCTTAGTGTGGTTCGTTTGACTTTTTCTCGTTTACCATCCCATATAAAATTGTAGATAAGAGTTTTAAACTGTTGAATGAATTCATGTGGTAGGTTTGTGACTGAAGCTAAATATGTAAGGTTTGGTATAAGAAGAGATTTTACAACTGTTGTTTTACCTATCATTGTAAGATTTTTTTTTTCCAATTACTTATTAATTTGTCACATTTCTGTATTATTTTTTAAGTAGTCAGCTTATCACATTCAGCTCGATCTGTTCCAAAATAAACTCCTAGACTTTTTATTGGTCCTTTATTCCATGTTATATTTTCAAACTTATCTTTACAATGTTTTAATTTTCCTAACCAAATGCCCTCAGTTTTTGATCTATTTAATTTTAAACCAGACAGTGTTCCAAAGATTTCAAAAATATTAAGAGTGTGACGTTCTTAATCTTTTGATTTTAGAAAAAGTGTTGTGTCGTCAGCTAATTGAGAAATCTTTAAACTGCGCGTTTTAGTATCTAGCTTAAGTTGAAAACCTTTGATGTTATTATATTGTCTTATTCTGCAGGACAAAATTTCTACAGCAATAACAAAAATCAGGGAACTTAACGTGCAGCCTTGTCTAATAACACGTTTAATGTTATATGGTGATGAGACCCACCCATTGTTTAACATACAACCAGTTATGTCTTTGTACAGAGTTTTTTCTCAGCATTGTTTATTCTATTTTGAACATTATTATCCTGTGAGTTTTCTACATTTTCATTCAATTTTTTTAATGAAACTTCTAATTTAATTATTTCATTTTTATTTTCAGATTGTTTTTGCCTACAGTATTTGATGGTTATGTCTCTTACTTCAGCTTTAAAAACATCCCACTTAACTCGAGGATCTACAGCCGTAGTAAGTATTTTTTTGTTTGTAAGTTTGAATTAAGTTATTAATGAGCTTTTGATATTGTGTGTCATTCAATATACTGTTATTAATTTTAAAGAAACCTCGGCCTCTGCTTTGTGCTTTGTGTCTTAGCTTTAACGAAATTGCCTGATGATCAGTGTAAGAAATAGCAGCGGGTCTAATATCTGCTGCTGTAATATGTGGTCTTATATCGGAGCTGATAAGAAAATAATCTATTCTGCTTGCTATGTTAAAGTTATTTTTCCTTCGTCTTTTGTTTGGGTTAATTTTTCTCCATATATCAACTAACTTGTGTTTTTTTATTAATTGTTTCAAACTATTTACAGGTTTATTAAATTTTTGTGTACTCGTACTTTTTCTGTCGTTTTCAGTCAGACTTTCATTTATATCCCCACCAAGTATTAAAATGCCTAATCTATTATTTTCAATTAAGTTGTTTATTTTTTTGAAGAAAGAATTTCTATTTTTTTGAATATTTGGTGCATATACATTAACTAAAGTGAAGATGTTATTATCAAGTTCTACATTAATTAGAATAAACCTACCCTCCTCATCTTTAATTTCATTTATAATTTTGTGATTTATGTTATCATTAATTAAAATTGAAACACCTCTAGATATGGTATATCTTACATTTAGTTTCACTTTTTATTATATTTATGTTTTTATCAGTGAAATGGGACTCTTGAATAAACAAGATGTCACATTTTTGATTTTCACACCAAATATATAGTCTATCTCGTTTTTCTTTTTTTTCCTAGCCCTTGGCAGTTCAAGGAGCAAATATTTAAATTATTACTCATCTAAATAATGAACTATACGTGTATTAGCAAAGATTACACAGAAATGTACATCAAAACTAACTGTTCTAAGTAGTTGTATACAATACAACCAAGACTAAACGTATAATAGTAGTAATGCATGAGTATATATAGTATATATGTATCATTATAATATGTGTTTTTTACAATAATACGGTTTTGCAGCCATCTGATTGATTTTACTTTGTGCTGTAAAATTAATAGATTTAAATATGTTTTTTCTTTTTTCAAAGGTGTAAAATGTACATATACCTGTATGTATATAGGAGCTTAATTTTTCAGAAATTACTTTTTCTATTTTCAGATATTTAGATTGTTCAAAAGGATTGTTCGAGCGCTCAACGACGTTATAACTGTGATCAAATGAGACATGCTTTGATAGTATATCTGCACTTGAATTTTTACTAGATAACATGTTTGTTCGCTTTGGATATTCCGTATTTCGCCAGGTTATCGGAGTTCCAATGGGAACTAACTGTGCACCACTGATTGCGGATCTGTTTTTGTATTGCTATGAGTTACAAACTGACGGAAACGCATACATATAAGAGGAGAACAACGACACAACACAACAATGTAACTAACACACACAGAAACGGACCAAGCATCAGACAAAATCCCACGAAAATAACAAATATAACATCAAAACCAAATACATGAATTGGGATAGACAAGTACCGTGACACGTCTTATCGCAATGTCAATTTACACTCAAAAATAACAATGGCCACTGCCCTTTCCTCGATCTTGATATCTATATCATTAACGGAAAGCTTAATACTAAAATTTATGATAAAAGAGATGATTTCTCGTTTCCTATCGTTAATTATCCATTTTTAGATGGTGACGTTCCCTTGTCACCATCTTACGGTGTTTATATATCTCAACTTGTACGATTCGTTCGTGTATGTAACAATGTTTTAGATTTTAACGAGAGAAATTTATGTATTACTGAAAAATTATTACACAAGGATTTTCGATATCACAAACTAGTCAAAACATTTACTAAATTTTATCATCGGTATAAGGACATCATTCGTAAATATAGCTCAACATGCAGACTTCTTTTACGTTCAGGTATTTCACGTCCAATATTTTATGGAAATATTCTTTATAAAGCACAAAACTGTCAGTATTCTCCCCAGAAGCTTACAAAAACTGTAAATAGACTTACTAAGAAGGGATATAGTTACGATACTGTTGTCAGGTCATTAAAGATTACATATTTTGGCGTTAATATTGATTCACTTATAGGGTCTTTGCATCGGAACTGAACACAGTTATTTAACAACCAGTTGTTGGCATGACACGGGTTATGTTCTTGTAATAAATATTATGATGGTATATTACTTAACCCCTCACGGGAAGGATTGTGCCTGATTTTCATGTGATGAAGACATAATCTTTCAATCAGTTTAATTGAAGTCTGGAGCTGGTATGTCAGTTAACTGCTAGTAATCTGATGTTACTTATGTATTATTGTCATTTTGTTTATTTTCTTTTGTTACATCCTCTGACATCAGACTCGGACTTCTCTTGAACTGAATTTTAATGTGCGTATTGTTATGCGTTTACTTTTCTGAATTGGCTAGAGGTATGAGGGAGGGTTGAGATCTCATAAACATGTTTAACCCCGCCGCATTTTTGCGCCTGTCCCTTGTCAGGAGCCTCTGGCCTTTGTTAATCTTGTATTTTTTAAATTTTAGTTTCTTGTGTACAATTTGGAGTTTAGTATGGCGTTCATTATATCTGAACTAGTATATATATTTGTTTAGGGGCCAGCTGAAGGACACCTCCGGGTGCGGGAATTTCTCGCTGCATTGAAGATCTGTTGGTGACCTTCTGCTGTTGCATGTCTTCTTTATGGTCGTTGTTGTCTCTTTGATACATTCCCCTTTTCCATTCTCAATTTTATTTTTTGTAAAAAAAATTGACAGTTTTCAAAATTGCAGATTTAGGCAAAACCCTAGACCTTATTGTATAATGTTACCTTTCAACCCAATAAAAAAAACACAAGTAGCCCTTGCAAGAACTGTATAGACAGTCAAGGTCATTGAAAATTTCCTTCATCGTTATCTATCTCAAAATAACCTGTTAATCTATGATTTTTTGTTTTCAATATAAGTAAGTCATTTTTCAGCTATGTTAGTGCGATTTTATTAAAATTGCATTTTCTATGTGAAAACAGAATAATTTTAAATGAAGGATATACAAATTAAGGTTGTTGCTTACCTACAGTCTCGTAAGCCCACAGTTTACTGACGTACTAAAATTACCCACTACGCAATATACTTTTCACTTTGTAATTCGGTTATAAATGGCAAGAAACAGTGCAATTGGGGTATTTTTCGAACTACCTCAAGATAAAAACAGAAAAATTAACACGAACCCTTCCATAACTTGGTTTATCTCAGGGTAAGTAGAACATATTACACCAGTTGCATTCGGTATGTTGATGATTTTTAGTTCGGGGATAAGTCTTAATAGCTGATATCACAATCAAAGAAAGATAAAATTGGGAATGGAAATGACGGGTTGTGATAATGATGTATTCGAGATTGTTTATGTGTATAAATTTATTCGTGGTTTTGTGATAAAAAGAATATATGATTTTTTTATATGAAATACATTTAAATTGTTTACCTTTCATCCTCTTAGTCTGTTATATACATTTAGGGCTCAACCGTGAATTTTAGTAATATATGCTTTCGTTTCCAATTAAAAAAACATGTACATGTACATACAACACGACAAGATTTACATTAAAAACAAGCAGATGGTTACTATTCTATCACATAATAAATAAGATTGTCTATGCTTATTAAAGTTAAATCGTTTACCTGCCATCCTCTCAGCTTGTTATAGGATTTGATATGAAATATGTTTTCCCGTAATATCAACTTTCGTTTTCATTTGAATTCCAAGTAGATATAGCACCTACGCAATACTTTGTAATTTGAATTTGAAAACCCAGATTATAAGTTAGTACGCCAGACGCGCATTTCGTCTACATAAGACTCACCAGTGACGCTCATATCAAAATAGTTATAAAGCCAAAATTGAAGCCAAACAAGTACAAAGTTGAAGAGCATTGAGGATCTAAAATTTAAATTTTCATTCTTAAGAACGTCCGTGTAATATTTACCGCATACCACCACCTCACTGTTGACTGCTTTGTCGGCCGGTTCAAACACAACCCGCTTTGAAAGTTCATTTTTTATTCTGGACATAGGTGTATTATGAACTCTATTATTTACTTCTAAATTATTTTCAAAATGTGATATGCTCTTAACATTCATTCATTTATTTAAATAAGAATCAAGAGATTTTTATCAGATTTTACCGGTTTACATCATTTTTTACAAAACGGTGAAAGAGCATCTTTGGTGACTTGAAGACACTCTTTCCAATCTATTTGAAATGGAAGACGATATGTTGGTCCTTTTTTTTAAGTTTTTAATCTCTTTGTCCTGGACGATATTGAGGTCCCCTGTAATAACATGGCCATAGGGAACATATCTAACTTCGACGATTCAGTTTCAAGTTAAGGGAGTATTATTATCTATATTCACGTCTGATGTAACCAACGTATAATTAAAAAATAAACTTCTGCTGTTTTTATTTTGTATGTGTATGAAATTATAGGTGGTTCTATATTATCTAAATAGGGAGGAATAAAGTTTTGAAGTGTAGAGTCATTAAATATACTAGATAAGTTGATAAAATTAATACCTCTGCTTATATATTCAATTTTCAGAAAATGACGTTTATGATCTTCAGGTTTGTCGATACGCGAGAACAGCCTTTGGTGGCAAAAAGCTGTAATTATACGAGATTATTCATACAGTGGGCTGAAGTATTGAGATGGTGTCACACTCTTTGAAAATATCGTGTAACTTACATTTTTAGCCATGGCGTTGTCAGTTTGTTTTAGATTTATGAGTTTGACTGTCCCTTTGGTATCTGTCATCCCTATTTACTAATGGGTATTTGCCCCAGTTTACATAATAATTGATGCCTACCATTGTTTTTAAATATATATAGGAGATTACCAAGTGTATACTTAATACGATGTTTAACTCGTTGATTTCGATTGATACATTTCCCATGAGACCTATTATTTCGTTGTTTTTTTCTCAATAATATTCATGATATCAATAGATATCACTAGAAGAAGTAGTAGATATGTTCCCTTGTCCAAGTATACTGTCATTTAGACCCAGGTGGTAAGCTGTTTGAATATATAGAAAAGAAGATGTGGTATGATTGCCAATGAGACAACTAATCACAAAAGACCAAAATGACAAATGAAGTCGTTTAATCCAAGACAGTTCGATAATTTTACGGGAATTTTCAAATTGTTTATGCGACTGCCCTTGCTGTTTTTGGACCGTTTCGAGCGGTTGAAATCTAATAAATTTAATATTGTGGTTGTGTTTAACTAAATGATGTTAAATTATACTTTTGAATTTCTTAGGTTTTCGGAAGCGGTGTAGATGTTCCTGTGTTCGTTTAAAATACTCCCGTCCTGTTTATCCTACCTATTGTATACCACACTTTGGTTTTGTTCATGTAATCAGATAATAGTTATCAAAAGTATCAGGATTATAGTTTAGTACGCCAGACGCGCGTTTCGTCTACATGACGCTCAAATGAGGCTTTGGGTTTTTCCTGTTATGTCACAGAAAAAGGAAAGCGAAAAAGCTCTCCCCTTCACTGTTGACCTTATAGTATTATCAGAAGATTATCTAGAACAGGTTTGTCATTTTCTGGCATTGCACGGAAATATTTGTGTATATCCACGTGCATTTTATTGAATAATCTGGCTGTAGCAGCATTGTCACCATTAACACCATTATAAAAACTGCCAAATTTAGATGGGGAATTTCGATTGACGGCGGTTGAATTAATATTTGGAATAAGGTTTGTAATATTTGGAATAAGGTTTTCTTTTAAGTCGTGCAAAATTGACCTACTTTGATTCATTTTTTTTATAATATTATGTTTTAAAGTAATCTCTCCGTGAATGGCTAAGTTGGAAAGATTTTTTTTTACAAAACCAAACATCTGTTTTTTTTTTAAATATACTAGTCAAAAAAAAGAAACGATACACGATCTTATTTTTAAATCAAAGATGAAGTTATTCTTTTAAAGGACCAATATTGAAGGTAGAAAGATTTAATGACCATGGCAATACAAATCTGTTTAAAACAATGTGTTTTTGCTTTCATGACGTCACTGGGCGAAATTAAAATTTTTTGACAAAATTTGCATAAAACGACAATTTTAAAAACAGAACTTCCAACTAATGATGCCATTCTCTCATTTAAAGGTAAAGACAATGTTTGCCATCTATTCTTTTTTTTTAAATCATACAGTTTCTTCGTTTATTTGTAAGGCAAATTTCGGCCCAACGAGAAATCGTTAAAATGCATACATTATCAAATGATTTACCATAGACAGTATGTGTAAAGTGAAATTCAAAAAACGGTATCAATTGTGAAAATAATCCGAACGGTTCCAAATTCACAGTATGTTGTTTCCATATCTAAAGCATTGATTTGAGACGACAAAAAAATAGTTTTTTTTGCATTTCTTTGCAGATTTCAAAAAAACATTGTTTTTACCAAAAATATAAAAAAAACACATTATTTTAACGCATTTGTTACAACATGAAAATAACTTGAATAGCATATTAAATATTTTTAAACAAATTTGAAAATTCATTTAGTACTTAGAAACTTGTGTGTAGATTTTTTATCGAACTTTTCGCAAAAATAATGTGCATCCTATGATCATTGACACGGAATTTAGTTACTTTCCGACAGGTTTTAATTTTCATTATCGTAAGTGCATACATTGCAAATGAAAGGTCTTTAAAAAGGTGTATCTCAATTTGTTTCATATTTTATACTTTTTGATAATTTTATTCCAAAGTCGTGTATCGTTTCTTTTGTTGATTAGTATAGTTTAAATATTGCATTAAACACTTGTGTTTCCTTGTTTATAAAACTGTGTCAAACATTGATTGTCAATCTGTCGAAATATTTACAGATTTAGGCAAAAAACTAAA
The DNA here is from genome assembly GCF_965363235.1 of Mytilus galloprovincialis. NCBI lineage: Eukaryota > Metazoa > Mollusca > Bivalvia > Mytilida > Mytilidae > Mytilus > Mytilus galloprovincialis. Next base: position 3,434,671 of record NC_134850.1, read on the forward strand.
CCTTATTATGTAATGCTATTATACAACCAAACATCGTGAATTATAGTTAATATATCTCAAAATAGCATAACCTGGTTTTTTTTGTTTACATTATAAATAAGTCATTTGTAAGCTATGGTGATGTAATTTCCTTTAAATTATATTTTCTATGTGAATACAGAATAGTATAAAATACAATTTTGCTCATACTAATTTGAAAGTTTGAAAGAAAATACAAATTAAAGTTGTTGATTAACTACAATCTCAAAAGCCTGTTTTTATTTAGGTGCGATATGTGTTTTTCTGTAAAATCTCTGTTCGTTCCTATTTCAAACAGACGTACTAATAATTCCGAATACGCAATATACTTTAACTTTGTAATTTGGTTATAAATGGCAAGAAACATTGCAAATGGAGTATTTTGCAAACTACCTCAAGATTTAAATAATTATAGTTTAGTACGTCAGACGCGCGTTTCGTCTACATAAACTCATCAGTGACGCTCATATCAAATTAGTTATAAAGCCAAACAAGTACAAAATTGAAGAGCATTGAGGATCTAAAATTCCAAAAAGTTGTTGTGTCAAATACGTCTAAGGTGAAACCGACCTAAGAATGTGAATAAATACATTTAGAGTTGGATTTACACATCTGCCTTGTATTGATTCTAGATAGGTTCTTTATAAGTAATTACAGTTTAGAGAAGGAAGTAGGTAAATTAGAACAGATCATTAATTATTTTGTCAAACCATTGATATCACGACAATATCTCTAAGTGATAATGTCAGACGATGGTACACACATATTGTCTTGGGGAGGGATAAATGGAACTTTTTAAAACATCGCTTCCTTAAAGGGGCACTAGTTACGAGATATCAAATATATATTATTATTTTTTGGCCCAAACAATGATGAAACACAAATAATGAAATAAGAATTCCTTTATAGTAGCCAATAAGGTGATAAAAGAACTTAAAGATAATATGATTTTTTTTATGAAATACATTTAAATTGTTTACCTTTAATTCTCGTAGTCTGTTATATACATTTGGAGCTGAACCATGAACATGGTGAATACTCGTAATATCTGCTTTCGTTTCCAATTTTAACAACATGTACTTGTACATGTACAACACGTACACAAGATTTTACATTAAAATAAAACAACAGCCGTTGGTAACTATTCTATCACATTATTGATAAGATTGTCTATGTTAAGTTAAGTTAAATTGTTTACCTGTCATTCTCTCAGCTTGTTATAGAAATGTGTTTTCCCGTAATATCAACTTTCGTTTTTATTTGAATAACACGTAGTTATAGCACCTACGCAATACTTTCTTATTTGAATTTAAAAACCCAGGTATATCAAACATGGTGAAAAGGAAAACGAAGATATAATGAAAAAATGTGTTCACACGTGACAAATAAGGTATTAGTGTGTTTGTTTATCTTCATATTACACTTTAATATTATTCAAATATGTGTTTACATGGACAGTAGAACGTTAATATTTATCACTGTATGTTTTAATTTGTTGATATAAATTATATATATTAAAGATTGAAATGCCATAATAGTTATCAAAAGTACCAGGATTTTAATTTAGTACGCCAGACGCGCGTTTCGTCTACATAAGACTCATCAGTGACGCTCATATCAAAATAGTTATAAAGCTAAACAAGTACAAAATTGTAGAGCATTGAGGATCTAAATTTCAAAAAAGTTGTTGTGCCAAATACGTCTAAGCTAAAACCTACCTAAGAATGTGAATAAATACATTTAGAGTTGGATTTACACATCTGCCTAATATTGATTCTAGATATGTTCCTTATAAGTAATTACAGTTTAGAGAAGGAAGTAGGTAAATTAGAACAGATCATTAATTATTTTGTCAAACCATTGATAACATGACAAGATATGTAAGTGATAATGTCAAACATAGGTGCACACTTATCATATATTCATCAAAGGAATATTCGAAACTTTATTATTTTGTAAGGCTTTCGACTGTGTTCTATTGGACACCTATTGTTATAGACCAGACTCATATAGATGCTAGTTATACTTGTAACTCACGGGTCTCTAAAGATTGATTTAAGCTCTACTAGTCTAGTCGGTGATGGTGATGTTTTTTTCAGTCCGTTTGTCGCATGTCAAAAATAATTCATTCATTTCATCAGAATTATTGTAACATATATCTCTGTCTGTAAAAGAGATAAAAAAAATAAACTTTCGAAGTGTAAATAACATCATAAAAAAAACAAAACACAACAACAAACGGGGTTGGTCTTAGGTGCTCCCGTCGTATTGCACATATAAGTAAAAACCCAGTGATGATTAAAAAAATAATTTGAATCTATTTTATCTATTTCATCATATAATTAGATACAAAATTAAACTTTCGAATGCAAAAGTGTAAATAAAATCATGAAAAAAAGAAGTAAAATGACCCCCTCCCCCCTTAAAAAAAAACAAAAAAAAACAAACAAAAAAACAACCAAAAACACACAACAACATCCTTATAAAAAACGGGTTTGATCTTAGGTGCTCCCGTCGTGTTCCTTATGTAAGTAAAAACCCAATGATGATTAAAAAAATTAATTTGAATCTATTTTATCTATTTCATCATATAATTAGATATTAATTAAGCAACTGACGACATCATATGGATGTATTGTTATATGTAGTGGGGATTTACATTCAATTTGGACGCAGTAGTGCGAAACTTCCTGTTTTGATTGTGAACCTTTTGTTAAACAATTAAACAATTAAAATATTGGTAACAATAGCTCTTTAGCACAATGAACTTAAGGTATACGTTTTACAGATCTCTATTTAAATGTTTACGTATTGCCTGACTGGCTTCATTTGAAATGATAAAAAACCGATCAAAAGATATTTTATGATACTGTGTTTTATTCATCTCGTGGTGATATATTCAGGAATCAGATTAAATTTTAAAGATCTGCACAATAATTTTACCAAAATGTTAACAATTCTATGTTTATTCTTTCTTTGTGTAAATTGTACTTTTTCGTTTTATTCTGGACATTGTAATATTTCATTAAGTATGAACGGAATGAGATGTGATTGTAGTTCGAGGGATCTAACATTTATACCAACAGAATGTCCACGAAATACATCAGAGTTATATCTGGCTAACAATGACCTTGACCTTTTAGGTAAGGAAACATTTACTAGATATACACAACTCATCTTTCTAGATATAAGTGACTGTAATATAACGTCAATCGACCAATCAGCTTTCAATAATTTGACACAATTAAAAAACCTGAAATTTTTAAATAATCCATTGAAAAAATTTCAAAGTAACGTTCTTGCACCATTAACTGAGCTAAGAGTTCTTTCCATTTCACATATTTTGCTGTCAACGTATCCAAGAGAGTCCTGGTCTGATGTTTGCAGAATTACAGCATTGGTTTGTGATGATGGCCCATCAAATGGAACATTTTCTGAGATATTTTCTGCCATGAAAAATCTAAACTACTTCGAAGTTGATTATCAGAGTGTTGTTATACATAACTTTACCTTTCAATCATTCAAAAGGACGCCTTTAAAGCAATTAAATATCAATGGTCATTTACGAGTGATAGAAATCGATGCTTTTGCACCGTTAGAATTACTTTCTAGTCTTATCATTCCAAATCAAAATTTTCTAAAACTATCAAAAACATTACCAGCTTTGCACGTGTTTGAAAATCGACAAATGAATGAATTGGATTTGCGCAATAATTTTAAAAATTATGGTGAATATGTTATTTCGGCTGATCTATTTGCATATATCGGTAACATTTGCGTAAAAAGATTATCTTTGGGTTGGAATGGCATTAGGAGGATAGATGCAACTGCCTTTCAGAAAATGAAATACAAACATTGTCTTGAATCTTTGAACTTAAATCACAATGACTTTGATTATCATCAGGATCTTATTGTATTATATTTGAATTTCTTAATTAATATCAAAAGAATAGACATTTCTGAGATATCTAGTAGATCTATTGAAAACATTCGAGAACAAAACACTAATGGCACAAGAACGCTGGACCACAGAGTTATATTAAATACTCGACCAGATTGGTCTATCAGACTACCTTCTTCACTCGAATTTCTAAATGCATCATTTATAATCGGACGAAATAATGTGATAAACAGTATAACAATCAAGGGTATTACAAGATTGAAGATCATTGATTTTACATACTCATCACTTGACGACTGCAATTACACAATAAATGGACTTCAGAACGTGTTAATACTTAATATTTCACATTTCAAATGTGGTGTTTTAAATCCATACCTTCTACAATCTGCCGTCAATTTGAAACAGTTGATAATGCAAAGTTCTTCACTAAGTATTGGCCTAAAAGATGATCACCACAGTAAATTCCTCCATGGACTCAAACGTTTGCAGTATGTAGACTTTTCGAGAAATGCATTTGAAGACCAATTCAGAACTTCAACATTTAAAAGTCAATTAGACAGTGTGCAATCTTTGATACTTGAAGGAAATTTATTCACAAGTGTTCCCTTAAATTTAGACGACTTCAACTGTCTAAGTTTCCTTAACATCAGAAATAACAAGATAGCCTACTTGATAACTAAAGAAATTAACGCCATTGAAGTGCTATTCAGAAAATCAAATAGAACAATGACAGTCTTATTAGATGGCAACCCTCTTGTGTGTACTTGTGCTTCATTAGATTTTGTAGAATGGTTATTTACTACTAAAGTGAAACTTGACAGCAATGGTAGTTATTCGTGTGTCGGAAACGATGGAAATATTACAACAACAAATGCTGTCTACAATCACTTGCGAATTTTTAGAATAAGATGTATAACGAAAGTATTGGTTATTTTTTCAGTAACATTGTTCGGTGTGCTTCTTTTATTCATTCTAGTTGGATATCGTTACAAATTGCACCTACAATACTTTTGTTTATTTATCGGAATGGCCAATCCACTTTTCATGAAGTCAAAAGAAGAAAAACTTGAATATGATGCATATGTAGCTTATTGCGATGGGGACTATGAATGGGTATATGAACCTTTGCGCATATTTCTCGAAGAGAGACGGAACTATAAACTTCTTTTGTTAGATAGAGGCGATGTCCTCGCTGGAGAACACAGACTTTTTGCTTTAAACAATTCGATTCCAAAATGCAAAAAGATAATCTTAGTAATTTCAAAAGAGTTTGTAAACAACGATTGGGCTTACTATGAAGCTACTGTTGGAATTGAACATTTTCTGGGATTACAAGCAAGAATAATTGTTATAAACCTAGAAAATATAACCAAAACAGATATTCCGCAATGTGTACTTCAAATGATGGCACTGGATGCTAATGACCACATTCGTAAAACAGACACATTAAATGAAAATAACATTTTCTGGAAATGTTTAGATCAAGCAATGAAACGTTAATGAAGGACAGTGTCGTTATGGCTTTTTTCAATTGATACTATTCGACAATTTTCATTTTATGTTCATTGCACTCATGATTTGTCAGTGTAAAGCATATGCAAATAAATTAAACATTAAAAACCTGCACGGTGGTACTTAAAGTATGATGACAATTATATTCATCAAAGGAACAAAAGAAACCTTTGATATTAAAATCAGACCTGATGTGCTTGCAGGAATAAACAACAACTTTACAATAACAAAAAAATAATACAACTAGAACACACCCGCGAAATCGTTGGCATATACAGCTTGTAAACTGTTGTAGAATGATTTTTTGTAAAAGAAATTATGTATGGAGAATTTCATAAAAGGTCTAAAAAATCCTCTCCCTTTTTCGATATTTGTTTCCTTTCTGTTAAATTCAATTATTTCCGTGTTTCTGGCCTCAGACCACAATTATTCTTCTCCTTTGTTACAATGCATCTTTTGGTAAAAGTCTAATTAAATTAAAATTTGCACCGCTTCAAACATGAAATAAATGTAACTGCTTATATATACCACTATTAGTCTAATAAAATATGATTCTAAGACAACCCATCATTATTATTTTTCTTTTGAGAGCCTTATTAAAATGCCAATGGTAGGATATGAATCTTGTATAAATGACTACGACCGACTTAGACTAACTTGAGGGGTAGTCCTCTGGTCCTTTCCCCGGAATCCCGGGCTTAAAAACATAAAATTCCGAGATGCAGAATTTAAGGAAATTCATATGCCGAAATCCCGAAATCGAAAAATATATTCCCTGATCCTGTAGATCAATCTCCAAAACCCGGGCTTGAAAACACCCGATTCCGACGTCCCGAAAAAGGTTTTGCCTCCCTCTAATATAGCTACCCTACTTTCATTTTTGCCAAATCACTACTTTCACTTTCAACGATTAATTTGTATGCCCCATTTATGGGCATGATATTTTCTAGTCTGTGCATCCATTCGTTAGTTCGTCCGTCCATCTGTCCCGCTTCAGGTTAAACATTTTGGTAGTGGTAGTTTTTGATGAAGTTAAAGTCCAATCAACTCGAAACTTAGTAAATACAGTGCCGATGTGGAATCCGTGTACTTGTTCCACATGTTTTACTTTTTTAATATATATGCAACTGGTATGACCCCTTAAATAGTAAACATTTCAAAGAAAACAGTAGACAGAATACAGAGAGTCTCTATATATTAAAGTAGTATAATCGTAGTTTACATGTCGATAAACGCAAAAAAAATAATTGTCCTCTCTAAGGAGGTATAATAGTTGTGGTTCTTGCTATCTAAACACCATGATATGGAGAACGCTCGGATTGGCTTATTTATTTTTCATTTTTGTTATTTATCATACGATTGGTTGTACTTGTGTATGTTTCAAACCGGAAGTCTTATCTATGACTAAAAGTCAGTCTGGTGACGGAATCAATATTCGGACTCCTTTTTTGTCGTTTTTCTCCAAAAATAACTCAATCTGAATAATCATAAAAATGGATGACAAATACGACTATGTATGTTACCTATAGTACACAGAGGCATGATGATTAATTTATCGTGGAAGGAAGAGAAGCGACACACAAAATGAGGTCTTCTCGTTTAATAGTATAGAAATGGATTTTACGAACTGATTACATGTCAAATGTATAATATCATTGTCGGGTAATCGCTTATATATAATTAAACTAAAAAATATGCTTGACATGACGTCTTTTGGTCAATATACGTGCATTTCAATATTTTATTAGGTGACATCACACATGATTTCTGATGATTAACACAAAAGTAATAATTTTGGAATCTTGAATAAACCGACTATTTATGCAAAGACATATTCATTGCTCCTATCTTATGTTTTTCTTATTGGAATTTGGCGTCCATGATGCAGGTAACTTCAAGAAAATGCTTCGGACGCAACTCATTTTTAAAGTTTTACTTTCATTTATACAATTTCTAAATTACTAGTTACAATAGTTATCACAGGTACCAGGATTATAATTTAATACGCCAGACGCGCGATTCGTCTTCATAAGACTCATCAGTGACGTTCAGATCAAAATAGTTATAAAGCCAAACAAGTACAAAGCTGAAGAGCATTAAAATTCCAAAAAAGGTGTGTCAAATACGGCCAAGGTAATAATTCCTGGGATAAGAAATTCTTAGTTTTTCGAAAAATTTTAAGTTTTGTAACAGGAAATTCATAAAAATATACAAATAATTGTAATTATGAAAAAAAAACCCATGTCACATCATTTTGTCAAACAGACATGCTTGATTGTATGCTTATTATGTGTATGGTACAAAACATATATTTTTATTTAAAGATTCAATAGTTTTACATTTTAAAAAGACATAGCGACATTGCATACATTACAAGGTCAGGAAATTATGTTAAGTAAAGCAATGTTCTTTGTTTTCTTCCCATTTAAATACCACTTCCTTATATCAATATTCAGATCGATATCTTTCTCGTTGAACATTACCTTAATATATATCAGGTAAAGAGTACGAACAATTTGAAGTATAGGTTGAAATGAATGACACTATTTTAATACACATAACGGAAATCCTTCCGTTATAAGAGCTCCTCTTTTCCTCTTTCATGTATAACACAAATGAATCTGAATTGTCTTATTTTAACAGTTTAATTGTTTTAGTACATTGTGATAGATGCAAAATATAGAATGTACAAACCAAATATCATTTTGTATATTTAAATATATATTCTTTCATAACCAAAGGTTGTTATCTTACACTAATTGATGCAGTCTAACATTATATCATTTCTTTAGAAGAAGAAAAAACCTAACAATCTTTTGTAGAACATCAGAAAAATGTTGGAAACCTTAACATAATGTATCGTCATTGAAAACTTACTCAAGTATTGCTGCATTTCAAAAGAGTCAACCACTTAATATTTCCTCGGTCGCACCCACCTCACAGACTTAAACAAAAAATCAAGATTTGAAGAGGAAAACATCATAATTTAATTTCATCTCACCTTTCAGTTATTGCTTTGTTAAATAAATTTAGACTTTGCTTGTTCTCGTCAATATATGTACAAAATAGTCCAAAGAACAAGTTTATTACCACGAAATGGCCTTAGTACCATATACATGCCGAACATGATAAAAGTGGAAGTTACATTCTTATTTTAACAAAAAAAAAAATAGTATGATTGCCAGTAAAACTTCTTAATACCTTCATATACTAAGTTCCGTAATTTAAGTAAGTAGAATTTCACGCATAATCATTAGCAAAGACCAAGTCAATAAAAAAATGAGAATGGAATGAACTAATACTCGGTACAGATCTCACAAAACTCACAATCTCACAGAATCCAACATTTTCTACATTTGATAATGCCTGTACCAAGTCAGGAATATGACATTGGTTGTCCATTTTATCATTTGATTTTGCCATTTGATTACTGATTTTCCGTTTTGAATTTTCCTCGGAGTTCAGTATTTTTGTGATTTTATTTTTTACTGACAGCTAGTTCATAGACAATAATATGAAGAAAAATAAAAACATTCGTCTAAGATTAAATGTAACTTCTTTTTATAAGACAAAACAATACAATAAAGGTTAAGGTAATCTTTTCCTGGTTAAGAAAATCCTTAGTTTTTCGAAAATTTCAAAGTTCTGTAAACAGGAAATTTATTAAAACGACCACACAATTGATATTCATGTCAACACCGTAGTGCCGACTACTGGACTGGTGAAAAGTGTTGTTGATCTGCTAAAATAATGTTTATAGATCTTATACGAATAATACCAGACAAACTTTGGAGGGATAGAATCAATTAGGTTTTCCCCTTCCATCGAGCATGTTTATTCTTTTAGTTAGTATTTTTCATTATCAAGTCAATATATTATGTTTTACAATATCAGGATTCTCATGAAGGTCTACAGCTGGTAACAGGAGAACGTTTTTTGATACACAACACAGGCCTACACTTTATTTGTGAATTACGTTTCTGTGTGTGTTACATTTTATTGTTGTGTCATTGTTCTCCTCCTATATTTAATGCGTTTCCCTGATTTTTAGTTTGTAACCCGGATTTGTTTTTTTTTCTATCGATATATGAGATTAAAACAGCGGTATACTACTGTTGCCTATATTTAGAATGATTGGGCGACAAGGACTCCTCACCAGAAGTATTCTAACAGTCTGTATAATGTATCCTAGATGAAGCGTACAATTCTGCTACAAGGAGTCTGTTGCTACTGAATTCAATATGAGGTCTGTCAATTCAATTGAACTACCGAAATAATGATGTACTTACCAGATAAAATCAAATTGATTAAATATATATTTTTTGAGTAATAAAAGAGGTGATAAAAGAGCAATCGAAATTCATTCTGAGTTGCATAGCTATCTGTTTGCATGGAATAATTTTCCTTTATAATTTACCTGTTGTAGAACGAAAATAGAAGAGCAGATTCTTTAATATATATTGATTGTCCATGTATTCATTTGTCATTAGTTTCGATTTGATATTAATAATTTCAAGCTCTATATCTGTGTAGAACGTTGTTAAAAAAGTCAACTCTCAGTAAAATACTGATTTCCACGGAAAATTCAAAACGGAAAGTCCCTGATCAATTTATTTGTTGAAACAAATGTTATTAAGTAAATGACCATCAGGTCTTATTTTGGAGAAAGGAGGTTAAAACGAAACGTATCCTTCGAGACAGTGTCATTGACCGTTCATTTGTATTGAACCGGATACATGAAACCAAAAAACTGTTTTCCCCACGTAAATAGATATAAGAAGACGTGGTATGAGTACAAGTGTCAATGAGACAACTCTCCATTAAGGTAATTTATAAGTATAAACTTAACATAGATACCAAGATTAAATTTTGTCTTCCCGCCAGGCGCGCTTTTCGGCTACAAAAAAAAAACCTCATCTGTGACGCTCTAATCTAAAACAAATAAAATACAGCTTAGGTACAATGTAATATATATTGCTCAGGTCAAAAAGTCTTAGTATTTCAAAAACTCAAACGTTTTGTAAACAGTAAATTTTAAAGTTAATCGTTCGATGTCAAAGTACGGTCTTCAACATGAGGTTTGGCTCACATCAAACCGAATGCTAAAAAAGTACTAGATAAAGTAAAACCATTTAGACGAAAAAAACAACTGTATTATCTCTTAAATTTTTTTTTACAAGAAACGAGAAACACTTATGAACCACATCAACAAACGACAACTACTAAATATCAGATTCATGACAGGAACATTTAAACCAATTTAGCAAAAAGGTCGATATACGACAATGAATGTAAACAATAGAGATCTTCTATCATGTGTTATAAATAAGGGAAATGGAAATATATTATAAACGATGTGGAGATCTCAACTCTAAGTTATGATTTGATTTTGAGTTACTATATATGTCAAGTGATATCCAACTCAATTATGACTTAACCAAGGAACACACAGCATTGCTTGTGTATTCAACGAATCTTTTGATAATTTTGAAACTCCCATTTTTCAGTACGATAGTTACTTTAAAAATGGAGCTCGAGATATTTTGAACCTAAACTAACAAGAGAGGCGAAAGACACCAAGAAAAAAATATATAGACTAATAAGTCGAAAACATACTGATAATCCAATGGCATAGAAACCCGATTAATTACCAAAAACAATGAAATGTGCAGCAGTACTAGCCCAATGACCCTGCTACACACGTGACATCAATTAAAGTGAGAAAATTGTCTTCACTAATAACCAATAACGTTAAAACAGTAGGACAACAAAACTACATTCAGTATTTCACAAATGTATTCATGTGTATGTAGGACTCTTAAGTGCAATGGGGACGCTAAAGTACAATAGTCACGCTAAAGTGCGATGGTATACGCTATAGTGCGATTCTTCCATACGCTTAAGTCCAATGATCTGCAAAAGTATAGGTGTATGAAACTTAGTTGGATTATGACGTTATCAGTGTTCATACAAACTAAAAATGAACACACCGGAAAACAAATCACAATTAATTCATTAAGAACTTTTAAACCAGAGGTCAATAACTAAATTACATTAAACATAACCGTGCTTCGATGGCTGAAACAGAGGGGATTCATTTTGGTAGTTGGAAGAAGAGCTTGGATCCTGCAGTCGACCGTTTTACTTTAGGCTCTAAAGATACAAGTAGTCTTCACATTAATATCTTGTATCTTGGTTTTATTGGAAACAAACGGATACATTTGAATTATTGTTAATTCTGCAGTTTTCTTTGAGGTCCCCGTTAGAATATTGTCAATTTTATTGAAAAGTAACGTCGTCAAAACAAATAAAGCCACATATATGCATGCGTAAATTATCAATTGTCGGCTTAAACTAATGTAAATATAACATGGATGCGAAGTTGCTACAATAAAAAGAGAAAATGAGGCTCAGCGAAAATCGCCTTTTTCTAATAATTTATTTAAAATATGCATCAAATAAATGTTATATTTTCCGACAATAAACGAATTTTGTATTTGTGATTTAAAAGGACGGTAGTAAGGGAAGGTGTTACCATGAGTGAAAGACTACAACGTGTGAACGGCAAGCTACCCCAGTTATCACAATATTTAACACGCCTGAATTGTTTTTCATTTACAAGAAATATCGTAAGTTGTAACACCTAAACTACCTTTTTAGCAATTATAACCTTGTTGGTCTTTAACTCTTTATATATCATTCACTTAAGACTACTGTTAAATTATTATGCCTATCACATATGGTATACCTTATAATACCAGATTTTAAAAAAGGAATTGAATGTTCATTAACTTTTTTCAAAGCCCTCGAACCTTACCCTATTGGTCCATCGCACTTTAGCGTGATTTACCATCGTACTTAAGCGTGAGACAACATCGTACTTTAGCGTAGACCATTGCACTTTAGCGTGGCCATCGCACTTTATAGTACCATCGCACTTTAGAGTCCTACATATACAATATGTGTTAATGTAATGCCATCTGTTGATGTATAGGGTAGCTTAATTTCGGAACATTAAAAAAATCTTAAAATGCCACTAAACAGATAGTCATTATATCAGAAAAAACAAAAACATTATTTGTATTTCATTTCTTATTGAAAATTGTCGCATTGATGTATACTCCTTAAACTACAATTACTCAATCGTGTATAAATATAAAGCCAACTGATTTAAAAAAAAATTCCACATAAACATATTATACATTACAGTAAAAATATAGAAAATCGGGTCGGCCTTTTATGGTTTACTTTTTACAAAAACAAAAAATGAAAACAACACGTTTAATGCTTCCGAAGCGCTTTTCTTGCTTTACCTTTATCAGGAACGCTCAGAGCCAAATATTTACATTGCCATCCCTTTAAACAGAATAATACCTTTTTAAATATTAGTATCAAAACAGTAATGGCTATTTAAAAATATTGGTTTTTTTTAAATAATCCAAATGATATTTGGGTGGTAATGTAAAGTATGTTTGGTTGAATCCACAGCAGTTACATTTTTAAATAAAAGAAATTTTATTTATTTATGCATTTAATTTGTGTCACTCATCCTAACCTTTACTTCAATGTTCGAATGCTTTTACCTGTTAAAATATGTAATTTTATACGAAATAGATTTGGGTATAAGGAAGTGGTATTTAAAATGAAAGAAAACCGTTATCGTTTAAATTCACATAAACTTTACTATTGCATGCAACGTTGTCACATCCTGTTAGAATATTTAATTTATATTGAACAAAATACACGTGGTTTGCATGCGTCACGGTACAAGGAACTTATATCAAACACATATTTCACAAAACAGTTTCACATTTTTCAATGAAAGTCACGTGATGTTTGTTTGTTTGTTTTCGTTGGGTACTTCAATATTGGTGATTGATGCGCTGCATTTTGGTACTTCCTATTTTCCTTTTTCATTGGATACTTGGGTGTTAGTGATTGATGCGTTGAATGTTTTGTTCTTCCCCTTTCCTTCGTGTGAAGGCTTTGATAAATAACAATTTCACTTCCAAATAAATGTAAAATTTAAACTCTACACGATTTAAAAAAATATTCAAAAGGAGTAGGTCCGGTAAGGGCCGATTTTGGCCCCAAATTTCAGTTTCATCTAACGAGATATTTAAGTCACTTTTAAAACACTTAAGTGTTTATTTCAATTGATTCGATTAGTTTATGTAAAAGATTTTAACTGATTCAGTCATTAAAAACGCTCCGATTGAAGCTTAAATATGAAAAAGCTATCAAACATGCCAAAAAACGTCACTTTTCAGATGGTTTTCGTCAAAAATGAAAGTGGCCGCATCTGTGTTCATCCTCGACCTTTATATATGTTATGTATTATCATCAAATACAACTTACATTTCAATATTATGAATGAACACGAATGCGGCCACTTTTATTTAAGACGGAAACTGTCTAAAATTCAACTAAAATGCTATAATTTAGCATGACTTTATGATTCTAGTACACGATATATGTGCATTGTATTGTCAAAAACAGCACATATTCATGTAGCAGAAGCATTCTACTTTCCAAAAAATAGCTAAAAGATTACATTTTCACAATTTTGCAAAACTGCTTAATTTTGGGGCCAAAAAGGGGTCTTACTGAACCTACTCCTTTATTTTTCTTAGGGGCTAGTATTCCCCATTGAACAAAGTATGATAAATGTAATATATTGATGTCTTTCTCTTCTTTTTTTCTAAAACAAAGACCACTAACGTAAATATCCAAGCATAAATAAAGGAAAAAAGTATGAATTCGAAAATTGTTTGATATTATAATCTAATCATTTATCATTTATAATTTGACAAAATGACAATGTTGTCTTCATTAACGCTTCATGGCTAGATCCAAACATTACCAGAAAGTGTTATTTTCATTTAATGTGTCTGTTTTTCGAATGTGATCATTGGCGTCCAGTTACACCATTTGCATTACACATTGCGGTATATCTGATTTGGTAATACTATCCAAGCTTATAACAATTATTTTTGCTTGCAACCCCTATAAAATGCCCAATCCCAACAGTAGCTTCATAGCTCGCTCATTCATTGTTCACAAACTCATTTGAAATAATTAAGATCATCTTTTTACATTTTGAAATAGAATTACTTATGGCAAGTCTATTTTGACCAGGCCGTACATCCCCATCTCCTCTGTCTGACAAAAGAAGTGTATAATTTCGTCTCTCTTCAAGAAATGAACGCAAAGGTCCATACACCCATTTATTATCGCCATCACAATAAGCTACATATGCATCATATTCAAGTGCTTCTTCTTTTGACTTTCGGAAAAGTGGATTGGCCATTTCGATAAATAAACAAAAGTATTGTAGATGCAATTTGTAACGATATCCAAGTAGGATAAATAATAGAAACACACCGAATAAAGTTGCAGAAAAAATTAACCATATTGTCGTTATACATCTTATTCTCATAATTCGCCAGTCATTGTAGACAACATTTGTTTTTGTGATATTTCCATCGTTTCCGCCACACGAATAACTACCATTGCTGTCAAGTTTCACTTTAGTAGTAAATAACCATTTTACAAAATATAACGAGGCACAAGTACAAACAAGAGGGTTGCTTTCTAATAAGACTGTCATTGTCTTATTTGATTTTTTAAAAATAGCACTTCAATTGCGTCTATTTCCTGTGAAGTCAAATAAGCCATCTTGTTGTTTTTCAGATTAAGGAGCCTAAGCCGGTTAAAGTCATTGAGTTTTAATGGAATAGTTGTGAATAAATTCCCTTCAAGTATCAAAGATTGCAAACTGTCAGTTTGACTTTTGAATGTTGACCTTCTGAATTGGTCTTCGAATGCATTCCTTGAAAAGTCTATATACTGCAAACGTTTGAGTCCATGGAGGAATTTTCCATGGTGATCATCTTTTAGACCAATACTTAATGAAGAACTTTGCATTATCAGTTGTTCCAAATTTAAACCCGAGCAAAGAAATTCAGGATTTAAAACACTGCATTTGAAGTGTGACATATTTAGAACTCTCACGTTCTGCAATCCGTAAATATGATAGTTGCAGTCGTAAAGTGAAGAGTATGTTAAATCAAATAAAATTACGACGTTACTTTAGCGGACAGAGTGCCTAGAATTACATGCTTCGGACGGGTAGCACATTCTGCTTCACATTAGGTACCAGTGTAGTTGATCATGTTAGTATATAAGTGGGTTCGTGTTGCTTTTTCTTTAGTTTTCTATGTTGTGTCATGTGAACTATTGTTGGTCTGTTTGTCTTTTTCATTTTTAGCTATGGTGTTGTCAGTTTATTTTCGATTTTTGAGTTTAACTGTCCCAAAAGTCGAATTCAGGAGGTCACATACGTGAAAAATGAACGGGAAAGTTATCACGACATTAGGAACATACATGACGCCTCTTCTGACCTTTGTTAGTCTTGTATGATTTTTAATTTTAGTTTCTTGTATATAATTCGGAGGTTAGCATGACGTCCATTATCACTGTACTAGTAAACATATTTTTAGGGGCCAGCTGAAGGACACCTACGGGTGCGGAAATTCTCGCTACATTGAAGACCAATTGGTGGCCTTCGGCTGTTGTCTGCTCTATGGTTGGGTTGTTGTCGCTTTGACACATTCCCCATTTCCTTTCTCAATTTTATGATGTCTACTATGAAACAGATAATCAATAGCTAAATTGTAGCAACCAACTCGTGAAGGCGTCCGAATAAATTACAAAGGGATTATTTTAGCTTGATCATTTGTAACGATCGGGTTAATCTTTATGAGAAGCAGCTCTCTATCAAGAAACTCATGATAGGAAATACAAGCCCGGAAATATCGTAGAAAGTCGGATATATATACTCCCTATACAGGCGCTGCTTGACGTTGCTACATATAAACTTCACAATTGGGAAGCTGAAATAATCTCTTTTGTTTAATGTTTTGTCCGCTACCAACCCCCAGTGTCAATTTATAGATGTAGGTCCAGGTATGAATGCTTAACATTTAATCATTTGTTGTACATCGGCTTCTTTTATAGCAAACTACATGTATACTATATTGATTCAAAATTAAGAATGGAAATAGGGTATATGACAAAGCGACAAAAACTAAACCAAAGAAAAAAAAAGTAAAATCACCCGAAGACCACCAATGTGTCTACAATACAGCGGAAAAAAAACCGCCAACGAGGCGTCCTAAAGCTTGACCCTAAACAAAAGTATGTACTAGTCCATTGATAATGGACGTCATACTAAACTTCGAAATATATGAACTTTTCATGTGCGTTAATACCCGCATCATATATACATGTACCAGGATATAACTTTTGCATTTGTGCAAGATGCGCGTTTCGTCTACAAAGACTCAGTAGCGACACTCGAATCAAACAAAGTTAAACATTTGAATAATGTAAAAGGCATTTCATATGGTCTGTAGTAGTCTGAAGTATTTGCAATACTACTACATTTTATTTGATTTTCATGCATAGAGTTTAAAACAAATATTACGGGGTTTTTTAAACGTCCAACAGTAAAGGTCTACTTTTTTTATGTGCATTGAATTAATGCCATGTTGAACGCTAGTCATTTGTACTTTCTATACATAGGTTGGACAAGTGAATCTTATATCAATACAGTTTTCGGAATGAACAAACTAGTATGCATTCAAACTTTAAACGTTCTTCTTTGTAACTTCAATTTTTAAGAGTAAGAAATTATTTTAAACAACGAAAACATGTTTTGTCCGTGAGTTTTTGGTGCAAGTGAATACATTTTCAATATAAAATAGCGAACTTATTTCATATGGAGCGACCTTGATAAAGTTTTAGTGAAAAAACATTTTAGTGTCTTTTTAACATCATATTTGATCAGTAATAAGAAATTTCATTTATTTTTTGTATTATAATGGTGTCATTCATTGAAACCTATCGACACATTCGAATAATTTTACCTGCTATATAAGGTAACATTATACGAATTAGATTTGGGTATAAAGAAGTGGTTTTTAAAATGTAGGAAAACCGTTACCGTTTAAATCACATGACACTTTCCAATTACATGCAACGTAGTTACATCCTGTTAGAATATTTAATTTTGATTGAACAAAATACATATAGTTTGCCTGCATCACAGTACAATGAACTTATATAAAACACAATTTTACAAAAAAAATAATGTGATATATTTCAATAACTGTCATCATGCTCAAGTGATATTTAGCTTGTTTATTTTCGCCGGATATTGGGATCTTGGTGATTGATGCGTTGAATTTTAGTACTTCCTGTTATCCTTGTCCTGATAGATATAAATCTTTTAACTTTATATGATTTTAAAATATTTTACACTGCTTCAGCCTTTATTTTCTGAGTCATTCCGCATGAAAAAAGAGTATGTGGTATGATTGCCAATGAGATAACTCTCCACAAGAGACAAAACTGACAAAGAAATTAACAACTATAAGGTTACTAAGCCAAAAAAATCATGCTCTATATCGATGTAAACGTTAAATGTGAATAGATCAAGGAAACCGCAAATACCGCAATAAAAATATCGACATGACATTTTCTTAAAATTGCACACAGATTAATTGGAAGATAATACTGTATATACCTGGTTAACCTGCACAAAAAGACTTTTAAATGGTTATTTTCACGAAAAGACAAATACGTGTACACTTGACAAAAGCAGATGGGTGTGCTCGACAACTGAGGTTTAGAAATAAGTATACTTTCGAAATGTGTATCATACTAATGATTGTTTTTTGGAAAACTCTGAAAATGGGTGACTTGAAGGACCTTTCGATTAGGAATGTACATGATTTTTGCCAAATTATTTTATTGATATGCAGCAAAAATTGGCAGGTTTTAATTTTCAGGTTTTCAAGCTTCTTAAGCAATTATCTTGAAAAAATACTGAACATAAACCATCGTGTATTTGCATGTATATTTCGAATAACATAGTTTAACATGTACATGGTTAACAAATAATAACTTTAAAATGCACAATCATTATTCAGATATAACTTTTGATCAGTATCGTCATCGATATTGTTTTGTGATTGTCTTTCTCCACCCTATCATAAAACGAATTTTCTATTATTTTCGTTCACTGAATGTATCAAACTGTTGTCTTTTTCTTCTTTTTTTCTAATACAAAGCTCACTCATTAAGATAGCCCAGAATATTCAATGGAACCAGTTTAAATGTGAAAATTGTTTGATATTATAATGTTATCATCTATCATTTCTTAATGACAAAGTTGTTATCATTAACGTTCCATGAATTTATCCAAACATTTCCAGAAAATTTTATTTTCATTTAATGTGTCTGTTTTACGAATGTGGTCATTGGCATACAATGACATCATTTGAAGAACACATTGTGGTATTTCTGTTTTGGTTATATTTTCTAGGTTTATAACAATTATTCTTGCTTGTTATCCCAGGAAATGTTCAATCCCAACAGTAGCCTCATAGTATGCCCAATAATTGTTCACAAACTCTTCTGAAATAACTAAGATTATCTTTTTGCATTTTGGAATTGAATTGTTTAAAGCGAAAAGTCTATGTTTTCCAGCAAGGACATTTTCTCTATCTAACAAAAGAAGTTAATAATTTCGTCTCTCTTCGAGAAATAAGCGCAAAGGTCCATATAACCATTTATAGTCGCCATCGCAATAAGCTACATATTCATCATATTCAAGTGCTTCTTCTTTTGACTTCCGGAAAAGTGGATTGGCCAATCCGATAAATAAACAAAATTATTGTAGGTGGAATTTGTAGCGATAACCAATTAGAATAAATAAAAGAAGCACACCAAATAAAGTTGCAGAAAAGATAACCCATACTGTCGTAATACATCTTATTCTTATAATTCGCATTTGATTGTAGACAACATTTGTTGTTGTAATGTTTCCATCGACACACGAATAACTACAATTGCTGTCTAGAATTTCACAATTATCATTCAATGATTCAACCTGGATTATTCTTCGTGGAATTCTTAAATGCATGGTTTACTGTGACCCACGAAAACCACGAAAGTTGGTATACCACGAATAAAAAAAAAATCCACAGTTACCGTATTACATTTTAGGATATTTGTTGTAAACCGGGGGTTTTACTGTCGCAAATATCCGTTTACCTGTCCCCCCGTCGCCAGGTAAACTCAATTTGCGACAGTAAAACCCCTTGTTTACCCCCGCAAATCCTCAAATACAATACGGTTGTCTCCTAATTTAGACTTCCGTGCTGACATTTACTATCATTGATATGGTTATATTTATAAATTTACTGTTTACAACCCTTTTGAAATTGTTGAAATACTAAGGTTTTTTTACCTCAGGAATAGATTACATTAGCTGTATTTGGCAAAAACGTTTAGGAATTTTGGTCTTCAATGCTCATCTTTGTACTTTATTGGAACTTTGTAATTTGTTTGGATTTGAGCGTCACTGAAGAGTCTTTTGTGGACGACACGCGCGTTTGGCGTAACTACTAAATTTAATCATGGTATCTACATGATCTATGAAGAGTTTATATCAAGACTTTGCAAGGACGTCCATTTACCGACATTTATTACCGCTTTCGTTATACATTGCGGAGACACAGATGTCACGGTTGCATATATAGGAGTACAAAAGAGGTAGATATTCCAGTACCTGTCTAATATTTTACAGAATGGACTGCTATATGCTGATATCCTTTACATAATTAAACTATTGAGAGTAGAAAAATATCGTATAACAAGAACAAATATTTCACACCGATCAAGACATGTGAAAAAAGCCCCCTGTAAAAAATCAACCCAATGTCTAAGAATGAGCTTATTTATTTTCATATTACAGCAGCAATTACATATAGGTTGCAAGTTATAGTGTATACAATAAGCGATCTACCCATCTCAATATGAATTTCGTATGCTCCATCTCTCATCTCTTTAATCACCAACATAGTTCTAATAACTTTGCTTTTATCTATGCACAAACATTCTGTCAACAGAATGCACAAATATTAAATTCAATAATAAAGTCTTTTTGCAGCAAACTTGCGTAACGCATTCTGAAAAATTTCAACAGACCAATGAAATTCTTTCCGCATGGTTTTTCTTGTCGCTAAATAGTTTTATAGCAATTTTCAATAAAGTGAAGGCCTCGCGTGTATTCCAATTTGGTATCAAATACTTTTTTTCTGTAACAAGTTGTAGACCATCAATGATATTACATTGTTGAGGTGCAAATGACATAGAAAACTAAGGAAATAAGCATATGCTGTTGAAGGAAATGGACATGTAAAATTCCATCTCTCCATTAAAAGTTCATATGGTGTTAATGTTGAATCTTCGGTGAATCGTATACAATCTACAAGCATTATTTTCAACAGATTAACAACACTCTTCTTGTTGAATGATAGCAGTTTAAGTGATTGGTGATGGAGAACTGACAAGGTCATCTCGCTGTACAGTTTTTCGGAAGTACATTGCAATAAAGATTACCGTATTTTGTGTAAAGCTTTTCTGTATTGTTTCTCTTGTAAAAAAAACGAAGCTAGCAATAGCCATCCAGATACAGCGTCATGATAGATATTTGTTAGCAGATTACTTATACACGATTTGTACTGTTTGTATTGGTTTTTATTGTTGACAATTGGACCATCAAGTGGTAAACGTTGAGCTTGATTTTTGCACCACTGTGATATGCTATATGGGTTTGAATGAAGATTGTTGACACAATATTGTGTTTAATAATCCGGTATTGAATAAATCAGATTCAAAATAAAGTTCTTAATTGTATGCATAAAACAACATTTCGGATTTTACTATTTTCTAAACACTATTTCCATATTAGGTTAATGGTTCGATAGGGAAATTCCACATCGACACATCAAAGTTAGATATTTGATCTGAAAAAAAGATGAATCGCCAACCATAGCTAAGCAATGTATACAATTTTTCTATAAGTATTTCACGAGCACGACCCTCTATTTTGTTTTCGAACATGTTGTTTTCTGAAATGAAGTAACATAAGCAAACAGAGTGCTCGACACAATAGACAAGCCTAAAATAAGGTCTAAGATTATCTGGCTTCCATACAGATAATGGTAATTTTTCAGAAAAGAATTGTTTTCAAGAAATAAGAACAGAGTAAATCTTTACATTCACAGTATTTTGCAATAACATCTTGTGAAATATTTTTTAACAGAGTAATTGGGTGTGCGTAAATGTGTTTATAAGAAACATCTTTGAAAAAGGTATTCGCCATTCTTAATCTTCTTTAGGTGATCAATGAACTCTTATCGGTATAAAAACTACTCCGTGGTATATAAAACTTTGCTTGACATTTTGCCTTGGACATAAGTTACCTGATCGTGTTATCCAATGTTCTGCAGGAGATACCCACGTTTTACAATGCAACAAGCAAGCAAAATCATATGTTCCTTTTTCATCAGTTATACACTGTCCATGAATTGTCATGCGCATATCATTTCAAAACAAAAATATATATATTTTTTAATAATTCACTCGCAAAATGGTGGGACTTTTATCAGTTTAACAGCATTACAAAAGTCTCCTTGCTGCAGAATTGTAAGATTCATGGGGGGAGATTTCCAAAGACTGTAAAAAAGCTTGTCGTGCGGATTCCTTGTCGCCAAATAATTGTAAAGCAATTCCCAATAAAGTGTATGCCTCCGCTGTATACCCCCAACCTGACATCAAATACGTCTCTCCTATAACAAGTTTTAAATCCTGAATAGAATCCTGACAATGACTTACATCATTGAGGTGATAATGACAAAGAACACTAAGGAAATAGACATACGCTGTGGATGGAATATAACAGTGTATGTTCCTTCCCCCGATTAAAAGTTCTTCTGGTGTTAACGTTGAATTTACTTTAAATTGTATGAGATCTACGAATAGTATTTTCAGAAGATAAGCAACACTCTTCTTGTTGAATGAAAGCCGTTTAAGTGACTGGTAATGGATTTCTGAAAAAGTCATTCCACGGAACATTTTATCGAAAGTACATTTCGATTTAGAATACCTAATGATGTATAAAGCTTTTCTGTATTGCTTTGTTTTGTAAAACAATGAAGCTATCATAAGCCATCCAGAAACAGCGTCATGATAGACATTCGTTAGCAGAGTACTTAAACAGGATTTGTACTGTTTGTATTGGTATTTGTTATTAATAGTTGAACCAGCAAATGGTAAACGCTGAGCTAGATTACTGCACCTATGTGATGTGTAGTATGCATATAGTTGCTTTAGTGAAAAATGGTGACATCGTATGTTGTGTAATAATCCTGTGTTGAATATATCTAAATCAGAATAAGATTCTAAGAAACTATTTGCACAAAACAACATACGGGAATGCACTACTTTCCGAACGTGATGTACATATAAATTAAATGGTTCAATTGGAAAACTCCACATCGCTACATCAAAGTTAGATACTTGATCTGAAAGTAAAATGCATCGCCAACCATAGCTGTGTAACGTGTTTAATTTTTTTAAAAGAACATCACGAGCACGGCCCTCTATTTTGTTCTCGAACATATTGTTTTCAGGAATGAAGTAATGTGAACAAACTGAATGTTCGACACAATAGACTAACCTGAGGAAACATCGCATAAAACAAGGTATAAGATTATCAGGCTTCCATATAGATGATGGTAGTTCTTCAGACATCCAGAAAATAATTGTTTTAAGGAAATAAGAACAGAGTAAATCTTTACATTCTGAATCATTTACTATAACATCTTTCAAAAGTATTTTCAAGAGAGCATAGCACATTAATTGGGTGTGAGTAAATGTATTAATTAGAAGTTTTTCAGCCACTGAAAAAGATACTCGCCATTCTAGATCTTCTTTTGGTGATCCGTGAACTCCGATCGGTACAAAAAGAACTCCGTGATTTATAATACTTTGTGTGACGTAATGACTCGGCCATGAGCTACTTGATCT
The DNA here is from genome assembly GCF_965363235.1 of Mytilus galloprovincialis. Taxonomy (NCBI): domain Eukaryota; kingdom Metazoa; phylum Mollusca; class Bivalvia; order Mytilida; family Mytilidae; genus Mytilus; species Mytilus galloprovincialis. The sequence goes on from NC_134850.1 coordinate 3,458,048, forward strand.
TGTTATCCAATTTACAGTAGAAGATATCCACGTTTTACAATGCAAAGATAAGGCATAATCAAGATATCCTTTGTTGTCAGTTATACACGGTCCATGAATTGTGTCCCCTTTATTATGCCCAAATAATAAAATTCTTCCCTTACATAATGCACTAGAAAAATAATGTTTACCATTATGTTCTTCACAACATGCCAAAATACTCTGATCTCTGTTATATTCTAGTCTTAATTGAGTAAAACCAGGTTTTACATCGTCCGTATCCATGGACAGATAAGTTATACTTGGTTCAAAGTCGGGTTGTTTATCCGCATTCACCCTAATCGATTTTCTTACTTGCATTATATCTAAATCACTTCCTCGCATTTCAAGTCCTTCTCCATAGCTTCCACTTGTAATACATGTAAATAACTTGCTACTTGAAAAATTATCTCTCACCGTGTTCATTAATCTGATTGTTTTAACATGCTCTTCTGTTCCTACAATGTTAGGACACAGATAGCGATAGAGAGCTAGTGAAATGTTTGGTGTTATAATATCTGTAATTAGAAAATTATTACAAACATGGTAAGAACATTGTTCAAGGTATATATCATCAAAAACTGTATATTTATGATGTCTTCACTAATTTTGCTGACAGTTATGTTCTCCACAGTATATTTGTTTTAAACATTAAACGTAAATCAAACGAGATTTGAATGTTTAGATGATGTGTTATTTTACAATTATTAGTAATTGAAATTGATCAGGGAAAAATACACAAGAACTAATTAATTAATTAGAGACACGAATAAAACGGAATGTTTGTAAATTTATGTAATCTTTCGTACATTAAAAAACGTTTTTGATTCATGCTTTTCTCTTTTCTTGTTTTATCATTCTTTTTTGTTTCTTCAAAACTCCTATAAAAGTATTTATGATCCTTTTACTTTTCATACTTAAATATAAAAAAAGAAGATGTGGTATGATTGCCAATGATACAACTATTCACAAAAGACCAAAATGACACAAACATTAACAACTATAGGTCACCGTACGGCCTTCAACCATGAGCAAAGTCCAGACCGCATAGTCAGCTATAACATGTATAACGTTTATTTTAAAGCGGCAACACGTTAACATGGATTGTTTCTAAATTTCCGGGCATGGTTAACAACATTTCCGTAAAAATGAGAATGTGCTATCCCGTTTGAAACAAATACAGATACAACCAAACTTCAAAACCAAATCTTTATATCTATGAAAAATTAAATTAAAGGTTTTAAGTAATTTATGGTAACGAGCTGGTTTAATAATTTTCCAGTAATACATAGATTTCGTTTTTTCAAATAAAAAAATGTCAAAACAGACACGGGCATAGCGAACGAGCTGTGAATTAAAAGCACCATAAGATTGTGCCAAGGGAACATCACCATCTAAAAATGGAAAATTAACAATAGTCCTAAATTTTAGTTTGGAGTTTCTCCTTTAAAAACCGAAATATCTAAATCCAGGAAAGTATAAAAAAGAAAATGTGATATAATTGCCAATGAGACAACTATCCACAAAAGACCAAAATGACACAAACATTAACAACTATAGGTCATCGTACGTTCTTTAACAATGAGCAAAGCCCATACCACATAGTCAGCTATAAAAGGCCCAGAAAAGACAATGTAAAACAATTCAAAGGACAAAATTAACGGCATTATTTATGTAAAAAATGAACGAAAACACAAAAAAACATATGTAACACATCTACAAACGACAACCACTAAATTACAGGTTCCTGGGACAGTCACATACATAAATAATGTGGCGGTGTTAAACATTTTAGCAGGATCCCAACACTTCCCCTAACTTGGGACAGTGGTATAACAGTACAACATAAGAATGAACTATAAAAATCAGTTGAAAAAGGCTAAACTCATCAGATAGACCAAAAATAAAAGTGGACGTTGCCGGGTACTTATACATTCTGACACAAAAAGAAACAATGAATAGATCTGAGAGTACTCGCAGTTGTCTGACAGCTAGTTCAAAACCACTAACAACTAATAAACAAAACATGGCTCTAATACTTAACACCCAACATACAATGGATTTAGTTTAAAGACGTCATGAACAGCCAGAGAAAAACATGACCTTGTGCAATGCCTAGTTACAGGTTTATCGACAGATTGTAGATCCATGAAAATGTATATGTATATATTAAACATATTTAGATAGCTTTTAATCTACTGACAATAAAAACAATATTCAATGATCTTATTACAGTGTTTCGATCTTATTTCAGTTGGTCAATGCCACTGCAGGTGGACGTTTCGTCCCCGAGGGTATCACCAGCCCAGTAGTCATCACTTCGATGTTGACATGAATATCAATTATTTGGTCATTTTTATGAATTTTCTTTTCACAAAACTTTAATTTTACGAAAAACTAAGGATTTTCTCACCCCAGGAGTAGATTACCTTAGCTGTATTTGGTACAACTTTTTGGAATGTTGGGTCCTCAAAGCTCTTCAACTTTGTATATGTTTGGTTTTTTAACTATTTTGATCTGAGCGTCACTGATGAGTCTTATGTAGGCGAAACGCGCGTCTGGCGTATAAAATTATAATCCTTTCACTTTTGATAACTATTGAATAGGTAACCTTTTAGAATAAGTTTATTTAAAGGAGCAACAAGTTAGCATGGATCATTTCTATATTTCCGGGCACGGTTTACAACATTTCCGTAAAAATGAGTATGTGCTATCCCGTTTGAAATACGTTTTGTACAGGTACAACCAAACTTCAAAACCAAATCTTTAAATCTATGGAAAAATTTGGTAAAGGTTTTAAGTAATTTATGGTAACGATATCCCTGGTTTAATAATTTACCAATAATACATAGGTTGCGTTCGTTAAAATCAAAAACGTCACAACAGACACGGGCATAGCGAACAAGTTGTGAAATATCAACACCGTAAGATGGTTCAAAGGAACATCACCATCTAAAAATGGAAACTTAACAATAGGGAACGAAAAATCGTCTGTTTTGTCATAAATTTTAGTGTGGAGTCACCCGTTTAAAACCGAAATATCTAAATCCAGGACAGCTATTTCGGAATAAATTTGATTTGTTTAAAGTATGTTCCTTGTGGTTAATTTCAGCAGTATATTGATAAAAATCTTGATTAATTGTCTCGAAAACATATCATCAAGATAACGGTTAGTGTTGTTGAATTGATCAACTGAATGCAATTTCGACGGGTCTTTACTGAGTTTAGTCATCAACTATGCAAAAACAAGTCTGCTTTTAATTAAAGGGACACAGTTAGTGCCCATGTTTTTAAATATAGATAGGAGATTACTGTATAATTGATACGATGTTTAACGCGTTGCTTTCGATTGATACGTTTGCTATGAGACCTATTATTTCGTTGCTTTTTATCAACAATATTCATGATATCAATAGAAGAAGTAGAAGATATGTTCCCTTGTCCAAGTATATTGTCATTCAGACCCAGGGGATAAGCATTTTGAAGTCAGTTCGATAATTTTACGGAAATAAACAAATTGTTTACTACCCTTGTTGTGTCTGGACCGTTTCGAGCGATTGAAATCTAATAAATTTAATATTGTGGTTGTGTACATGTTTATCTGAATGGTAATAAATTATACTTTTTTTAATTTCTTAGGTTTTCGGAAGAGGTGTAAATATTCCTGTGTTGGTTTGAAAAAAAATCTGTCCTACAAATTGTAACAACACTTTGGCTTTGTTCATGTAACCAGATAAATGAGGCTTTGGGTTTTTCATGTTATGTCACAGGGAAAGGAAAGCGAAAAAGCTCAGCCGTTCACTGTTGACCAGGGTTGTCATTTTCTGGCATTGCACGGAAATATTTGTGGATATTCACATGCATTTTTTTTAATAATCTGGCTGCAGCAACATTGCCACCTTTAACACAACTATGAAAACAGCTAAATTAAGATTGGGAATTTCGATTGACGGCGGTTGGATTAATATTTGGAGTAAGGTTTTCAATAATTGGAATATGGTTTTTAATAATTGGAATAAGGTTTTTAATAATTGGAATAAGGTTTTTAATAATTGGAATAAGGTCTTCTTTAAACTCGTGCAAAATTGACTTACTTTGATTGAATTTTTTTATAATGTTTTGTGTTAAGGTAATTTCTCTTTTGTATACAGTATAGGTAAGTCATTTGTAAGCTATGGTGATGTGATTTCCTTTAAATTATTTTTTTCTATGTGAAAGAATATACAAATTAAAGTTGTTGCATAACCACAATCTCAAAAGCCTGTTTATTTTTTAGGTTTGTTTTTAAACCTGATGTTTTTTTGTTATCTATCAATCATGTGTTTCTTTGTCTGATATGATCTCTTATTTATTTGTATTGTAGTCCTGTTATATTATGTTGTCATTTCAATGTTATATTTAACATTGCCATTAAAGTGCGAGGTTTGGCATGTCACAAAACCAGGTTCAACCCACGATTTGTCCTTTAAAAATATCCTGTACCAAGTCAGGAAGATGGCCATTGTTATATTATTGTTAGTTCCTTTGTGTGTTACATTTTAACGTTGCGTCGTTTGTTTTCTCTTATTTTTGAGTGTAAATTCACATTGCGTTAAGACGTGTCACGGTACTTGTCTATCCCAAATTCTTGTATTTGGTTTTGATTTTATATTTCTTATTCTCGTGGGATTTTGTCTGATGCTTGGTCTGTTTCTGTGTGTGTTACATTTCAGTGTTGTGTCGTTGTTTTCTCTAATATGTAATCCGTTTCCCTCTGGGTTTTTTTGTTACCCCGATTTTTTTCCCCATGGATTAATGAGTTTTGAACAGCGGTATACTACTGTTGCCTTTATTTATTAAAGAGACGTACTTATAATTATTCCGAATACGCAATACACTTTAAACTGTGTAATTTAGTTATAAATGGCAAGACACATTGCAAATGTAGTATTTTTCAAACTACCTCAAGATATAAATAATTATGGTGTTTTAAATACATGGTTTATCAACATGTAAAAAGTAAAATCACAAAAATACTGAACTAAGAGGAAAATCAATACGGAAAGTCCATAATCACATGGAAAAGTTGTGAATATTTAAACGAGACAGTTCTCTTGTATATAAAATCTAAAGTAGAATACACAATATCTGAACGTAATCAGCCGTTCGCAATGATTTCTGTATTCAAAACCATTGGAAAGTGAAAAAATAGTTTAGAAATGTTTACATGTACATATAGTACATTCACCGACCCATCTAGAACTCCGAAGGAAATTCAAAACGGAAAATTTAAATCAAAATAAAAAAATCAAAACCTAAAACACATCAAACATATGGATATTAATTGTCATATTCCTGACTTGGTACAGATATTTTCTTCTGTAGAAAATGATGGATTAAAACTAGTCTTCTAATTAGCTTAACTTGTCACTTTTATGAAAGTTGCACAAAATGACAATATCTTGTCAACGATGTGTGAACAAAATAAAGAGACATTCACGTATTAGGGGGAAATGTCAGAAATAGGGATACATCAGTCAACATTATGTTAACTTAGTATCTGTATAACTGGGAGAACAAACAAATATGTCAACAAAGAAACACAAAAAGGCATATAGACAAGGCACATCAGCAACAAAAAACAAGCAATAATACAACATTTTACCATTTCACAATGACATTGATTAACACAATGACCGAATGTATAAGTACGTATCCACGTTAAATGTATATTTCTTTAGGCAGGTTCAGAAATATTCACAAACACAAATAAAAGAATAATATAACACATTATTGAGGTGATAACAATGTCAGTTACTTCAATATGTCGTGTATTATTTAAAAATAGTGAATGATAACCAGGCGACATTCAAAACTCATATATTTGAAAAAAACAACAATGCAATGACAAAACAGGAGAATTGACACGAACCCTTCCAGAACTTGGTTTATCTCCGGTCAAATAGAACGTGTTACACGAGTTACAATCGTCTTGTTGATAACTTTTTGTACAAGTTCGGGTATAAGCGCAGAGAGTATAAGTCTCATTAGCTGATATCACAATCCAAGAAAAATGGCGGGTTGTAATAATGATGTATTCGAGATTGTTCAGGTGTATAAAACTATTCGTGGTTTTGTGATATTATCTATAGACCTTAAAAACAATAAATATAGATGGATACATCTGTTGTAGGGTTGTCACTGACTCAGACATACTTATGAATATAATTATTTTCAGTGACTGTATCTTACATTAATTTGTAGGATCCTTTACTATAGATAATTTAGCTGATCTGTAACAATAACATCTTCATGCCTTATATATCATGTACTGTAGTACGCCGCTAGATTAAAACTGACGTGGAAAGGTAACATATGGCCATCGAAAGCTCTTTTTTTGAGAGCCCAGGTGGTCGTGTGGTCTAGCGGGATGGCTGCAGTGCAGGCGATTTGGTGTCACGATATCACAGTAGCATTGGTTCGAATCCCGGCGAGGAAAGAACCAAAAATTTGCGAAAGCAAATTTACAGATCTAACATTGTTGGGTTGATGTTTAGACAAGTTGTATATACATTATGTACACAGCCATGTATCACCATCATTGATGGCGATCCGATGGATACATCTGTTGTAGGGTTGTCACTGACTCAGACGTACTTATGAATATAATTATTTTCATGACAGAATATAACTTCTTGATGTTTCAGGTTGTATTAAAATTTATGTAACAGTTAGTGTTGTTATATCATCTTACCAAAGTTTGATGTGCTGTTATTTTCCTTCGCGGTGAAGGCAGCCATGCTGTCTGGTGTTTTCCACGACTTGTATGTCATCACAAAAAAAATAGAAATAGCTTTAAACAACAGTCGGGCTTTTCAATAGTGTTGTCGTTATATAATTTCTTCCGTATTCAATAACCAACTTCTTGGTTATTCTTCTTGGACATTATCTTAAATACAAGCTAAAAAATCCGATACTATTCCGAATGTCATAAATTACCATTTTTATATCACTTGTCATCAAGACGCTCTACTTTGGAAAAATAAAGCGGCCGGATAATCGAGACTAGGTCAAAAGGAAAACTTTGATATAATAAACAAAAACTGTGTACACACGCAGCAAATTAGGTATTCGTGTGTTTGTTTAAATTCATATTACACTTTAAAATATACATGTTTTACATGGACAGTAGAACGTTACTACTTTATCACTTTATGTTTAAATTTATTGATAAAAATTAAAGTTAAATTGTTAACCTGCCATCCTTTCAATCTGTTATAATATTTTATATAAAATGTGAATTCCGTTATACCAACTTTCGTTTCCATTGAACTTCAATCAACATATAACACCTGTACATGTATGTAGACGAAACTGTTTTGTAATTTGCATTTTAAAACATTAAACAAACTAACATATCCATAAAATATGTGTACACACGGGGTTAATTAATAAGGTTGTATATAGATCCGGTTTATAGATCGGGTTTGTGTCTTTGTTCTACTTTTATAGTTGATTTGTTTTCCTCAATTTTATATTATAGTTCGTTTCTGTATGTAGTTATCAAAGGTACCAGGATTATAATTTAGTAAGCCAGACCCGCGTTTCGTCTTCATAAGACTCATCAGTGACGCTCATATCAAAATATTTATAAAGCCAAACGAGTACCAAGCAGAAGAGCATTGAGAATCCAAAATTCCAAAAAGTTGTGCCAAATACGGTTAAAGTAAAGTAAATTCTAGGATAAGAAAATCGAAATTTTTCGAAAAATTCAATGTTTTGTAAACTGGAAATTTATACAAATAACCACATTATTGATATTCATGTCAACACCGAAGGGTTGACTACTGGGATGGTGATACCCGCAGGGAGAAAACGTCCATTAGCAGTGGCATCGTGTAATTAGTTATCAAAGGTTCCAGGATAATAATTGAGTACGCCAGACGCATCAGACTCATCAGTGACGCTCATATCAAAATATTTATAAAATATACCTTGTGTGTTACCTTTTGATGTTATGTCTCTGTTATGTCGTTGTTCTCTTATATTTCATACGTTCCCCCAGTTTTAGTTTGTTACCCCTATTTTGTTTTTTCCGATCGATTTACGAGTTATGAGCAGCGGTTTACTCCTGTTGCCTTTATAGTTGATAGGAGTCCTTCAGTTTTAGTTTGTAACTCAGATTTGATTTTTTTCAATCGATTTATGAACTTCGGACAGCAGTAAACTACTGTTGCCTTTATTTATGCTTCTGTTGATATTTATGTTATTCAATATTTTGAAAAATATGCATCAGTTTATAAATATATAATAGTTTATTACAGGTTGAAATGCCTTAAAACCTATCTACGAATGTGAATAAAAACATTAAGAGTTGGATTTAAACATTTGCCTAATATTGATTCCTGATAGATTCCTTATAAGTAATTACAGTTTAGAGAACTAAGTAGGTAAATAAGAACAGATCATTAACTTTTTTGTCAAACTATTGATAACACGACAATTTATCTTAGTGATAATGTCAAACGTAGGTACACTTGTATTGTCTTGGGTTGGGATAAATGGAACTTTTTAAAACATCACTTCTTTAATATTCTCTTAAAAAAGATAAACGATGACAATATATGCATTTCGACTAATAATGTCTCGTCTAGGATGCTCATTTCAAAATATCTAAATAATACTAAGTTTGCAGAGATTTATGATTTAAGAGTGCTCAACTCGTCAGGTCACTACAATGAAGAAAAAATCCGTTTCACAAAAGCGCACACTGGATGGGGAGTCCGGGCATTTTAACATTTTATAGATTATTGTACTAAGAAAACAAAAACAAGTTGAACACCATATAAAGGATGTCACATATAAAAAAGGGAGAAAATAAAAACCCCATGTAACAATCGACACAAAAGATACATCATAAAGGACGTCAATATCGAACAACGGAGAAAACTGAAAACCTCATATTACAATTGACAAAAGACCAAATAAATACAGTCTTCAAAGCATAAAATAGCAAACAAAACGAAGCACACCTCCGGGTGCGGGAATTTCTCGCTACATTGAAGACCTGTTGGTGACCTTCGGCTGTTGTTTTTTTCTATTGTTGGGTTGTTGTCTCTTTGACATATTCCCCATTTCCATTCTCAATCTTATTTGAACTCGGTACTCAAATCTAACTTTACATGTCCCATCGCTTCTGAAGACACATTGTTGATACTGACAAAAGTTACAATTTTGGATATACTTTTTGGAACTTTTGGATTATAGCTCTTCATCTTTTTTATAAATTTTAGATTTCAAATATTTCGGCTACGAGCATCACTGAAGAGACATGTATTGTCAGAATGCGAATCTAGTGCAGAACAATTTGTACCGTTAATGTTAAGATTGATTGAATAAAGAAAATAATAATTGTTTAAACTGAAAACTGTTAACTCACATATTTTCGCGAGCGATTTATTTTCGCGACTTTCGAGAGATGAAAAATAACGCGATTAAAAATCGTCGCGAAAATGTAAACTACTTATTCAACTACGTCATGAAAATTTGAAAATCGAGTAATCAAATTTGGCGAAGTGGCCTTGTAAGGATAAAACTCGAAATAAAGTATCCGCGAAAAAAAGTTCGTATACGGTACTTGAAATAAGCAGCCAGCATGTCACTAACTGCAAGTAGTTTTTGTTGAGTTATGTATCATTATCAATATGCTAAGGTTCTTTTGTTACTTTTTCTGACATTGGTCTTGATCTACCTTTAAACTAAGTTTTACTGTGGGTATTGCTGTGTGTATGATTGTTATAAAATAACTACAGGAAAAGGGGGTTTAGATCTCACAAAACAAGTTTAATCCCGCTGCGTTATTGCGCCTGTCCAAAGTCAGGATCCTCTATCTCTTGTTAGTGTTTATGTCCTTTACTAATAGTTCATTTATTTTTGGAGTATGACATCCATTTTCACTGAAGTAGAACACTTGTTTATTAAGAAGCCAGCTTAATCCCGCCTCAAGGTGCAGAATTTCCTTGCTGTGTTCAAGACCCATTGGTGGGCTGTTTTCGGATCTTTGGTTAGGTTGTTGTCTCTTTGACACATTTACTTTTTCATTAAGGATTTGAGTAAATGAGGCTTAATGTTTAGTCGACAAATCAAACAATTTTATATCGCATATTTCACATAAAAATGTGCAAAAATGAAAACAACACGTGAAATAATTTCTTGCGTCCGAAGACATTGTCGTTTGTTTAACGCAACAAAACTACAAAAGTTTAATATACAATTATCTATCATGGTCAATTTCCTTCTTAAAAATATGGACCATTCCCCCCTCTTCGATCAAAAAAAGTGTATAACTAAAACAAATCATATATAAGGTCAGACGCGCATCCCAACAAAAGTTAAGGTGGTTCATTATCAAACAATTAAAATGAAGTAAGTGTTAACGTAATAATTGTCAAATATTTTTTTTAAGTATTCGAAATATACGTTTACGTGTTTTTGAACCAATAATTTTATCATAAAGGAAAATTACTATCGATTTTAAGACAATAGTAAACCTTTGTGAAAGAGGTCCAATAGATACCAGAATAACATTTAAACTCATAGTTAGAAAATAAGCTGATATCGCTATGCATAAAAAAGGTTATACAGACAAATAATAGTACACAAGACACAACACAGAAAACTAATTACGATGCAAAACCAACCCCTTGCAAATGTGGGGCATTCTCTGGGAGGGTGAGCAGATTCTGCTCCACATGTGGCTATCGTTGTGTTGCTGATGTTATTACAAACCCTGTAAATAGTCTAATTCTGTAAATCACATTCGTGAAAGTGAACAGAATTGCAGTTACGACATTACGAACATATTTGATATTATCTAGGGAAATCTGTGAATCTAAGCTCATCAATCAGCATACACATGTTTAGTTGATCAAGCCTTTTCCAATCGATTGACTGATTATGTTGGTAAACTTATATCAAATTTTAACAATCTTATGAATGCCCGTGTTCTTAAGGGGAACGCAAACTGTTGCAGTTCTTAGTAAAATTTACATCAACACAATAAACAGTTAGAAATGACAATCACAAACAAAACATATAACACATTTTTCATCATATGTGTGGTGTATGGGTCATTCAAAATAAAAGGTTTTACTATAATTTCAATGGAAATCTATATCATGACCTGAGTAATAAAAACATTAATATGTATACATATGTTCACTGAATTTGATATTACTTATACAAAAATCAAACCACGATGTGTTCAATAATATGACTATCAGTTTCAGATCTAAGTACTAATTTGTTCTTTTCAATATATTAAAAAATCATAACGTGTAAACTGTTTTGTATGAATTATTCTATTTGAGGATTACCAAACATGTTCTACTTATAAGGTTTATATTTAAATATGCGTGTCATCAAATTTATTCACAACATCTGCATACTCTCATTCAACTCATTCGTTCCATTTTTTTTCAATATGTTATTACAGAAATATATTAAAGAAACATGTACGTCCTGTTGGATAGTATCATTGGCATCAAAATTAGCATATGCGATCAATATTAATTTTTTTTCAATTTATTTTTTAGACGACCCCTCATTTCTCACCTGTTCTTGTTGTTCTGAACTATAGGTGCAGACCACTGTTGCAAAGGTTAGATAAAAGTCATTTTTCGTTTTGTTATCAAGGCCGGTATCGACAGGAAGTATTACATATTTGTTATTTTCTTAGCCTTAACTTTTGTGAACTGTAAATAAGTAGCTTGGGAAATTTAAATCGTTATCTTTACCAAATTTCTCTTTAGTGTGTTCATATTTTCTACAACAATTGTTTTGTTGTAAACTTCCTCAATAAGAAACTTGAGTTATATGGAAAATACATATGTTACTATTTGTTTTGTAATGTTTTGCGTGACTCGTTAAATTTTGGTTTAAATACAACTTTAAACTTTTGAAATAACATTATTATTTTTATATTCTTTTGCAAAATGTTGTTTTATCAGTTTTTATTGTTTATTTGGATTATTGTTGTCAGTTCTGATTTGTTACTAAATCATTGTGATATTTCACTAACTAAAAAGGAAGTAAGATGTGACTGCAGCTCAATGAATTTAACATATATACCAACAGATTGTCCATCTAACACAACACATTTATATTTGTCTAATAATAATCTGGACTTTATATCAAGGAAAGCTTTCACTAAATATCCACAGCTTATATATCTGGATTTAAGTGATGGTCATGTGACATCAATCGACAAATCAGCGTTTGATAATTTAACACATTTAAAAGAACTGAGTTTTTTTAATAATCCAATGAAAACTTTCGTACGGAATGTATTTGCACCACTAGATAAACTGCAAGTACTTCATATATCACATGACTTACTGTCAACGTATCCAAGAGAATCGTGGGCGGATGTTTTACATTTAACGAACGTGTTGACTTATGGTGGACCGTCAAATGGATCATTTGCGGAGATATTTTCTGTCATGAAGAGTCTGAAGTATTTACATAGTGAAATTCAAATGCATGTTCTGTGTGACAGTATGTTTCATGTCTTTGATAAAACGCCATTAAAATATCTAGAGATAAAAGGTAAATTAATGACAATAGAAAAAGATACTTTTTCACCTTTACGATTTCTGTCTAGTCTTGTTATTCCAAATGCACGTTTCCTTAAAATGTCAAATACTTTGCCAGCTTTGCACGTGTTTCAAAATAGACAAATGGACGAACTAAATTTAAACAATAATTTTAGAGTACACGGTGAATTCATTATAACAACTGATTTATTTACATATATCGGTAACATTTGTGTAAAGAAATTATCCTTGACCTTCAATGGCATACTAATGATAAATGCCGACGCAGTTCAGAAGATGAAATACAAACATTGTCTGGAGAGTTTAAACTTAAGTAACAATGACTTTGATTTTCACCAGCTGTTAACAATATGGTTTTTCAATTTGTTTACACATCTGAGGACATTAGACATGTCGGATAACAACAATCAGTTTAGTCAAAATAAAGTTAAGATAGATTGGATTAAACATACACGTGATAATAATGATCGATCTGATAATAAATCCTTTAAAATCATTCCCTCATATTATCCTCCAGACATTGTATTATGGTTTCCTTCGACACTTGAAATCTTGAACATATCTTGTATCAACGTAGTAGGGAACCCAATCAACAGCTTTACATTGAAAGGAATAAAAAACCTGCAAATAATTGATTCGGCATACTCTTCATTGTTTGACTGCAACTACACAATATATGGACTTCAGAACGTGTTTATACTTAATGTTTCACATTTCAAATGCGGACTTTTAAATCACAACCTTCTTCAATCTGCTGTCAATTTAAAACAGTTGATAATGCAAAGCTCTTCACTTAGTATCGGCCTAAAGGATGATCACCACAGTCAATTCATCCATGGACTCAAAGATTTACAGTATATAGACTTTTCAAGAAATGAATTTGAAGACCGATTCAGAATTTCAACATTTAAAAGTCAATTTGATAGTTTGCAATCTTTGATACTTGAAGGAAATTTATTCACAAGTATTCCATTATGTCTGGAAGACTTTAACATATTACGTTTTCTAAATATTAGAAACAACAAGATAGCCTACTTGACAACTGAAGAAATTGACGCCATTGAAGTGCTATTTGAAAAATCAAATAGAACAATGACAGTCTTTTTGGAGGGCAACCCTCTTGTGTGTACTTGTGCTTCGTTAGATTTCGTAGAATGGTTATTTACTACTAAAGTGAAACTTGACAGCAATGGTAGTTATTTGTGTGTCGAAAAAGATGGAAATATTACAACAACCAATTTCGTTTACAATCACTTGCGAATTATGAGAATAAGATGTATTACTATAGTATGGTTAATTTTTTCTGCAACTTTATTTGGTGTGCTTCTTTTATTCATTCTAGTTGGGTATCGTTACAAAATGCACCTACAATACTTTTGTTTATTTATCGGAATGGCCAATCCTCTTTTCCGGAAGCCAAAAGAAGAAGCACTTGGATATGATGCTTATGTAGCTTATTGCGATGGCGACTATAAATGGGTATATGGACCTTTGCGCTTATTTCTCGAAGAGAGACGAAATTATAAACTTCTTTTGTTAGATAGAGGGGATGTCCCTGCTGGAGAACATAGACTTTTTGCTTTAAACAATTCAATTCCAAAATGTAAAAAGATAATCTTAGTGATTTCAAAAGAATTTGTGAACAATGACTGGGCATACTATGAAGCAACTGTTGGAATTGAACATTTCCTGGGATTACAAGCAAGAATAATTGTTATAAACCTGGAAAATATAACCAAAACAGAAATACCGCAATGTGTTCTTCAAATGATGTCGTTGGACGCCAACGATCACATTCGTAAAACAGACACATTAAATGAAAATAACATTTTCTGGAAATGTCTAGATCAAGCCATGCAACGTTAATGAAGACAGGGTTGTTATTTTTTTAATTTTAAACTATGCTTGAAATGACATCTTTTGGTCAATACACGTAAATTTCAATATTTTATAAGATGACATCACATGTGACTTTCTGTACAAATGTATCTAGACTATTTTAACATGTTTATTAAAATTAACACAAAAGTAATAATTGTGAAATCCTTGAATAAACTGACTATTTATGCAAAGACCAATTCATTGATCTTATCTCATGTCTTTCTTTTTTGGAATTTGGTGTTCATAATGCAAGTAACTCCAGAAGAGTGTTTCAGACGCATACAATTTTTAAAGTTCTACTTTCATTTATACAAATTCTAGATTACTAGTTACAACTGGTTGTAGTTATGAAAAAAAAATATGTCACATCATTTTTTCAAACAAAAATGTTTGATTGTATGCATATTTGTGTATGATACAAAACATATCTGTTTATTTAAAGATTTAATAGTTTTACATTTTAAAAGGACGTAGCTATATTGCATTAAATACAAGGTCAGGAAATAATGTGAAGTAGAGCGATGTTCTTTGTTTTTCTTCCCATTTAAATACCCCTTCCTTATATCAATATTCAGATCAATATCTAGGTTGTTGAACATTACCTTATATATCATGTAAACAAGTACAAACTATTTGAAGTATAGGTTAAAATGAGTGACACCATATTCTAATACACGCATAGAAGGAAATCCTACCGTTATAAGAACTCCTATTTTTATCATTTCTGTATTACAAAAATGTATCTGACATGTCTTATTCTAACAGTATAATTGTTTTTGTTCAGTGCGATAGATACAAAATCTCGAAAGTACGACTCGAATATAATTTTGTTTATTTAAACCAATATTCTTCCATAGCCAAAGGTTGTTATTTCATACTTATAGATACAGACTCAAATTATATCATATGCTAAAGATGAATAAAAAGAACTGACAATTTTTTGTAGAACACCACAAACAGTTTATCTGTTCATATAGCATGTATAGGCTCTCCAAATTCTTCTAACTCGCTTGTTGAAAATTGTTGGAAACCTTAACAAAAAGTTTCGTCATTCAAAATTTACTCAATTATTGCTGCATTTAAACTGAGTCAACCACTTCAGATTTTAAGTTTTCTCGGTTGCACTCAATCTTACAGACTTAAAAAAAAAAACTAAATGCATGACGAACATGATATTTTCAAGAAATTAATATTTCTTTTTTTT
The DNA here is from genome assembly GCF_965363235.1 of Mytilus galloprovincialis. Classification (NCBI taxonomy): domain Eukaryota; kingdom Metazoa; phylum Mollusca; class Bivalvia; order Mytilida; family Mytilidae; genus Mytilus; species Mytilus galloprovincialis. The sequence continues at coordinate 3,473,744 of NC_134850.1, forward strand.
ATTCTTTATTTCAATCATATTTGGTTTTGTTTCATTTAATTTACATTTATATGAATAATTCTTTGTTACTATGATTAGCAGATTCAATAATAAACTTTCATTTTTGCAACCAAGAAACATATTCTCTTTGTTGAGATCAAAGTTTACAAAAAAAAGTTTCACAATATTGGAAAAAGACTGCCACAATTGAAATGTTATTGGGCATTCAAAAAACAGGTGTTCAATGGTTTCTTCTCCAGTTTACAAAATGTACATAACCTGGTATCTTTTAATTTGATTTTGAACAAAAAGGTATTAGTTGCTATAATCTTTTGCAAACACTTATACTGAAAGGTTCTTAAATAAGCATCTCTACAAGACTTTTTTGTTCTCATGAAATATTCTGACCATTCTGTAGTATCAATAAGTACAGTTCTTCCCATTTCAAAAATTTGATTGTTTGTAGTTGATAACTTCATCTACTCAGTTTTCATTTACAAATTTGGCCTTCACATTACACCTGATTTTTTTTTTAAAGAAAGTATCACCAGTGTTAGACTTATCTAAATCTTGATTAAGACAATTTTCTGTAAGGCATTTTTTGTTCATGGTGTTAGGGATATCAGACCATAATATTTAATAAAATTGTTGATTTGTACTTTTTCTTGAAATTGCTCAAATTTATAAAAAAATCCTATTTTCACGATTGATCAGGTCATTTACTGACTGCACAGACCCCTTTTCACATTGAATGTAATATGGGAAATCATCCAAAGAAGAAAAGTTCAAAATATCTAAGAATAAAATGTCACTGACAGAAATCTCAGTAACACGAAGCCTTGGCTCACACCAAACCACACGCTAAAAAGAGATCCCAAAAGTTACTAGATAAGTGTAAAACTATTCAAACGGGAAAACCAACAGTCTAATCTATTAAAAAAACAAGAAACGAGAAACACGTATGAACCACGTCAACAAACGACAACTACAACATCAGACTCATGACAGGAAAATGTAAACCAACTTAGCAAAAAAGCTCGATATGCGACAATGAATGAAAAAAATAAGAAAACTTCTCTAGGTGTGATAGATTAGGGAAATAGAAAGATATTATAGCAGGTTGTGGATATCTTAACGCCAAGTTATAATTTGATTTTGAGTCACTATAGTTCAAGTTATATCCAAATGAATTGTACCTTAAACAGGGAACAAACAACATTGCTTTTGTATTCAACGAACGATACATTTGATAAACATATCAAACTTTCTGATGTAGAACTATTTGCTTATCAAAACTCTCATTTGTCTTTTGAATTTTTGAAAAACTAAGTCTTTTCTACCTCGGGAATAGATTACCTTAGCTGTATTTGGCACAACTTTTAGGAATTATGGTTTCGATGCTCTTCAACAATGTTCAACTTCGTATCTTATTTGACCTTTTTAACTTTTTGGATATCGACCGTCACTAATAGTCTTTGGTAGACGAAATGTGCGTCTTGCGTTAATACAAAATTTAATCCTATAATCTATGATGAGTTTATTGTCAGAAAGATAGTCACTTAAAAATAGTATCTCAAGCATAATTTGATCTTAAACTATTTTTTTTAATTTTTATTCAACAACAAATTGCACTTTCTGCTGTTAACAATATACCTCACCAGTCCATCATACCAGTGAAGAGTCCCTGTTTGTTAATACCAGAAATCCAGGGTTGTTTTCTGGTAAGCATCAATATATTAAATCAACATTAGTATTATAATCTAACAGCTAAGTTATAAAATAATCAGCAATGAAATAATAAACAAGTAAATATCAGCGAGATTTATTTGTTTACCTATACATATAAATAGGAAAAAATACTATTTGGATATCATCTAGCAATATAAATGATTTTTGAGTATAGTTTCCGGAAACTTTCCATATTTTCTCCGTTAACGTGTGCATTGTTTTTCTATCGAATAACTTCCTGGTTTGAAACAAAATTGTCACACCGGTTTATGCGACTTTAAAAATAGAACAAACAGATGTGATATAGCATTATAACAGGTATGTCTAAATCAAAATTTATCAATCGTGTAAAGAAGATCAAGAGTAAGACTGGTTTCTTTTTCAAATCTTCTTTTTGTAACGGTAAATTGATATAAATAGCCTCGATATTAATCTTAACATGTGGCGGTGAACAGTAAAATTTATATTACTTCATCAGTTCCTGATGTGTAGTTTTAAAAATTTATATCTTTAATTAAGTTCTTTCATTTATTTTTGCTAGATCATATATTTCTCAAACAAACAAAAAATTATTTCAACAATTTGAAAGCTTTTTCTAGGAAACAATTACAATGTGTAGTCTTACATTTTGCCTGTAATTTGTAACTATACATAAATTCTGCTTTAAATACAGCATAAACATTTATAGGTTCTGTTTTCTGTTCAGACATGTAGTAAGCTTTATATATACAAAACATTATTAATGTAATCAAATAATTTATTTCATAATATTGTTCATCATTAATTTTATAACCAAATACTAGATTTTTCAATGTTAGAATATTATTATCAATATTCAGTTTTCCAAAAAGATTTTTAATTTTACTAAAGAAGTCATCAAGAAAATGACATTTCAGAAACATGTGATCATAATCTTCAGTGGTATTGCAAAAATTACAATTTGAAGTATTGCAGATATTCCACTGTTTTAATAAAGTTTTACAAGGTAGAATAAAGTGTAACAATTTCCAACGAAACACTTTATACTTATTTTCTTTCAAATAATGGTGAACAAATTTCAATCTATTACAGACTGAACTCTTAATATACTCAATATTTAACACTGTTTTCCATCGGTTAAAACCAACAGGAATTTGAATCTCATTCTGAATGAATGTGTTATAAATTTTTTTTGTTTCTAACTTGTCTAATGTTTCTGTATAGTTACTATTTCTCTTAATAAATAAAACATAATCTGTTTTTACTTGAGTTTTCTTTGAATTTTCTTGTCTTAAAATGTTTATCCATTCTTTTGGTAAAGCTTTCTTCAATTGAGAAAATTCTGACAGCCAATTACATTTAATATTGAGTTTTTGTAAAATATATTTCTCTGATATGTTACCATTTTCATCTATAATGTCATTTACATATATGATTTTGCTATTTATCCAGTTTTGAAATATAAGGCTTTTTTTTTTAATCTTGATAAATTGATTTCCCCAGATTACTTGTTGTCGAATAGTTCTAAAGTTTTCTGGTTGCTCTATTTTTTTGTTTTTTACCCATGCTTTTAATATATTCAAATAAAATTCTGGCAGCTTATTTAAACCAGGAATTGAGTTAATACCAACAATGTTCATATGAAAGATAAGGAAATTCTTGCCAAATTTGCCAAATGTATTAAAATAAAATAATGGTATTACTTTCCAGTTGGCAAAATCTCCATATATTAATCTTTTAATCCACCCAATTTTTAAAGATTCTATGTATTTATCTATGTCAATCATTTTTAAACCACCATCTAGCAATTTATAGCTTAATACATTACGTTTAACTTTTTCTGTTTTGCTTTTCCATAAGAATTGAAATACAATTTTTTTAAATTTATCAATATATTCTTTTTCTATGTGAGAAACAGATGCTAAAAAAGTAATATTGGGTAGAATCAGTGATTTAATAACTGTTATTTTTCCCAATAAGGTTAGATTTCTTTTCTCCCAGTTTTTAATTATCTTCTCAGATTTTTCTAATTGTTTTTCAGCATTGAGCTTTTGACAATCATTTTTATTACAACCAAAAAAAACTCCTAAACATTTTACTGGTTTGTTTGTAAAGTTAATGTTTTCATATTTTTCTTTACAATGTTTGTGTTTTCCTAACCATATGCCTTCTGTTTTTGATCTGTTTAATTTAAGTCCTGATAATGTGCCAAAGATTTCAATCATATTTAAAACTTTTGAAAAAGTGTTGTATCGTCTGCAAGTTGGCTGACTTTTAATGAATGTGTTTTCCCATCTATCTTAATTTCAAAGCCTTTAATGTTATGGTCTTGCCTTATGTTACAGGCTAATATCTCTACTGCAATAACAAAAATTAATGCACTGCACGGACACCCTTGTCGTATACCGCGTTGAATGTTTATGGGTTCAGATATCCATCCATTATTTATTACTGAGCTTTTTATATCTGTATATAAAGTTTTAATCCATTTAAGCATAGAGTTTTGGAATCCAAATTTTTTTAAAGCTGAAAACATAAAATCCCATTCTAAAGAGTCAAATGCTTTAGAGAAATCTAAAAAAGTAGTGCCCCCTCTATGTTAAATCTTTCTGCATAATCAATTATATCTTGGATTTGTCTAATATTATAACCTATATATCTATTTTTAACATAACCATTTTGATCCTTATGTATAATATTTGGAAGTATATTTTTAATGCGTTGAGCCAATGAATATGCAATTAATTTTGTATCAATATTTAATAAAGTTATGGGTCTATAATTATTTAAGCAAAGTGGATCATTCTTTTTATGTATTAGAGAAATAACTCCTAGTTTTTGAGAACTTGTTAACTCCCCTTTTTTATATGAATAATTAAATGTAGATACAGCAAATTCTTTTAAATCATTCCAAAAAGTCATATAGAACTCAACACTAAGTCCATCAATTCCAGGTGATTTATTAAGTTTCATCTTGAATAACGAACTAGTACATTCTTCAATAGTTAACGTACCTTCCATTATCTCACTCTCTTGTTTATTTAATTTATGATCAATATTTATATCATTAATATATTTATCTATGGATTTTACATTTGGACATGTGCTATTATAAATATTTTGATAGAATTCTTTTTCTATTTGTAAAATTTTAGAAGACTCTGTATGTATATCTCCTTTTTCATCTTTAAAAGCAGTTATAGTCTTTCTGGTCTGTCTAGCTTTTTCTAGTCCCAAAAAAATTTTAGTATTTTTCTCTTCTTCTTCTACCCATTTAATCCTTGACCTTATTTGAGCTCCTTTACTTTTTATTTCATAAATTTTTCTTAGTTTACATTGATCTTAAACTAACCAGAGAGGCGAAAGACACCAAGAACATATTGAGACTCATAAGTCAAAAACATACTGATAATCAAATGGCATAGTAAAACGACAAATCACCAAAAACAAAGAACTGTACAACAGTACGAACCCCAATGGCCATGCTACACACACAACATCAGATAAAATTGGAAATAGTTATCAAGTGGAAAATTTCACGAATAACCAATAACGTTTAAACAGTAGGACAACAAAACTACACTGAAGTATTTCACAAACGTAACCATGTATATAAAATGTGTTAATGTAATGCCATCTGTAACTGTATAGGGTAGCCTAATTTTGGAACATTAAAAAAAATCTTAAAATACTACTAAACAGATAGTCATTATATATATTAGAAAAACGAAAATTATTAATTTCATTTCTTGGTGAAAACTGTCTCATTGATATATACTCCTTATTATACAATTACTCAATCTTGTATAAGTATCAATCAAACTGATTTTTTTTTCTACATATACATGTTATACATCACAGTAACAGAATTCGGGTCTTGGCCTTTAATGGTTTACTTTTTACAAAAAACAAACACTGAAAACAACACGTTTAATTATTTAATGAGTCCTAAGCGCATTTCTAGATTTACTTTTATCAGTGACGCTCAGAGCCTAATATTTGAAAGCCGATGATGTATAAATACCGAAACAGTTGAAGAGGTATATAACAAAAAATACCTAAATAAAGCCTAATCCATCTAAGGTAAACTTTGCCGGAGAGAGTTGAAATCTTAGTTTCTTTATTATTTCAAACTTTATCTAAGGTAAACTTTGCCGGAGAGAGTTGAAACCTTAGTTTCTTTATTATTTCAAAATTTATCAATGGACAATTTTAGAAAGGTTTGTTATAATCATGTCAGTACCGTACGTAGTACTGACTACTGAGCTGATGCTACCCTCGGGGACTGTCCACCAGCAGAGGTATCGACCCAGTGCTGTAATTTAAAAAAAAAAACACGTTTAATAATTTAGTGCGTTCGAGGCGCTTTTCTGGGTTCATCTTCAATTGTGAACTGGATAAAGAGTAGTTTCATAAGAACTCATACCACATTTTCTTATCTGTGTCTTATATAGAAATAAAGTCAATAACCGATCTCTTTATAATCTGTTCAATTTTTTATTTAAGGTATTAATTTCAAATATGAGTGAACACTTTAGTAACAATTCACTTTCTTCTTATAGCATCTCTGTTGTTACTTTTGTATACTCTTGTAACTAAAGATAAGCGCAATGCAAGTGTATACGGGCATCTTTGGTTACTTATATGCATTTCATTTGGTCTCTAGTGGTCTTCAGTGGTCTTCATTGGTTTTAAAGGCAATCATACTTCCCTTTGTTTAATTGTTAGTGCATATAATTTTTAAAGATGCGGCTCATTCATCGCCAAAAAGTAAGTTCTTCTATACAGTCCCTGTAACGTAAAAGTTAACACTAATTTCGTTCGGTTATCGTACGTACACCGTTCGGTAATCGTTCGTATAGAGTTCGGTCATCGTTCGTACATCATTCTTATAGCGTCCGTACAACGTTCGGTCAGCGTTCGTTCATCGTTCGTTCATCGTATGGTAAATGTCCTCGTTGATGGTTTTGTATAACGTATGGTTCATGGTATCGTTAATCGTTTTATTTGTCGTATGGTTTATGGTATGGTTTAGCGTTTAGCGTTTAGCGTTTCGTTTATCGTATGGTATGTGATATCGTTTAGCGTTTCATCAATCGTATGGTATATCGTTTTGTTAAACGTCTGATATACACATATGTAAGGGTTTTATTTCAGAAAGTTATTTCAATTCTTATAGTTATGAGTTAAAGTGATTTAATATAAAAAGATGTGAGATAAAAAAAAAATATTAGTTTGGATTGGATCCAGTCATTCTGGAATATATATAGAACGAATGGGAAACGTTTCCTCCAATCACATTTTGACATGAATAACATTAGACCAAATACCGCGATATAAGTCAGGCTCTCTATGTCTCTCTCTCTTCTCCGCCAAACATTTCTCTGATCCAAATATTTCCTTGACACAATAAATTATAAAGAATGTTCTATAAATCATGTAAATGACGCTTTATATGAAGTATATGTTTCATATCTAAATGTATTTAAAAAAAGCCAACACATCCATGCATGGTATTTGTTCTCCTCAATGTGAGAGTCTGATATAAACCGAAAACTGCCAGGGCTATATACAAATTTTTTGAAGATATTTATGGAACCAGCGTCGCTTGTGATTCCTGCTGTCGGTGTTAAAACTGGTTTTTTTTACTGTAAAAAGTGCTTAAGTCCATTATGAGTAAAATACAGAATTAAAAAATAACTCTACCTTTTTTTATATTTCTTTATTTTAGAGGTAAGCTTCTGGCCAAATTTCACTTATTCTGTCGCAAATCCTTTATCTAAATAACCAATCAATTGTATTCTAAAAAGAAGTTGATTTGTTCTTTGTACGAATACATGAAATATTTCTCACTGGACGTTATGTTTGCAATCGATGATCAAATACAAATCTACAGTATTTATATGAAAGAGACTAAATAATATATTTTTTTATTATTATTCTACACATATTTGAAAGATCGAAATAATCAGTTCTACAAATGGATGTTATTTAAAGACTTGACATTTTACAGTTATCACATGCATCCATGAAATTTGTTATCGACGCACCAAACTTTTCCCTTTCATCGTGCATAGCTCATTTTCCGATTCACTTATGGTCTCTAACGATCTTCTTGTTCATTAAATTCTAAAATTAAAATCCTACACAAATTGCAAAAACTTTTATTTTCCGGCTAGACTGCGTAAAAGATAAATACTGTTTTGTTTATGTTAATGTACACACAATGTTTTGAAGGCCGATATCCAGTTTCGCTAGAAAAGAATTAATTTGCGCCACAAGTTAATTACGCCAATTCTTATTTTGCATCACTTTATTGTAAAAACTGCATCATTCATTTGCGCCAATAAAACAATCATTTAATTGCGCAAATATTATAGACTTGTTTTCAAATTTTAGTAATTTTAGTAATTATAAAGTTATTTAACAGTTGAAGTCAGTATTCTAATGTTACATGTATGTGTAAATAGGTTAATCGTTTCGAAGTTAATTGACACAATTAATAAAATTGAGAATGGCAATGGGGAATATGTCAAGTTCCATTTATTGGCGCATTTCATATATAAAAAAAAGAAGAGATGAGCGCGATTCAAACCTTTACAATATGAGAAATTACACCTAACGGTTTTGACAAACCATAAATTTTTCGCCCGGGGATATACACCTGACAGTAATCTTCATTCAGTAACTTTACAATACCCAGCCGTGTCATTTCCGTGATATAGATACAATGGATAAGCGTTGATTCTTGAATTAACGCTTATCCATTGTATCTATCACTTAAACTATTGTGATAATGTCTTTTGAAAATTAAAGTCTATTCTTAATTAGAAGGTATTGTAAGTGAGTTTAATTAACCATGATATTGTGTCAAACGATCCATTACAATCAATTAGATATCACAATTAAATATTTGAAAAAAATACAAATATATTATAACACAACACGTCTGCCCATAAGGATCTTCATATCATCAGGCATCCGAATGTTATCTTTTTTTACAAAATAAGACATATTCGAACTTATTTCTATTTGAATTGATCTTAATGGAAATGGAGAATGTGTCAAAGGGACAACAACCCGACAAAAACGTTATATATTGTGCATATAATAAGTATGTTTTCGGAATTTCTAGCAATAAGCCTAATTCAAGACATATCACGATTTTCTAGCATAGGAATTTGCGAATTAAAATTTGTTAAATTATGTAGTAAAACAGATGAAATCATATAATATTAATTTATAAAACAAAAATGGACCTTTATTATGCAATCCATTTTTGTTTTCTTTGAAACATATGGAATCCATTATCCGATAATAAACGACCAAAATCCCTTTTTACACAAAATATCCACAATAACATTCAAAACAAGAACAAAAACTGGAAATCTAGACTAATTTGGAACAACAAAAAGAATTCAGGGATTCGAACCTAAACAGACAAGTCCTTAGCTTTAACTCATTTATCTTAACTGCGAAACCTCGTGGCTATCAACTCATACTATACGATTACCTATTATGTATATATTAAGGTACAAGCCATGTGTGTCCGTTGTACCGATGTATATCATATATTCATTTATATATATATAAAATAGACTTTTAAATCGTATCCGATTGGTTGTCCAGAGGTTTCGTCGATATGTTAATGTCAGTAACAAGTTACAAAACTTATGGACGGGTTCGATTCCCAGTGAAGGCATATAGAAATTACAAAAATCAAAGGTAAGTTTTTAAAAATAATTGCATTAGTGAACAGAAATCAGGAAATTAGTCAATCCAAACTTAATGATATTAGGAACAGAAAGGAAACAATAGAATATAATCTGGTGAGTCCATTTCAGCGACGGATTTAGGAAGCGTTGATTCTAGAAAAAGAATCCACGGTAAATGAATAGGCTGACGTCACCACAATGGTTTAAGTCTCGGTTATTGTATAGAAAGGTATATACTATGAAAATTAGAGCGAGGGGCTTTGCCCCAAGCTCTTATTTTCATAGTATTTACCTTTCTATACAATATCCAATTTAGCACATATTTACAACTTGAGTAATCCTGTAATTAGTCTATTGATATGTTTTGGCTGACTGGATGTAGCTCATTTACGTAGTTTTGTAAATCTACTCACTATAATATCATTGTAAAAATGGGATTTCAAAGGCCCTTGACTTTAGAATGTAAAGAAGGTAGCTGCTGGTGTAAGTATGTTTATTGATATGAACGAAGCGTTGTTTTACTATACATGTACTTATTTACATGGTAAGATGACAAAATGAATTGACCAAGAGCAGACAATTCTTAAATTGCAGTGAAAGCTTTACATTCTTGAAAATCTTTTTTAATTTCACATAAAACCTAAAACTATCTTAATACAAACAGTTGGATCCCCCTCCCACATCTTTGGTTGAAACACCTTTTAAAAATGGCTGGATCTGCCCCTGGTATGTACCCATAGGTAGTCTAGTGGATAGTTTATATGCATGAAATATTTGTCACTGGACATTAGGCAACCAATTATCGACCAATTTATGACTAAATATATCAAATTGCTTTATTAATAATTTCCCTTCAAAAGATTCATGGTTGACTCTTTTTGTGTACAAAGTAATTTCATGGAAGATAAAGGATTACAAATATTAGATTGAAAGGTATAAAGCACCATTATTATTACTCTTTATTTAAATGAAAGAAACTTTTTTAATTGTCAAAACAAAATTTAGATCAAAAGATTGATTAGTAGGATGTTAAAAATCTTTTTGAAAACTAATTACAAACTATTTAGTTAAATTTGGAACACATCATTTATTTCAAAATAGCCAGTAGCAATTTTTGTTCTAATATCTTGATTACAATACAATGAAATCTTACCCTTGTGGTCATTCATGCGTAGTTACTTAGTACACGGAAAAAGTATGTACTATGAAAATTAGAAGCCAAATTCAAGCAATTTGATTGGACGAGAAGTTGTAAGTATGTGCTAAGTATATTGTACATGTAGATAGCACGTGTGATACATGTATATACACCAGAAATACCCATTCAAGTTATATTTAATTTTAGAAGAACTCCATATCGGGAACATAAACATAAATTACAATAATATGAAAAAAATGTATTAATAAGTTCAAATGTTGTTTTATTAAATGCACCTAGGTATTTGTAAACTTATGTTAATTCGTTATTTCATGTATCTTTTTTTATCCTATTGACTTATCCGTAAATCGAAAAACGCACACATCTGAATAGAATCATATGGTATTGAATGATTTCTCTAACTCAAAACTAGTTATACATGTACATGTAGATGCCTCTTAAATTATATTTTTCTCGTTGGGTTGCTTGTCCATTAATTGACGTTTACGCTAATTAAGAATCGTGCATAATCACATGGGGACCTTACTTTAACCAAACTTCACAGAAACAATAAATTCAGGATCTTTTGGAATCACAGATAAAGCCAATATTGATTGGCCCGACTATTTACCTTACATGAAATTCATAGGCAGAACTACAAAAGAGAGAAAAGAGAGAATCATCCCCCCTCCTATCCAAATTCCTTTAGAATATTAGAATTAAAAAAATCTGAATCAAATGTATAGTTTTTTTGTTTTTTTTATTAGAATGAGTTTTTTTTTCTTCATAAAACGATGTTAGACAATACAATTATTTTAAAACAACTCGTGCTTTATTTAAAACCTTCAAAATACGAAAAACCGTAAAAATGCTATTTGTCCGGCTTGCCGGATGAATAGACATTTTTGACAATTTGTCCGGCTAGCTGGACGAATAGCCACTGCCTTAAAAGAAGGAGGACAATATACCTCTAAGTAGTAAAACTTTAAGATTGCATGGTATTCTTTAAATTGTATAACTTTCTTATTCTGGCTTTCTCCTCAATTTCTAAATTATATTAAGAATCACGTTTTACGCCAGATCTTCTATCATTTGTTAAATCAAAGACATGTAGTACATGTATTCTATTTTCCGGGATAAATTATTCACAATGATAAAGAAATATGGGATGATTTAGAAATTGGCATTTTGTTTATATGTTCCAGACCGTATGAGTATTTGGACCGTACGCGTACGGTCTGGACCGTATGCGTACTTTTTCAAAATACTCACACGGTTGGACAGTACGCGTACGGTCTGACTTATATTAAGAAGTTGACAAAGTTAATTAGATGCATATAACAGATCAATATAACTTAATTCTCAAATTGATATAAAAAAGTTTAACTGTAATTGAAAAAAAAAAACACTTTTATATGTTATTGTTTAAAAAATTCACGCTAATTGAATCTGTTAATCTCTTGTATTTAGCATGTCGATCACTCAGTAAAATAATTGAATTATGAACACTAAAATTGAAAATATTGGAAGTAAATATAATGTGGGAGGACAATTGTTTTAGAATATTTAGCAACTTTACGAAAAATGCAAATGCTCAGGAACATACACGAACTGCAAACATGTAAATGTAAAAAATATTAGTACGTTACTTGTGGTAGCAAGTGTAACATTGGTTGAGAGTACCAAAATAAGGATCAAGATATATACAATTAAACAAATATTTAATTTCAACTGTTCATTTGTTCATTTTATCCGTGTAATTGTAATAATATTAATTAGTAAACCTAAAAATAAAGATTGCAATTAATGTCAATTTGTTTAAATTTAACCCATATGATCTAATAACATATATAGTTAGCTGGTTAGCTCGTACTGGACCATACGCGTATACCCATACGGTCCGACCGTACGAGTATGGTCGGACCGTACGAGTATACATATACGGTCCGGACCGTACGAGTATACGTATACGGTCCAAATACTCATATGGTCTGGAACATATACTCCTATCTATTGGTGAACAGTATATATGTTACCCACTAGCTGTCCTTATGTGTTTTTGTTGTTTGATTGCTGGCTCGTTGTCGTTAACCCCACTATGATCTCCTACAGTTTCAATATATATTTCCCTTAAGACTTTGCTCAGAGGAAAGTGATAGAATAGGTTTGTATATACATTTTAGCGTTTAACTTTTCAATTTTTAACTTCCAAAAATTTATTTTAAACTATTAATTTTGAAGACGTGAGTTATCTAAACGAAGTCTAAATGGTCACCAATTACCAGTTTATTGTTTCCCTATTTGGCACACACCTAAACACAAACTTCATTATAAATCCGGTCGCAGTAAGTTCTATTGATCACAAAACAAATCCACGTTTTTTTTCTTAAATATGAAAAAAAAGAATATTTATTTTTTTTTTACTTTGAAACAAGGAAATGATAGTACTTTAAATTACATTGTGCAAAATTAAGAAATAATTCATGGAAGCAATAGATTATTGGAAATTTACACATGGCCTGGGCTCAGGATAAAATTCGAATATCACGGCCCAGGCCATGTGTAAATTTCCAATAATCTATGGCTTCCATGAATTATTTCGATTCTAATAGGACAAATACGATCAGTAAAAAAACTGAGGCGAGGGTGGGTATGCTAGGTGTGCAGCTGTTCTTTTTCACTCCCTGTTAGATAAAGCTCGAATATTCTAATAAATCCGTAGCTTGCATGGATTATTTCGTGAACAACCGCCGAAAAAAAAATCTGTTTTATTCTCAAAACCAACAATTTCCATTTTGATTTACATGTTTTTCTCGTAAGCTACCGTAAAATCCAAAATTGACATTTCGTAACTAAGGAGCCGCCATGTTGACTTGCTGAAATCAGTAAAAATGCGAATAATGCAATAGAATAGAAAATCAAACAAAACCTACCTTGAGAATCAATGTTATTACATTATAGTAAACGAAATTTAAATGATTCACGTAACAGAAAACTTTCAACTCTAGCGTTTTCATTTGTATGACGTCATGTTTTGAAATGACTTTGATAGCGCCAAATACATGAATAAACTTTCGCGGAATTTTATTTTATTTTTATTTTGTTGGTTTTTCCGAGCTGTTTTGCATTACTTCTTTTTACTATGCATCCGAATAAGAGTAAAAGTGATTTTGTCTTTTTTAATTGCAATTTTTAAAACAATAAAATCGGCAAAGGGTTTGCAAATAGGTTTCAATACATGTGGATTTACGTGGGAAGTATATTGTAACAGCCATTATTATGTACATCTCGGAGTCTGCGCTAAGTATAGATATATCGAGAATTGTATCACAGTGTTGTTTACAAAGCGAAAGAAGCACGTCGTATTAGAATATGTCGTAAAACCTACCTTCGACTTAGAAACTCATTTTCTTCATAAAAATGTTTGACATAGTTTACCCTGAACATAAAACAACTTCAATCAATCAACTAAAATATATTTAAGGGATTATTATTATGCATGTACATGTATATAAATGCCGTATACCATATACATATATTGTGGGTTAATTATTTTAAGCATAAAGTTCTCTGAAACAAATTATATATATATAGAATAAAGTAAAAGTAAAGATTAAATTTATGTATGGCGGAAAAGAAATATATGAAAACGATAGATACATTGTACAATGGGCATGCAGCCTTGCAAATGATATTTTAAAAAATATATATTTACTTTATTAAACTTACGACTCTAATTTAAGTATTGTTGATGGGATGTTGAAGTTTCCAGAACATAGAAAATACACAAGAAAATTTATCAGTACACTATTCTATCACAATGTATTTGGTGTCCATTTTACAATATATTTGTTTAAGAATGTAGTGTTTTCCTATTCATTCTGACATCTGTGTCCATGGGTCTGAACAAGAAATTGCGAAGACATTATGCTTATCTTTGTACCTCTAATTAAAAAAAAATAATTAATTTTTGTTTGTCTTTGCGAAAACAAAATGGTCCTAAAGCTTAAAGGCATCGTCAGAATGTTTAATGGAAAGCGATAAACACTTTAGAATATACAACACCTGCTGGATCTTTTTACCTGGGCCCAGATCTTGTTACGTAACAAGTATGAATGTAAAATTCTCGATATGGTATATTCAGTCGAATATACACGATATCTCTGGACTGGGGTATTGCAGGTATTTTGATCTCATAATGTAACATGTAAATTTATTTGTGCTTTATGTAAAAAAAAATGCATTTGATCATTTTATTTTCATAACTTTATTAAAATGAGTTGACTTTGAGCATTTATTTATTTTCATAACCGGGTACAAATCACTGATTTCCAATTTTAGACCCATCTCATTATTATCAGTAGTGGGCAAAGTATTTAAAAAAAAAATTGTATTTATCACACTTTTTCTTTTAATAAACTTTAAAAAAAGAAAATGTTAGAACACTAAGGTAAGAGAATAACAAATTGTATTCAAAAACGTATTTAATCACTTAATTAGTTATACACTGTATTTAAAATATAGTGATGGATTGCCACGCCTATATTGAAACTGAGATCCTATTTATAGACTTGATAAAAAAATATTATATATTTATATCTTGTATTGTTTCAATATTAAAGATGTTGGGTAACGTAGTTGAATTTTAGATTAAATTTGGGAAGTCGTGTATACATGTATCCCTATTTGTTAGGTTATTCAACATGAAGAAATACAAAAAATATCAGCTGGTCTTAAGAGTTGCAAATATTAACAAATTAAATTTATGATACAGATTTTTTTTTTATTTGTGTTCCTCAACAGTGTTTGCTAAATATTTATTTTCCTCGAATCCCAAAAAGTGAAAAGTTTTTAATACGTGTTAATCCCGAATTCACACAAACGACGTTCATAAATGGACTGTTCAAGAGTTTAATTTCACTTTTCAAAATATTTCAGACACGTTAATAATATATGTTATTAGTAAGAGAAAAAAAAACAATCATGCAAATTTTTGATAACATTTATTTATTTTTGTTCGTCGTACCATTGTAATTTATGTTTAAAGTGACTTATACACCAAAAAGGTCGGGTGTTCTAATTATTGTTTTTATATCTCACTGTATTATATAATATTTTGTGAAAAACACATGTCACTGTAATAAATAATTTACTTACTTATTTACTTACTTACTTACAGAGTACTTACTTACTTACTTACTTATTAGTGCTAGCTTCACAAAGAAAATATCCACTGACATGCATAATATTTAATGACATGGGTCACGCATTGACTGTCTTATTTTATAGGGATGCCAATATGGCACATCAAAGATAAGATTGATTGAACCATTGTAATTGCAACCGATCTTAAATTCACTTGAATACATTAACCTGTAATGTTGTCGACTTTACAGCTAATTTCCTAATGCTTGTAGAGTAAAGCTTTGATAGGCTTCCTTGCTCTGTTTGTATAAACATGGATTCCAGCTTTGTAAATGACATTGACATCTTCAAACAATATAGAGGTATATTTTAATCTGTATATATTGTATTTAAATTTGATTGGTTATCCCAATTACAATTGTAAAATATACAAACTAAGCAAGCAAGCTAATCAAAGTCTCGCTTTACATGCATACGGAAATTAGCTGTAAAGCCAACATACAAATAGCCTCTATATCATGAGAAGAGACCACGATAACATTTGAAAGTTAAACAAATCTTAATTTTCACGAGAACGAATATTTTGTTAAAGCGTTGTAGTGATCAGATCATCAATGACATAATTTAAAAAATAAGACGACGAGGTTGAAAATAGTTCTAGACGTTTCCTCACTCAGCTTGTGGTTATGTGTTGGTGGTGGATAGAGGCAAATCGACTTACAATTGACTATTTCTCCGCGGTTACCATTAAAGCTCGAGGTCGAAATCAACACTAGGGAGATACCATTAAATTTTTACAAGGTAGGGGTGGGGGAGTTGTGGCCAGGATGAAATACGCTGTCAGACAAACTTTTTCGTGCATGTGACTTCATATTTGAAAATTGATAAGAAATGTCTTACTTGATAAGTTCTGCCTTGCATTTAAAATATCCATTAAAAGAATATCGTATAATTAGAAATCATTGTCTGCTGTTGGAAGTTTAGTTTTGCCATTTTTCGTGCTTGTCATAAGACGATATTTTAGGGGTTTTGATTGTTAAACTCGTTTAATCAAATAACGAACATATTCCATCTCAACCTGAGAAAGAGTGGCTCATTTACATTAATTGTATCAATGATTATCGTTTATAAGATGTTGTACTTTCAATGCTATTTATAAACGCCGAGTAAAATTTTAAATGTTTGGTATACAAAATATAAATTGTTCATCTTAAAAATATTATATATATGTTGCTTTTATTAGCTGGTGACGGTGACATATCAGAAATACACTAAGATTTAGAACATTTAATTAAAATTCGGAATTCCTACTTCTCAACTCTTCACTCTAGTTCAGTTTTATATATTACTCTAATACGTTTTATTTTTGAAACAATGCTATATTTTGTCAAAAGACAAGCACAATAACCCCAAAGCAAATTGCGAGAAGCGGTTTCGTATTTCGTTTTCGTTTTCGTAAAAAAAAAAAAACTAATACTTTATGTAAAATAACGACTCTTGTACGGTGTCGCGTTATATCTTTTAGATGCATTGGTGCAATTGGATGCAAACAACAGTTACCATAAAATGCCAGATTTGCGAGATCAGAAAGTAAACTAACAACTAAACAATTGAAAACCTAGAGATAAAATTGAGAATGGAAATGGGGAATGTGTCAAAGAGACAACAACCCGACCAAATAAAAAACAACAGCAAAGGGTCACCAACAGGTCTCCAATATAGCGAGAAATTCCCGCACCCGGTGGCGTCCTTCAGCTGGCCCCTAAACAAATATATACTAGTCCAGTGATAATGAACGCCATACTAATTTCCAAATTGTACACAAGAAACTAAAATTAAAATAATACAAGACTAACAAAGGCCAGAGGCTCCTGACTTGGAAAAAAAAATCAATGTTTAACATTCGCCAGCAATGAGCAATTTTCATAAATAAAACATGATTTAGGTGAATACTTTGCGAGTAAAGAAAAGGAGACTACTGTCCATAGATTTGTTATTAACCCCATATGCTTGATGGGTACACAATAGTATTCAGGAATTACCACTTTGCATTACACCACATTACAACAGAAATTAGAAAATACATGTAGGGACTCGACGTATTTCTAAGACATAGCTATTTTCCTGTTCTATGTAAATTTTTTCTGGCAAACACGGTTTTATAAATGCTGACAGGCACCGACCATTGAAAACAATCGATTTGTTTAAAATGAGAAATGAAAATAATTGTTTTTTTTTATGGCAAATAAGAAAAATGACCGTTTGATTTGAAATTGCTTAAAATTATTCAGAATAGATTGAAATAGATAAAAATAACGTATTTTAATGTGAAAAAGCTAGACTTTAATTTGTGTCGTAGGGATGTGATTGAGTGGTTTTGTTTACAATTATTTATTATTGAAAATCTGCAATAATTATTGTATCATCATGTTGTTTGATTTTCACATTATAACAAAACTAATAATATGACGGATGAATGTATAGTTAGCTGTTTAATGTCCAGTGGCAACTATTGGATGTATCATTAGGAGGACATTTACAATGTTTTAATAACATTAGATGTATGTTTCATTATATGTTGTGTCACATACATATATATATGTAGTTTTATGGCAATAAAGATTTGAATTGAATTATAATACGTTATTCTGATTGGCTACACTGCAATCTTGCGTTATTCCTTAATCAATTTCATTACACAATAAAATGTATCATTCAAGATGACACGAGGTCCCACAATAGAGTGAACAGGAAAATTAAATAAAAACTTGATAAAAATCGTGTTTTCATAATCCTAGCTAAAAACTGTATTTATCAGTAATGAATGCTTCTTTTTGTAACTTCATAGGGTTGTAAAAGCGTTGACCGTGCGCACATTTTAAGAATGAAGCGCTTCTTACAAAATGTACTTCGGTCAACGCTTTTACACCCCAATGAAGTTACAAAAAAACCATTCAATACTTAAAATAAATATGAACAAGGACATCCTGTGTTATGCAAACATGTGTATTTCGGCACAAGCGATGACCTATAGACCGTGTGTATCATATGTATATATAGGGTGGGTTGCTCCGAATTAAGGAGGTATAAATACAGGAAAAATAAAGCAAAACAAATACAAAATTAGAATAGTCTAAGAGTATAACGGGAAAAATAAAGAACAGAGGAAAATCGTAAAAGAAAATTAAGGAAAATGATATAAGAAAAATCAGGAATAGAGGGAAATGGTCTAGTTTTTTGCCGGACAATTGTTGATGATTGTTTTTCAAAGTAAAGTGCATTTATAGGACTGGTAAAATAATACACAATCGTTTGTACATTGGTAGGGATTTATGTTTGGAGTTGATGAGGCACATAATAAGTAATTGTTTTTGTTTGAAATTTCTCGAATATTTTGGGTTTTTTCGTTTGATTTTGAAATGAATAAAAACATCTATAATACAAAACTAAATGGTTTAATAACGACATATAGATAAAACTACTATTCAGTCGATTTTAAAATACATGCTATAAAAGAGAAAACATAACAAATATTTAATAATCTTTTTAAACAAAAGGGCAACCTCAAGACCCGTAATATATTTCGATTAGAACATTACATTAATTCCGACTTCCATCTAAAATAACTTGAACTGTTCATTTAAAAAAAAAGGGTGATACCTTAGGCTATTTTCAAAAAAAATGTCGATTGATCCGAATTTGACGCATATTATCACCTATATAAAGAGATTTAACAGAACACATTTCATGTTTTATATTTTAAAAAAAAACATATACGCTAAACGAAACTATGCACGACAAGAAACGATGTACGCTAAACGATACGATATACGCTAAACGAAACGATGTACGCTAAACGATACGGTATACGCTAAATGAAACGATTTACGCCAAACCATAGGATATACGATTAAAGGGCACTTATGTTATCGTTTATGGTATGGTTTATTGTACATGGTTTCGTTCGTACATCATTCCTTCAGCGTCCGTACAACGTTCGGTCAGCGTTTCGTTTGCATTCGTACACCGTTCGGGAAGCGTACGTACATCGTTCGGGCATCGTCCTTTCATGGTTTGGGCATCGTTCGTATTGTTAACTTTTACGTTACACGGACTGTAATAATCATCTTTATCATGTGTATTGAACTAAGGCCATGCTAAGACTATTTATTTATACTCGATGTATTGATATCCATAAATTGGAGCGAGTACGCGAAACGTTATTTCAATACTTTTTTTTCGGAATGAAAATTAAGCAATTCACAAGGCATGCGATTAATAATATGTAGCTTGGTTTTGTGTGTATTTTAGTCTAGGTGCCATCTAAATAACTATCGAGATGACTAATAAAACAACCGACGGTCACATAACACGATAAAAACATAAATATAACTAGATATATGGACCTAATGCAAATGGATATTTCTATGTCATTGTGATTTCAATTTTGAGGTTAAAAGGATGTACATTTTTGATTTTACCTGTATTAGAACGGTTTTTAGTTGATCGAATCAGACACATCAAATTATTTACCTCTGTTTCACTTTCAATGAATGCTGACATTCTTTTCCTTTATATATCATAACAATCATTAGTCATGTATAATCCATCTCTAGCTAAAGGGTTAAATTGAAGCCCAATTGGATATGAATTCAATGAGGTCTTATTATTCTCTTGCAAGTGAATAATTCATCATCGATGTTTTTCTAGCTTATTTTGACAAAATATAAGCATTCTGACTGCTAATAGCGAATTGTATTTATTTCAGTTTAATAACTGATTGAACAAAAGTTTGTATGTATCTCGTAGCTTGTGTCCCCAGAACAATGCACTATCATTATACATGTATACGTATAAAAACAGTAATGGCTATTTAAAAATATTACTTTAGATATTCCAAATGATATTTGGTGTAAATGTTAAGTATGTTATCTTAAATCTAATAAGAGGACACAAGCAGTTACATTTCTTAATAAAAGAAATTTCACTATTTCAAACCTTTATTTCAATTTGTTCGAATTCTTTTACCTGTTAAAATAGGTAATTTTATACAAAATAGATTTAGGTATAAGGAAGTGGTATTTAAAATAAAAGAAATACGTTACCGTTTAAAAACATGAAACTTTACTATTGCATGCAACGTTGTCACATCCTGTTAGAATATTTAATTTTCATTGAACAAAATACACATGGTTTGTATGCGTCACGGTACAAGGAACTTATATCAAACACATATTGTACAAAATAATTTCACATTTTTCAATGACAGTCACGTGATCTTTGTTTATTTTTTTCGTTGGGTTCTTCAATATTGGTGATTGATGCGCTGAGTTTTGGTACTTCCTATTTTCTTTTTTCGTTGGGTACTTGGATGTTGGTGATTGATGCGTTGAATTTTGGTACTTCCTCTTTTCCTTTTTCGTTGGGTACTTGGATGTTGGTGATTGATGCGTTGAATTTTGGTACTTCCTCTTTCTTCTTTCGTGTGAAGACTTTGATAAAACAGTTATCGTTCCAAATAGATGTAAAATTTTAACTCTACATGATTTAAAAAATATTCGACAATTATTTTTCTTAGGGGTTAGTGTTCCCCATTTAACAAAAAGTATGATAAATGTAATATATTGATGTCTTTCTCTTTTTTTTATACTAATACAAAGCCCACTAATTTAGATATCTCAGCATATACAAATTAAAAATGTATGAATTCAAAATTATTTAATATGAATAAATCGTAATTTAATCATCTATCATTTATAAATGACAAAGTTGTCTTCACTAACGTTTCATGGCTAGATCCAAAGTTTTCCAGAAAATGTTATTTTCATTTAATGTGTCTGTTTTACGAATGTGGTCATTGGCGTCCAGTGACACCATTTGCATAACACATTGCGGTATTTCTGATTTGGTAATACTCTCCAAGCTTATAACTTTAGTAGTAAATAACCAGTCTACAAAATCCAATGAAGCACAAGTACAAACAAGAGGGTTGCCCTCTAATAAGACTGTCAGTGTTCTATTTGATTTTTCAAATAGCACTTCAATCGCGTCAGTTTCTTTAGTTGTTAAATACGCCATTTTGTTGTTTTTGATGTTAAGGAAACTAAGAATGTTCAAGTCTTCCATATTTAATGGAATACTTGTGAAAATATTTCCTTCAAGTATCAAACATTGTAAACTGTCTAATTGACTTTTAAATGTTGAAGTTCTGAATTGGTCTTCGAATGCATTTCTTGAAAAGTCTATATACTGTAAATGTTTCAGTCCGTCAAGGAATTTACCTTGGTGATCCTCTTTAAGACCAACCCTTAGTGCAGAACTTTGCATTATTAACTGTTCTAAATTGACGGCAGATTTCAGAAGGTTTGGATTTAAAAGTCCGCATTTGAAATGTGAAACATTAAGTATTACCACGTTCTGAAGTCCATTAAATGTGCAGTTGCAGTCGTCAAGTGATGTGTATGTAAAATCAATGATTTTCAATCGTGTGATACCCTTGAATGTTATACTGTTGATCATGCCAACATCATGGCCAATTATAAAGGAGGCGTTTAAGAATTCGAGAGAAGAAGGAAGTCTTATTGAGTAATCTTTTATCAGTTTTAAGACCATGGTCTCTCGTTCGTCTAGAACTATCACTCTTTTGTTTTTGAACATTTTGTATAAAGTTACCACTAATTAAAGACATGTCTATTCTCTTGATATTGATAAAGAAATTGAAATATAAAAAGATATATTCCTGGTGAAAATCAAATTTATTCTTGCTTAAGTCTAAAGTCTCAAGACAGTTTCTGTATTTCATTTTCGGGAAGGCGGATGCATCTATAAGCCTGATAGCGTTGTCTCTTAAGGATAATCTGTTTACGCATATGTTACCGATATATGCAAATAGATCAGCCGAAATAACGTATTCATCATAACTTTTGAAATTATCGCCCACATTTAATTCATCCATCTGTCGATTTTTAAACACGTGTAAAGCTTGTAAAGTATTTGATAGTTTCGAGAATCTTTGACCTAGAGTACTAAGACTAGAAAGTACTTTTAACGGTGCAAAGGTATCGATTTCTATTTCTCGTATACCGCCATTAAATCATGTGATATATGAAATACTTGTAGGTCATCTAGTGGTGCAAATATATTCCCCCGAAACGTTTTCATTGGATTATCGAATAAATTCAGTTCGGTTAAATGTGTCAATTTTTCAAAAGCTGATTTATCTATTGCACTTATATTACAGCTGCTGATATCCAGACATCTAAGTTGTGTATATCTAGTAAATATTTCCTTACCTAGACTGTTAAGGTTATTTCTAACCAGAAGTAAATCTGTTGTGTTTCTTGGACATTCTGTCGGTATAAATGTTAACCGTCTTGAACTGCAGTCAAATCTTGAAACCTTTTCACTAAATATTACTTCACATTGCCTTGAATAAACAGAAGAACTGAACAAAAGGAAAACCAAAACGGCAATCGCCAACATTTTGTTAAAACATTTTATCGGTAGCAATCCCGTATCGAAATCTACCCAAACAATTTAATACAAGGAAAATTTAAATATAAATTCATTCATAGGCATTTAAACATTCCGAATCCATGAAGCTTACTGGGTTACATTTTAAATGTATTTTAGCGAAAAATAAAATGACTTTCTATTCAAAAAATTCGCAAATAACCGGTCTATTCACGGTTTTTTTAGTGTTAGTCAGGTATTTATAACTATACTGATAAATTGTTGTTGGTATTATACCTGATGACGATTTCTCTCGATAGCAACTAATTGCAGTTTACAGAGAGAATGAAGAGGTTCCTGTATAATATTTCATATACATAATCGATTGAACGAAAATATACTACTTTTAATAGAACAGATATCGAGAAAATGGCTATTATTGAATATATCTGGTGTTTTTTTCTATTTCGTACGAAACTTATCCCAGGTTAATAAGAGGAGCATTGTCACCTTCAATCGGATTAAACCTGGCAACATTCTGTGTGTCTTTCGCAAGTCATGAGTCTGTAATTCAGTGGTTGTAGTTTGCTGCTATGCAACATATTTCAAATGTCGTGTAAAATTGAGAATTCATCTTGAATCATCGATACTATTCTTTTTAGCTATATTTCAAATAATGTCATCTTCTTACGTCAAGTCTAAAAAGCACGGTAAATAATATTGAACACGGTCAATAGCCTATTATTGTGGTTTCATTCACGTATGTTTATCTGTAGTTGAGGAGTAGGTCCAGTAATAACCCTTTTTGGTCCAAAAATATAGCAGTTTTACAAAATTTGTTTCCCTGGTTACACAGGAACTTATCCATGATATAGAATGTTTTGCTTAGCAACTATCGCAATTCAGATATATATTTAAGTACAGCTCTTTGTACGAACCAGGCAGAGTGCCATAACCATGTGATATATGAGATTTTCATATTTTTTTCTATAAATGACCTGGTAGAAGAAGTAATTAAACATGTTGAAAGTATGCATTTTCCTACAAAAGAAAATCAGAATAAAGATTCCCGAAGAATATCCGTTGGATAAATTAGTTATATGAATGTTATATAAAAAAGAAGATGTGGTATGATTGCCAATGAGACAACTATCCAAAAAAGACCAAAATGACACAGACATTAACAACTATAGGTCACCGTACGGCCTTCAACAATGAGCAAAGCCCATACCGCATAGTCAGCTATAAAAGGCCCCGATAAGACAATGTAAAACAATTCAAACGAGAAAACTAACGGCCTTATTTATGTAAAAAAAATAACGAAAAAAAAATATGTAACACATAAACAAACGACAACCACTGAATTACAGGCTCCTGACTTGGGACAGGCACATAAATAAATAATGTGGCGGGGTTAAACATGTTAGCTGGATCCCAACCCTCCCCCTAACCTGGGACAGTGGTATAACAGTGCAACATAAGAACGAACTATAAAAATTATATTCTTACATTGATAACAGTGGAATATCGGATTTATCCAATCTCGATAGTTAAATTATCAATTTTAAAGTCCTCGCCAAGGCTCGGACTTTAAATTTGATAATTAAACTATCTCTATTGGATAAATCCGATAATCCACGAGTAATTATGTAAGAATCTGTTTCTCTAATGATGAACAAAATAAATTTTCATTTTTTGTTAAACTAAAATCCCCTTCGAGTGCCTACCGCTTTCTAAAAACTAAAGCATGAGTTGTCAATTTCATTAACACCTGTTAGCATATTTTGATTCATCCGATGAGCTGAAAAAGGTTATGACCCTTACATTCTTCCAATCATCTTCTGAGATCACTGGCAACCTCACGTTGATTAAATTTTTTTTTTACACAATGGGTTCGGAAAGGATTAAATTTCCATAGAAATAGAGAAATACAGTTATAAGATCTGTGAATATTTAAATCAATAATTATAACATTGACTATGCTCTTTGTAAGTTGGCATTATAACAGAGTAATATTGTATAACTGTTAATCGCGTTGAAGACGTTATTCGAACATTGATAAAATACGATGCTTCGGACGGATGAGCAATTTCTACTTCACATTAGGTACTAGTGTATTTGCTAATATTAGTACAAACCCGGTAAATAGTCAAATTCGGTAGATCACATTCGTGAAAAATGAAAGGGACGGTTGTTACGACATTAAAAACATATCTGATGTCAACAATGAAACGGATATTCTATAGCTAGCAACCAACTCTAGATGGCGTCCGTAGAACGGAAGGGATGATTTCAACTTCACAATTTGGAACTAGGGGTAATCTTTCTGAGCAGCAGCTCTCTATCAAGAAACTCATGATAGAAAATACAAGCCTGGAAATATCGTTTCATCTGGGATATATATACTTCCTATGCAGGCGCTACTTGATGTTGCTACATGTAAAATTGAATTAGGAAGCTGAAAAAATCTCTTTTGTTTAAAGTTTTGTCCGCAATCGATCCTCATTGTCAATTCATAGATGTAATTCCAGGTATGTATGCTTAACATTTAATCATTCCTTTTTCGTCGGCTTCTGTTATAGCTAATTATATGTACACTATATTGATTTAAAATTAAGAATGGAAATGGGGTATGTGACAAATGGACAAAAAAACAAACCAAAGAGCAGAAAACTTCCGAAGACCACCAATGTGTCTACAATACAGCGATAAACCCTCGCACCAAGAGGCGCCCTTCAGCTTGCCCTCCCAAAAAAGCATGTACTAGTTCAGTAATAATAGACGTCATACTAGTCCTTAAAAATATATGAATGAACTAAAATCACTTCTCATAGGCGTAATAACCCTCATCATACATACCAGGATATAAATTTTGCATTTGTGCCAGACGCTCGTTTCTTCTATAAAGTCTCAGTAGCGACGCTGGAATCAAACAAAGATCAAAACGTTGATTAAAGTAAAAGGCATCTCTAAGTACTTTCATTTCATATGGTCTGCAGTGGTCTTAAGTATTTGCAATACTACTACATTTTGTTTGATTTTTATTGCATAGAGTTTAAAACAAGTATGTTTTTTTAAACGTCAAAAAGTAACGTCCACTTTGTTGATTATGCGTATTAAATTAAGGCCATGTTAAAAACTAGTCATTTGTACTTTCTGTACATACGTTGGAGCGAACAAGTGAATCTTTAGTAATACATTTTTCGGAATGAACAAATTAATATGCATTCAAACTTTAAAAGTTCTCCTTCGTAACTTGAATTTTCAAGACTAAGAAATTATTTTAAACATCAAAAACATTTTTTGTCCATGAGTTTTGGTTGCAAGCAAATACATTTTCAATATAAAATAGCGGATTTATTTCATATGGAGCAACCTTGATAAAGTTTAAATGAAGAAACATTTTTGACTTGCCAACATTTTTAAGCAAGCAAACCCGAATTATTTGGCGTGGGCGTATAGACGGAAACATTGCCAGGGTTTAAAGATTCTTTCTTTAGCATAAGGTTTAATTATAGTTTAGCATCATTGTAAATTGTATAATACAGTATTATACTATGAACAAATAAAAAAAATAGTAATGATTATTTACTAATATTGCATTAAATATTCAAAATGATTTTTGGTTTTTAGATTTAAAGTATGTTAACTTATTAAACTTGACAAATAGAAAAAAAAATGTAATAGGAAGACGATGCAGATAATTTGATCATTGATAAGGAATTTCATTTATTTTTTGTATTATTCATTCTAACTTATCGAAACGTTCAAATAATTTTACCTATTATAAAAAATAATTTTATTCGAATTAGATTGAGGGTATAGGGAAGTGTTATTTAAAATGAAAGAAAACAGTTATCGTTTAAGTTCTCATGACACTTTCCTATTGCATGCAGCGTAGTTACATCCTTAGAATATTTAATTTTGATTTACCAAAATACATATGGTTTGCATGCATCACGGTACAATGAATTTATAGCAGACACAAATTTTACAACAAATAATGTAATATTTTTTAATAACTATCATCATGATCATGTGATATTTGGTTCGTTTATTTCCACCGAATATTGGGATGCTGGTGATTGATACATGATCACGTGATATTTGGTTCATTTATTTCCGCCTGATATTGGGATGTTGGTGATTTATGCGTTGAATTTTGGTACTTTCTATTTTTCTTTTTCGTTGGGTACTTGGATGTTGGTGATTGATACGTTGAATTTTGGTACTTACTATTATCCTCGTTCATGTTAGGACTTCCATAAATAACAAATTAACTTCCTAATAAATGTAAAATGTTTAAGTTTATATGATTTTAAATAATATTTAACATTGATTCAGCTTTTATTTTTCACAATTCCACATTTAAACGTTTTGTTTTACTTTTAATAAAGATAAAGGGGACCAATCTGAATAAATTTAAATTAAAGAAACTATAGGTAGGTGTGAATATAAGAAAGTTTTATCATATTTTGATGCTTTTTTGTGTCAAATTTACCATGCTGTCAATTTTGTAAATTTCTGATTTTTCGCCATTTTAGGTACAAATTGCTTTTTTTTCAACTTTTTTGTTATAAACGATTGAAAAAATGCATATCAGAGATATTTGAAAAGAAAAAACGGATGTGGGATGTACATTTTTCTGGTAAAATAATTTTTTGTATCCATCACCCGTTTTCTCACAATTTTGGCCAAAAAGACTGACTTGATTGGAAATAAAATTTGAAAACTTGATTACTCAAAAAATTCTCATTGGAAATACCCAATTTTTCACAAAGTTAAGATTGATTATAACATTTTTAAAATTCATTGATATTTTCCACTTGTATTAAATATTTTGGAAATAATTCCAGAACGAGATTTCAACGAGACTGCACGTCAGAAGAGTACATCCTTAACGTTCCATGGCTTTATCCAAACATTTCCAAAAAATGTTATTTTCATCCAATTTGTCTGTTTCACGAATGTGGTCATTTTCATTTAGTGACATCATTTGAAGAACACATTGAGGTATTTCTGTTTTAGTTATATTTTCCAGGTGTATAACAATTATTCTTGCTTGTAATCCCAGGAAATTTTTAATTCCAACAGTAGCTTCATAGTATGCCCAATTATTGTTTACAAACTCTTTTAAAATCACTAAGATTATCTTTTTGCATTTTGGAATTGAATTGTTTAAAGCAAAAAAGTCTATTTTCTCCAGCAAGGACATCTCCTCTATCTAACAAAAGAAGTTTATAATTCCGTCTCCCTTCGAGAAATAAGCGCAATGGTCCATATACCCATTTATAGTCGCCATCGCAATAAGCTACATATGCATCATATTCAAGTGCTTCTTCTTTTGACTTCCGGAAAAGTGAAAATCAAATTTATTGTAACTTAAGTTTACATACTCAAGACAGTTTCTGTATTTCATTTTCTGGAAGGCGGATGCATCTATACGCCTGATACCGTTGTTTTTTAAAGATAATTTGTTTACGCATATGTTACCAATATATGCAAATAGATCAGCCGAAATAACGTACTCACCGTAAAATTTGAAATTGCTGCTCAAATCTAATTCATCAATTTGTCTATTCTCAAACACGCGTAGGGCTTGTAGTGTATTTGATAGTTTCAGGAATTCTTGACCTGGAATACTTAGACTAGAAAGTACTTCCAACGGTGCAAACGTTACGATTTCTATTTCTCGTATATTTCCATTTATACTTAAATACTTTAATGACGTCCTTTTAAATGAATCAAATGTATAGTTATGTATAACATAACCTTCATAATCGCAATGGAAATAATGAAGATTTTCCATATTAGAAAATATCTCCGTGAATGATCCATTTGAAGGTCCACCATAAGTAAACACCTTTCTTATATTTAATAAATCCGACCACGCCTCTCTTGGATACGTTGACAACAAGTCATGTGATATATGAAGTACTTGTAGGTCATCTAGTGGTGCAAATATATTCCATTGAAACGTTTTCATTGGATTATCGAATAAATTGAGTTCGGTTAAATGTGTCAATTGTTCAAAAGCTGATTTATCTATTGCACTTATATTACAGCTGCTTATATCCAGATATTTCAGCTGTGTATATCTAATAAATATTTCCTTACCTAGACTGTAAAGGTTATTTTTCATCAGAAGTAAATCTGTTGTGTTTCTTGGACATTCTGTTGGTATAAATGTTACTTTCCTTGAACTACAGTCACATCTTATTTCCTTCACACGTATTGTAATGTCACAATGTCTTGAATAAACAAACGAAAGAACACAGTTAACACAAAGAATTAGTAAACGTTGAAGTATCACCATTTTTAAAATCAATTGTAAATCTTTTACTTTTTATATCCTTATTTTTAAGTACAAACCACAAAATTAAGTAATATTCTCCTTTCATTAAACATTTAAATATCTTAATATATATATATAGCATTTTAAAACGGAGCCAGTCAAGCAATAATCAAAATGATATAATATATAACGGTAAATTCATACCTGAAGTTTATTGTTGATATGTTACCAAGGTTATGATTGTTTGACAGAAGGTAGATAGGATTACATTGCGATTACATGAAACAGAAATTCCCACTACCTGATAGATTACATCCTCAACCTTTCGTCGGTTCATTTAACATGTCACGTGACACGGTGCAATACCCTACTACCTGACCAAATTATTCTTATTATAACTTCGGTTTCTTAGACATATTTAAAAGTAATTTTACATATAATAAAACGAAATTTAAAAAAATCTCTTACGTGGTGCATTTAACTTACACATTAAAATATGTATGTGTGTGTAAGTCTAACTATCAAGAAAAGTAAGAATTCGGTTTTTGATAAGGAATCAGAAAGAGGCTGACGAAGCAGCACGTTCATTGTAACATGATGCATTATCTGCCTCTATCTGTCTTTGAAATGTTTACTTAAAGAAGCTATCATTTTGAATAAAAAATACTGAAAAGACGATTTCTTCTCTACTTTCTTGAACACATATCTTTTATCTCAGGAATAAACAGAATACAATTCAATTAATCGTAACACGTGTTCAAGGAATAATGGTTCAAACTTACTTCATGAATCAAAATGCGACGATTTTTCTTTGCTTTTTTTTCAGCTCCATTTGATGGTTATTCATGATACAAAATTGGCAGTAATAACGCTTGTATTTAGGTTATGATTGTTGCTTCCCGAAAATATTTACATCATCATAAAAAAAAATGATAATGTCATGAAAAAAGACCCTGAAAAGAACATTTTTAGGCAGAATAAAATGAACTCAACTTATAGCAGATGCTTCGGAAATGTAAACATTTATACTCATCATTCGGCACGTGTCGTTGTACTCTCCTGATGACAAAGTCGTTTTTAAATTTCATTCGAAGATGTCACATTTGATACAAAAGAAGGAAAAGAAGATGTAAGTGTTGGTATCTCGATGTCCGCTTAAAGGTCTTAAACTACGTATCCGTTAAAACCCATTACTTTAAAATACATGGTTGTTCAAAATGATGTATAGCAGAAAGTCGAAAACTAGTGGGATCTTCTTAATATAATTTAAAAGAGTTTTTGTCAATTTGTACAGAGGATAATCAAACTCTATTCTGTACTAAGTGGGGTTTTTTTTAATTTAAAATGTATAAGTATCCTGACACGTCATTTGTTGCTGCATATCATATTTGTTTTTCGTTCAACATTTTTTTACATAGATTAGGCCGTTAGTTTTCTTGTTTGAATAGTTTTACACTTGTCACGTCGAGGCCTTTATACATCACATCTTCCTTTTTAATATCATAAGTCGAAAATAAACTGACAACGATATCGTTAAAAAAAGAAAAACAAATATACCACAAAGGTGCACAAAACACTACAAAGATAACCAATGACTAAGCAACAAGAAGCTCATATTTATCTGGTGCTTATCTAAGGAACTCCTAAAGGGTTTGCAAAAATTGCACCATATGTTGCACCTATTGTATTTATCACATCAGTACAACTCTGGTGATCATTCTAATTCGGTTGGTCACATTGCAGGAAAAGAAGACGAGATTGTGGTTATTACAATTGAAACATATCAGTGCATCTGCACTACAAATCCGTTGATAAGAAGATATTTAGATTTGTGTGCCAATTTGGTTTACGATTTACCTTGGGTTACTTTTCTGTATTTGAACTGTTTATATAATATCTAAATCTTGATATATATTCGGACTTGGTGTGTTAGTGTTAGATCATCCTCTGGCCTCCGGCCATCGGGGTGATCTTACACTGACACACCGCGTCCTTGTGCGATAACTATTAAAGAAAATACAGTGTGACAAAGTAAAATTCCGAGTGAAATTCAAGAACGGAAAGTCCCTAATGAAATCAAAACAAACTTACACGTCAAGTAAATAACAACAACTAACATTAACACCAAAACACCTGTCATCTGTAACATGTATAATCAAAAGTACTTTTTTAATTCATATCATAAAAGTTCACATTTTTCTTGGTAAACTTCTTGATACGATTTTATCATTTTTCATCAAATAAAAGCTATCAGAAATCATCAGATGCCATGCATGACTTACCAATTCTAACTGATGTAGTAAAATACTTTGTTTGTTAGAGACTTACAGGAAATTTGTAAAGTAAAATTGTCTCGTATATATAATAATGAAGCAAGCTAGTCATATTAAAGAAAGTGGCAGAAAAGGATTTTATTCTGACAGGTCAAAAAGTTCTACTGAACAATCCAAATCACATTTAATTATCTGCAAATACATATTTTTTTTATAGATTTTTCACAAAAATCCAACAGAGTTACTATTCGGATAACTTTGCTACCGAGTTTAATTCCAAATTTGTCTGATTAGCACTACATGTATTCACTATTCTATATATCTATTATAGGACCTGTTATTCTCTATTTGTTTTTATCATTTTGCCTATTTTTCACTATTCTTAAAGGTTTTTGTGTTCCTATACTCTGCACATGGTTTCCATTATTCTGTTCACAAAAATCCAACAGAGTTACTATTCGGATAACTTTGCTACCGAGTTTAATTCCAAAATTGTCTGATTAGCACTACATGTATTCACTATTCTATATATCTATTATAGGACCCGTTATTCTCTATTTGTTTTTATCATTTTGCCTATTTTTCACTATTCTTAAAGGTTTTTGTGTCCCTATACTCTGCACATGGTTTCCATTAGTCTGTATTCCAAACACCCCAGCCAAATAATCAAAAATCTCGTTGTGAACAAAATGCATTTACAACGAATAGTTTATTGTCGACAGTGTGTTCAATGTGTTATGTATTCAAATATACATAACTGGCTTCAATGTTTAAATACCCTACATGATATTTTCGATGATATTAGTTTTACCATTTATTTGATAGTGAAATGTGAATTTCAAAAGTTGACAAAATGATTTTACAAAATGTTGGGATTTCATCTTAAAAATGTATATTGTTGCTTTGTGTTAGTTGTTGATCTTTTGAACATTGTGAAATCATAATAAGTGAAAGGAACATTAAATGTGATTGTATTTCCAACAGATTGTTAACCATACACAACGGATTTATGTGTATTTAACAAAACATTAAACATACATGGTAAGGTATCATTTACTGAATATGCACAGCTTTACTAGTTGGATATAAGTAACAACGATATGAATTCAATCGAAAAATCAGCTTTCGAAAATGTCATATGTCAAATTTTCGACTATTGAAGTTATTCAATAACCCAATGACAATGTTTCTGTCAAACGTATTTATTGCCGAGGTTCGAAATTTCTATCTATTACATGAGTAGTTGGCAAGAAGAGAGTCATGTTCAGATTTGTTTAATTTGTTTAATTTGACAAATGGTATGCGTCATGGTGGACAGTTTTATCGGACCACAAGCAAGAATATTGGTGATGGAATTTGAACGTGCCAGTGAACAAAAAATACCTCAATGTGTTCTTCAAATTATGTCACTGGATGTCAATGACCATATTCGTAAAACAGACACATTAAACGAAATTATTTCATATCGGTAGAGAATAAGCTTTGTTTATTGGATAAAAATGGGTCACATGAAATTCATTATTCTTCAGTAATAAATTCCATACCATAGGACAGTGGTATTGACTGTGACAGCGATAATGGTCTCGCCTTCTGCTCAGTCATTATCATTATCTTAGTCACCAATTTATCTCAAAATGCAAAATATTATTGTCAGTAAAACTGTTGCAGATATATAATTTTTACCTTAAACTGTTTATAAAATTCTCATTTTAGGTGAAATATATAAATATGGGTATTTGTATAAAAGATAACACACGGGAATTTCAACACTTATGTGTGGATATTATATCAACATGACTGTGCGTTGAATGCCTCGATTAATCTTACTATTATTATTACAGGGGCCATTATATTGCTCTCATTTTTGTCGAGCCTGCAACTATATGTCAGTCGTTCAGGTTTTATTTGACCTTGACCTGGTTTTCGCGGTTCATTGCTCAGTGTTAAGTTTTTGTGTTTTGGTCTATTTTTCTCAAACTATAAGCAACAGGTCAACTATATTTGTTGTGTGGAAGCAATATTAGCTGTACATGTCTGCCTGGCATGGTTCATATGACCTTGACCTCATTTTCATGGTTCATTGATCAATGTTTAGTGTTCTTGGTTAATGTTAAGGTTATGTTACAGTCGAAATAAAGCTTTATTTTTAGGAGTATCAACATAATATCAATGATTAGTAAAGAAGGCTAGACATTTTAGTGTGTGCACTCTTGTATTTCTTTTTATATAAGTATTCGTGATAAAGAAACACTGTGTAACTCTGGTAAAGTTCTTCGGACACAGCCTATTTATAAACGTTTCACTTTCATTACTACATTTTTATTTACTGGCGAGTGATTATCTTTCTATCAATTAAAGTAATTTTCATATTTTTATATAAGTTGTATCTGTTAAAAAAAGAGGGAAGAAAGATACCAAAGGGACAGTCGAACTCATAAATCTAAAACCAACAGACAACGCCATGGCTAAAAATGAAAAAGACAACCAGACAAACAAAAGTACACATGACACAACATAGAAAACTGAAGAATAAACAACACGAACCCCACCAAAAACTAGGGGTGATCTCAAGTGCTCTGGAAGGGTAAGCTGATCCTGTTCCACATGTGGCACCCATCGTATGTTTTGCACAATCTTCTCTTGCCTGTAGAATATTTGATTGGGAAAAAAATCAATCTCATGAGTTATGGGATTGTTTAGCCTAAAAATCGTCAAAGTATGTTCCTCGATATATATGTCCCATTGACTTGAATTACGACACTTTTCATATATCTATGATCCGCCACTAATAACTTATTGACGTATACCACACATCGTTCATTCAAATAAGCTGTTGTGACACTGTTACATAGTAGAGAAATAACAAAAGGAAAAGGGTAAATATTAATTCGTCGTTGCTTAAAACAATATTCGAACACCAGTATGCGTTGCTTACCCCCTATCTCTATGAAAGATGACAAAGGATAGGTTTCAAATATCACAGCCATTATTTTCTTTTTCATTTCGTCGATTGTTAGATGACTGAATTCGAACTTTTCATGAGCAACATAATCAATACCACATAAAGAACAGTAGCACAGCAATGTCATAAGTTGAGTAATGTTCCCACACACTTCTGGAAGAAACTTGATTGTCCTCGATATTTTGTAGGTTAAAAGGCATAAGCATCAACCTATGTCATATGTCATATGCATATAAGAGTATTTACATACTTCTGGAGCACGACTGATCACAATTGATTATTCTGTAGGTACCGTGATACTCTAGATCTGTATCAATATATTCCACACGCAGAGTAGGGTCTTCAAACATTCTGCAGCAGCACTCTTGTTGTTTGTGCTACCCTTTTGCAACAATGCCTGTTACTCAGCATAAGTTTCTAAGAAAGCATTTGCACAATACAAAATACTAGATTGCACTATTTTCTTAACGTCATTTACATATAATGTAAGTGGTTCAATTGGAAAATTCCACATCGATACAGCAAAGTTAGATAGTTGATCTGAAAATAAAATGCATCGCACAGCTGTGTAACGTATTCAATTTTTCTAAAAGTACATCACGAGCACGGCCCTCTATTTTGTTCTCGAACATGTTGTTTTCTGGAATGAAGTAATGTGAACAAACTGAATGCTCGACACAATAGACTAACCTGCTTAAACATCGCATAAAACAAGTTATAATAT
Source organism: Mytilus galloprovincialis (assembly GCF_965363235.1). Lineage (NCBI taxonomy): Eukaryota > Metazoa > Mollusca > Bivalvia > Mytilida > Mytilidae > Mytilus > Mytilus galloprovincialis. The sequence continues at coordinate 3,509,134 of NC_134850.1, forward strand.
TATCAGGCTTCTATACAGATGTTGGTAGTTCTTCAGATATCCAGAAAATTATTGTTTTCAGCAAATAAGAACAGAGCAAATCTTTACATTCAGGATAGTTTGCTATAATATCTTTCAAAACTTTTTTAATGTAATTTAATGTATTAATTAAAAGTTTTTCAGCCACTGAAAAAGATACTCGCCATTCTAAACCTTCTTGACGTGAACCGTGAACTCCGATTGATACAAAAAGTACCCCGTGATTTATAATACTTTGTGTGACGTTATGACTTGGCAATGACCTATTCGGATGGTTATTAGATATAGCATTAGTCATCGGCACGCTTACGATAACGGTAAAATATGATAAAAACAAAGATTCTTAATGATTGTATTTTAAATCCCGGCATGCAAAAACCAGGAGAAAACGTCTCGACCTACAGGAAATAGTTAATATTTTTTCATGAATTATGGAATTTCTCCTTCATTACTGCACATTTAGCAATAAAACTTTGTGAATATATATAATATGTCAAAATGAACATATTTAAACTATAAGTAAAAAATCGCGAATTTTCCCTTTAAATTTTAAACCAGGTACCTGTTATTAGCTATTTATCGTTTGTTTCTCTGTCTTATATTTTCTCCCATTTATTTCAATTGAAGTCATGTACAGTTGTCATTTTAATATTATAATTAACATTGCCCCCAAACCAGGTTAACCAACCATTTTTATTTCAAAATGCTCTGTACCAAGTGAGGGAAATGATCACTGTTATATTATATTTCGTTTCTGTGCGTGTTACATTTTAATGCTGTGTTTCAGTTGTGCCGTAGTTCTCTTATATTTGATGCGTTTCCCTCAGTTTTAGTGTTAACTCGACTTTGTTTTTTCTCTATAAATTTACACTACAGCTCAGGTGTATTTTGCTTTGTCCACCCGTCCACAGTGGTAGTGGGCACCGTGTGGGCAAACTTTCTAGCTTGTCCACTCTGCCCACCAATATGAGTGGGCATGTAATTTCTTTTGTTTAATCAGAATACATGCAAGTACAATCAATTGAAAAAAAGCAGATAAGCATTTGTATTCAATAGTTATACCAAAAGAGATTTTAGCTGAGAACTCGACGCATTAGACTAGCTTGTTGAAACATCACATAAAACAAGGTATTAGATACTCAGGTCTCCTTGCGGAGAAAGGTAGTTCTTCAGATATCCAGAAAATAATTTATTCAGGAAATAGGAACAGACTAAATCTTGACATTCGGAGTTATTCGCGATAACATCATTTATGATTACTTTAAAGAGAGCGTAGCACAGTCATTGTGTGTGAGTAAATGTATGTATTAATTAAAAAAATTTTAACAACTGAAAATCATACTCGCCATTCTAAACATTCTTTTGGTGAGCCCTGAACTCCTATTGGTACAAAAAACTACCTCATAGTTTATAATACTTTGTTTGACATTTTGCTTCTGTCATGAGTTACTTGATCGTGTTATCCACTGAACTGCAAGAGATATCCATGTTTTACAATGTGGAGAGCAGGCAAATCAAAAGTTCGTATGTCGTCAGTTATGCACTGTCTATGAATTGTCATCCACATATAGTTTCAAAACAAGAATATATAATTTGTTTGTAAATAATACACTCGAACAATTGTGTTTACCCTTATCATCTTAACAGCATTACAAAAGTCTCTTTGCGGCAGAATTGTCAAATCATCCAAGGAGATTTCCAAACAAGGTCTTTGAATTATCATGCGCATATCATTTCCAAACAAGAATATATTTTTATATATAATGCACTCGAAAATTATGTGTTCATCTTCACAATATTACAAAAGTCTCCTTGCGGCAGTATTGTACGATTCATTAGGGTAGATTTCCAAAGACTGTAAAAACGCTTGTCTTGCTGATTCCTTGTCGCCAAATAATTGTAAAGCAATTCCCAATAAAGTGTAGGCCTCCGCTGTAAAGCTCACACCTGACATCAAATATCGTTCTTCAATAACAAGTTTCAAATCTTGAATAGAATCCTGACAACGTCTAACATTATTGAGGTGATAATGACAAAGAACACTAAGGAAATAAGCATACACTGTCGATGGAAAGATATATTGTTTTTTCCATCCCTCCATTAAAAGTTCTTCTGGTGTTAACGTTGAATTCACATTAAATTGCATAAGATCTATGAATATTATTTTCAGAAGATAAACAACACTCTTTTTGTTGAACGACAGCAGTTTTAGTGACTGGTAATGGATATCTGACAGAGTCAATCCGAAGAACAGTTTATCGGGAGTACATTTCGATATAGAATGCCTAATGATGTGTAAAGCTTTCCTGTATTGCTTTGTTTTGTAAAACAATGAAGCTATCATAAGCCATCCAGAAACAGCGTCATGATAGACATTTGTTAGAAGAGTACTTAAACAGGATTTGTACTGTTTGTATTGGTATTTATTATTGATAGTTGCATCATCAAGTGGTAAACGCTGAGCTAGTCTACTGCACCTCTGTGATATGTAATATGCAGAAAATTGCTTTAGTGAAAAATAGTGAAACCATATGTTGTGTAATAATCCTGTGTTGAATATATCTAACCCAGGATAAGTTTGTAAGAAACTATTTGCAATATACAACATTCTGGATTGCACTACTTTCTGTACGTCATTTACATATAATGTAAATGGTTCAATTGGAAAATTCCACATCGATACAGCAAAGTTAGATATTTGATCTGAAAATAAAATGCATCGCCAACCATAGCTGTGTAACGTGTTTAAGTTTTGTAAAAGTACATCACGAGCACGGCCCTCTATTTTGTTCTGGAACATGTTGTTTTCTGGTATGAAATAATGTGAACAAACCGAATGCTCGACACAATAGACTAACCTGCTGAAACATCGCATAAAACAAGTTATAAGATTATCAGGTTTCCATACAGATGATGGTAGTTCTTCAGATATCCAGAAAATAATTGTTTTCAGGAAAAAAGAACAGAGTAAATCTTTACATTCAGAATCTTTTGCTATAACATCTTTCAAAATTATTTTCAAGAGAGCATAGCACATTAATTGTGTGTGAATAAATGTATTAATTAAAAGTTTTTCAGCCACTGAAAAAGATAATCGCCATTCTAAACCTTCTTGAGGTGAACCATGAACTCCGATGGGTACAAAAAGTACTCCGTGATTTATAATACTTTGTGTGACGTCATGACTAGGCCATGAGTTACTTGATCTTGTTATCCAATTTAATGCAGAAGATATCCACGTTTTACAATGCAAAGATAAGGCATAATCAAAAACTCCTGTTTTGTCAGTTATACACGGTCCATGAATTTGGTTGCCTTTTTCCTCAAACAATAAAAAATTTCCCTTATATAATGCACTCGAAAATAATATTTACCATTATGTTCTTCACAACATTTCAAAATATACTGATCTCTGCTATATTCTAGTCTTAATTGAGTAAAACCAGGCTTAACATCGTCTGTATCCATGGACAGATAAGTTATACTTGGATCAAAGTCGGGTTGTTTATCCGCATTCACCTTGATAGATTTTCTTACTTGCATTATATCTAAATCACTTCCTCGCATTTCAAGTCCTTCTCCGTAGCTTCCACTTGTTATGCATGTAAATGACTTGCTACTTGACAAATTATCTCTCACCGTGTTCATTAATCTGACTGTTTTAACATGGTCTTCTGTTCCTACGATGTTATGACATAGATAGTTATACAGAGCTAGTGATATGTTTGGTATACTAGTGTCTGTAATTAGAAAAATAAAACAAACATGGTAAAAACATTGTTCAAGGGTTGATATCCAATACTGTACATTTATAATCTCTTAACTAATTTTGTTGACAGCTAAGTTCTCCACAGTACATTTATTTTGAACATTGAACTTAAATCAAACGAGATTTGAATATGCAGATGATGTGACATAATAAAAATATTAGTAGAGTAAAGTTCAAAATAAATGAATTTGCGTCAGGAAAAAGTTCTTAAATACACAACTGGACTTACAAATCAAAATAAAGAAATAAGAGACACAAATTAAACGTTATGTTGGAGAAAACGTATTTCCTTCAAACTCTTCCATAATATAGATTTTCATTTTTTTTTTTCTCTTTAAAACGCCTATTAAAGTATTAGTGACCGTACTATTTTTCATACTCAAACTGTAAAAGTCGCGCAAAATTTTCCTATTTTGTTTGAATTACTTTAATTATATTTCCTATTAGAGTAATCTCTCCCTGAATATATTAGTTGGACATTTTTAAAACGTCTTAACAAGGCATCGATTACTTGTAGTGCCTCCCCATGCTTCAGGTTTATGCTCTGATGATATAGTTAGATTATGGAGTGTGAGTCTGAGCGAGAACTTCTCTAGTTCATTACTTTAGGAATATTTTTCTAAAAGTAGTATTTCAATATTCAGTCCCATTCTACTATTTAGTCAGACGTCTGTCGCTACCCTGATATACCATATCTTTTTCGGGTAATTAATACGGATAGCGTTTGACATCTTTAGCCGAAAAGATTTATCATTTTTACTTCATTTGGTTACCCTTTATTGGGTTTTGAGTGTGTTAGTACTTCGTTCATTCAAACAAGCATAGAATCATAAGTACAATATACATAGAAACGCGACGTCACATCGTCAGTGGCGACGGAACACAAACGAACACATTACGTTCCCGCAATCCTCGACATCCTGAAGGCAACAGAAATGAAAATTACTAAAGAAAAATGATTAAATTTACAATCACTAAAAAATACAAAAAGATTTTACTTTCACTGTCTCTGTAATTTACGATACTTAAAATTACTCCTGAAAATTACTTTAACTAATTCACAATTGTCTTTCAATTTTCCCCTCCGTCATTGAATGTAATTGATACGTAAAAGTCCTTTTTTGTCTACTTTTGTCGGGAACGAAGTGAATAGTGCGTTTTACTATTTTTACTAGTTGGTCCTTGTAATTCCAACGGATATAATTTAACAATTGGTCGGTTTGTAATACCACTATCTGTTTTGATGATAGCAGTGCGGATAAATCTATCTTTTCCACGAATCAACTCCTTCACGACGGCTAACCTCCACATAAGTCTATTGGAATCGTTGTGAACTTGAACGATGTGTCCTACTTCAATAGTTTGAACGTTATTACTAGTTGCATGGTAGAATTCTCATAAGGATGTTAAGTATTCATTCCTCCAACGTGTACGGAAATGTTCAATTAGTTAATGTTGTCTTTGAAGTTTTTTTTTACAAGACGAATGGTTAGAATTGTGAAAGTTTGAAATATCATCATTGAAGTTGACTGGTTATTGTTCTTGACTGGAACTGGGCCTGACAACAACTATCCGAGTTTACAGCTTACAGCACAACTTTTTGGAATTTTGGATCCTCAATGCTCTTTAACTTTGTACTTGTTTGGCTTTATAAATATTTTGATATGAGCGTCACTGATGAGTCTTATGTCGACGAAACGCGCGTCTGGCGTACTAAATTATAATCCTTTGATAACTATTTACAGCAGTCGAACCATTTCCACGTTTTACTTTATCTTGCACTATATTCCAATAAAAGACTGCTCCAATTAGAAGAGTAAGTTCAAACGACTCTGCGTCTGTAACGGAGTGGGCTAGAGAAAATCCATGTAGATAGTGAAGTCCCTGTGTGACTATTCTACTCTGGCTCTGAAGCGGTGATGCTATGGTGGGTACTTTTAGTACTTTTATAGGTATAATCTCTCCATTATTGGCTTTCAACTGTACCGTGGTTTTGTCTAAATTTCTAATACCGCCAGTTTTATTCCCGAAAGAAATATATTCAGATTTTCGGATCCCTCTTTCTGTACATTTAATTTAGTAGCTAAGTCTGCAGTAATAAAAACCGGTGTGCAACCTCGTCGAAAAGTATGTTTGCCTCTGCTGTATTATTCACCGACATTGCCTGAGCTACTGCTGTTTTCAGCAAAACGGTTGAAGTTTTTTGACTTGCCGATGTGTACAACATTGACGTTTCTGTGCTGCCTTTATCTTCTGATTGACAAATGATTGATGTGTTGTATTTTTCTTGCAAATTGATGTATGATGTTTACGATGGCAAATTCTACAGTCGTATTTAGAGCGACAATCTGATACTCTGTGCGTACCAAAACAATTAAAACACAATTTCTTCTCTATAATAATGGCTATTCTTTTTTTATGTTCGGCGACATCCGTGCAGTCATTGGAAAAGTGGTCCCCCTCAAAGAATATGCATGCTTTTATTGTGCGGAATTAATTGTTTTTTTTTTCATACCTTGATACTTCGATGTTTTCCCTTGTGAGCGATTTTTGCCAAAATCCTTCTTAAACACTTGCCACAAAACTTGTGGTGTGATTAGCTGTCGGCGTTTGATACATGTATTCATTATGTCCTGATTCTTGAATTGAAAGTTCTCTGCAAATAGCGTCTCGTAGTTTCTGTATATTCCAATCATCACTTCCGTTTTCCCTTGTAATATTTTTCCTGAAATCTGGCGGCAATTTCCCTAGAAAAACTGGAATCAGTAATGAACCAAACATTTCTTGGCATGGTCCTAATGATTCTAGACCTCTGATGTATGCCTCCGACTTATCGTAAAATGCTCTTAAACTCTCTAAACGCTCATCAGGCACCGGCATATCCAAAAAGTGATCTCATGTATGCATTGATTATCTTGTGGGTTTGACCATAACGATTCCTTAAAAGCTCAATAGCCTTGTAGTAATTTGGGTTGGTCATGGTGAGGCCTGAAACTACGTTTGCGGCATCTGATTGCAATAAGGACTTCAAATATGAAAATTTGTGAATGTCGGATAATGTACTGTTATGATGAATAGTCGATTCAGATGAACCAAGAAATATTGCCATTATAATTTATCACCGCTAAAATTTGGTAGCGTTAACATGGGTAGGCGATGATTTTGGCTTGAGGTTGAACTTGTTTGTGATAGCTCCCCACTGGAATACGTAAATGGGTTTGAATGTGGTATACATTCTTGGGCATTGCTATCTAGAATTGAAGAAGTGGCGGTGGCGACGGGTTTCAAGAACTTTTTGTATTTTCGAATTTTACTTTCTAACTCTAAATAATCGACATTGGCTAAAGTTTTCTTTTTCTGTTCAACTGCTTCCAATAATGTACACTTTTCCTCCGGGTCTAAAGGCGTATGAACGATGGCGTCCTCCAGTTTGTTAAAAACTTTCGTCACCGCTGCTCTGTTCCCCGCTCTTAACGATTTCAATCTAGTTATGTCCATTATCTGTCTCCGTTAGTCACGGCTCCAATGTTGGGTTTTGAGTGTGTTAGTACTTTGTTCATTCAAACAAGCATAGAATCATAAGTACAACGTACATAGAAACGCGACGTCACATCGTCAGTGGCGACGGCAAACAAACGAACGCATAACGTTCCCGCAATCATCGACACCCTTTTATCGACAAGTGTCGTGCCAAATAATGTCTTACATGTCCCCATCTTTCCACCAACAATACGGTAAAGTCAGCGTTTAATGGTCGCACTTTTTCTTTAAAATTTTAAACTGATATAACTTGAAAATCAAACAGTATTACTTATTTACTCATATGAAACAAACCGGGATGCGGTATTCAGTACGTAGGTGAAACTGGACGATATTTATCTAAACGCACTCAAGAACATCTGTATCGTTTTAAAAGACCCAATAAATTCAAAAGTATCATTTATCAACACCTTAAGAAGCACAATTATCCTTTTAAATATTTAGTAGTTCAACCTTTGGAAGTAGTAAATAAGAAGCCTGGTGAATCTCATTCAGAATTTGTACGATCACGGAAAATAATTAAATTGGATTAAAACAATAGAGACAGTCTGCCCTCTCGGTCTTAATGATAATATCATGGGAATTGGCAATATATCAAAAACCGATTATGTTAACATTTTGGATATAGTTTCTAAAACTGTTCGAAAAAACCGTGTTCATGGTCGAAGACAAAATCGCAATCAAAGAAAATTTTGGACTAATCATAACAATATTTCGGACCTAATTTCTATTTCGAAAAACAACGGCAGTCATTATCTGTTAACAAAGCTCTGTTCATTATCGATTAATAGGTTAAATAAAATTTTAGAGGATTGCTACACAATTTCATATAGTAGTTCTAAGTATGAAATCGTTCAAATTATAATGGCATATTGTTACTCTAAACTGTTTCCCAAAATTGATCGTCCTGAAGATCATAAAATCATTTTATTAAAATAAATTATGTCAAAAAAGGTTTTGATTTTGTAAATATTGCCTGTATTTTAAACGATCATTCTGTTAAAGAACAAATTCCTGGATGTTTTGATTATACTGAGCTCCCTCTCATTTGTTATATTTAAAAGAAATCTACTCGGAAATTTGTGTTTAATTATAGCAAAGTTTTAAGATGTTAATATCAGTAAAAATACACCTACTTCATGTAATTGCAGTAATTCCGAATACATTTATTGACCCATTTCCCATGTTATAATAGGAGATCTTAACATTGTTCAAAACCGAGAGTGAAAATCATTCCTCAGTAAAGGACCTAAATACCGTCCCCCGTCAATTATTTATTGGAATGAGTGTCGTATTATCATCCATGACTCCCTCAGTACTTACTGTTTGAAATGGATAAAACGGAAAAAAGCTGACGAAAAATCTCTTTTTGACGTTAATTTTACATTGTGGTTCTACAAAACGAAATCAACAATTCACAAACATTTTAACTGACTCCATTTTCAGAAAACAACATCTATAACAAACATTTCTCGTTTTTTTTTATAGAGATTAAATCGTTGGTTTTCCCGTTTGAATGGTTTTACACTAGTTATTTTGGGGCCCTTTAAAGCTTGTTGTTCGGTGTGAGCCAATGCTCCATGTTGAAGGCCATACATTAACCTATAATTATTTTCAATTCTATTGTTTGTAAAAAATATTGACAGTTTTAAAAATTGTAGATTTAGGCAAAACCCTAGACCTTATTGTGAAATGCTACCTTTCAACCCTTGCAAGAACTGTATAGACAGCCAAGGTCGTTGAAAACTTTCCTTCATCGTTATCTATCTCAAAATAACCTGTTAATCTATGATTTTTTGTTTTCAATATAAATAAGTCATTTTTTCAGCTATGTTGATGCGATTTCATTAAAATTGCATTTTCAATGTGAAAACAGAATAATTTAATATAGATCTTTGCTCGTACTCATTTAACAGATTGAAGGATATACAAATTAAGGTTGTTGCTTACCTACAGTCTCGTAAGCCTACAGTTTACTGACGTACTAAAATTACCCACTACGCAATATACTTTTTACTTTGTAAATCGGTTATAAATGGCTAGAAACATTGCAATTGGGGTATTTTTCGAACTACCTCAAGATAAAAACAGAAAAATTGACACGAACCCTTCCAGAACTTGGTTTATCTCAGGGTAAGAAGAACATATTACACCAGTTGCAATCGGTATGTTGATAATTTCTAGTTCTGGGATAAGTCTTATTAGCTGATATCACAATCAAAGAAAGATGACGGGTTGTGATAAGGATGTATTCGAGATTGTCTATGTGTATAAATTTATTCGTGGTTTTGTGATAAAAGAACCTAAAGATAATATGATTTTTTTTATATGAAACAAATTTAAATTGTTTACCTTTCATCCTCTTAGTCTGTTATATACATTTGGGGCTGAACCGTGAATTTTCGTAATATTTGCTTTCGTTTCCAATCTAAAAGACATGTACATGTACATACAACACGACACGATTTACATTTTTGAAAAAAGCAGTTAGTTACTATTCTATCACATTATCAATAAGATTGTCTATGCTTATTAAAGTTAAATCGTTTACCTGCCATTCTCTCAGTTTGTTATAGGATTTGATATGAAATATGTTTTCCCGTAATATCAACTTTCGTTTTCATTTGAATTCTATCTAGTTATACATTGTTATAGCACCTACGCAATACTTTGTAATTTGAATTTAAAAAACCCAGGTATATCAATATCGTGAAAAGGAAAACTAAGATATAATAAACAAAAATAGTATACACACGTGACAAATTAGATATTAGTGTGTTTGTTTATCTTCATATTAAACCTTAATATATGTATGTTTTACATAGACAGCAGACCGTTACTACTTTATCCTTTTATGTTTAAATTTGTTGATATAAATTAAAGTTAGATTGTTTACCTGTCATCCTTTCAACCTGTTATAAGATTTTATATGAAATGTGTATTTCCGTTATATCAACTTTCGTTTCCATTTAACTTAAACTAACTGATAACACCTCTATGTAGACGAAACTGTTTTTGTAATTTGCATTTAAAAACTCAGGTACATTACACATTGTGACAAACTAACATATCAATAAAAAATGTGTACACACGGGGTGAATTAGGTTGTATATAGATCATGTTTACAGATCGGGTTGATAGATCTGGTTTGTGTCGTTGTTCTCCTCTTATAGTTGATGTGTTTCCCTCAGTTCTAGTTTGTATCCCGGATTTGTTTTTCTCAATCGATTTATGAACTTCGGGCAGCGGTATACTACTGTTATTTATTTATATTACTGGTGATATTTAAGTTATGCAATATTTTGTAACATAGACAGCAGTTCATAATTATTAATAGTATATTAAAGATTGAAATGCCTAAATAGTTATCAAAAGTACCAGGATTTTAATTTAGTACACCAGACGCGCGTTTCGTCTACATAAGACTCATCAGTGACGCTCATATCAAAATAGTTATACAGCCAAACAAGTACAAGATTAAAGAGCATTGAGGATCTAAAATTCCAAAAAGTTGTTGTGTCAAATACATCTAAGGTAAAACCTATCTAAGAATGTGAATAAATACATTTAGAGTTGGATTTACACATCTGCCTTGTATTGATTCTAGATAGGTTCCTTATAAGTAATTACAGTTTAGAGAAGGAAGTGGGTAAATTAGAACAGATCATTCATTATTTTGTCAAACCATTGATATCACGACAATATATCTAAGTGATAATGTCAGACGATGGTACACACATATTGTCTTGGGGAGGGATAAATGGAACTTTTTAAAACATCACTTCGTTAATATTCTCTAAAATAAGATGAACGATGACAATATGTGCATTTCGACTATAAATATCTCGTCTAGGATGCTCAGTTAAAATATTTAAATATTGCTAAGTTTGCAAAGATTTAAGATTTAAAAGTGCCCAACTCATCAGATCACTTCAATGAAGAAAAACATTTAACAAAATCGCACACTGGTAGAGGTCCGGGCAGTTTAATGATTTTTATAGATTAATATACGCAAAAATAAACATGTTGAACACAACATTAATGGTGACACATATCAAAAAGGGAGAAAATATAAACCCCATGTAACAATCGACACAAAATATGTATAATACAACATAAAGAATGTTAATTTCGAAGAACGGAAAAACTGAAAACCTTCTACTTTTTTAGTGACCGCCATCAACACGTTGAAGTTTATGTAATTTGACAACCTCATATGAAAATTGACAAAAAACAAGCAAATAAAGTCTTCAAAGCATAAAATAGTAAAAGCGATGAAGCAAAACGGACTTGGTACTCGGTACTCAAATCTGACTTTACATGTCCAATCACTTCTGAAGACACATACTTGATATTGAAAAAAGTTATGATTGATTGCACAATAACGAAAAACGTGTTTGTTTAAATTGAATACTTGAAATCTGCAGCTGGCATTTCAGTAATTGCTAGTAGTTTTTGTTGATTTATGTATTATTATCAATTTGCTTAGCTTCTTTTGTTATCTTTTCTGACATCGGACTCGATCTCCATTAATACTGAGTTATACTGTGCGTATTGTTGTGTGTATGATTATTATAAATTGACTAGAGGAATAGAGAGTTTAGATCTTACAAAACATGTTTAATCCCGCCGCGTTATTGCGCCTGTCCAAAGTCAGGATCCTTTATCTCTTGTTAGTCTCGGATGTTTTCTGATCTTTGATCGGGTTATTGTCTCTTTGACATATTCTCCCTTTCCATTATCAATTATATTTTACTTAATCATACAGAATTAGGGTAAATGAAGCCTTAAGTTTGGAGCTCAAATTAAACAATGTTATATTTTATGTTTCACATAAAAATATGCAAAAAACTGAAACTTACACGTTTAATAATTTCTTGCGTCCGAAGACACTGTCGTTTATTCAACGCAACAAATCTTCAAAAGTTCAATATACAATTATCTATCATGGTCCATTTCCTTCTTAAAAATATTGGCACTTCCTTTCTATCAAAATAGGTTTAGAATTTAAAAACAAATTGTATATGAGTCAGATGAGCATCCTAACAAAAAAAACGGGGGTCCATGATCAAAAGCAGTAACAAATAGCAACAGTTTAAGTCATAATTGTCAGTTATTTTAAAGTATTTGAAATATAGAATAACGTGTTTTTGAATTAATAATACTATCCTTAACATGCTTAAGGGAAAAGTAAAATCACAAAAAATACTGAACTTAGAGGAAAATATAATCGGAAAGTCAATAATCACATGGCAAAATTGAAAGAAAAAAAAAACTACTATTGATTTTAAGGCAGTATTATTCCTATGTGAAAGGAGGGGCAAAATGACCAGAGGGTCGTTCAAACTTATAAACCGAAAAAAAATGACAACACCAAGTCTTAAACAAAAGACAAACAGACAAATAATACTACACAAGACACAACATAGAAAAATTAAGACTAAGCAAAACGAACCCCATCAAAATTAGGGGTAAAATCCGGTGCTCCGGACGGGAAAGCAGATTCTGCTTTAAACGTTGCTACTGTTGTGTTCAAATGCACACATTAAGTCTGATTATAATGTGTAATAGAGTAAAACATAAATTTTAATTCAAGTTTTATGTAACAATTGGTTTTATTGGCTAAAATTTGTCGACGAATCGACAGTTGAACAGGCGTTACTAAGGAGGGACCCACCATTTTGAATTGATTGGAACAACAAATGTCCGATTACTACAATATTATCGAAAATAAACCAACACCTACCTCGAAGTAGCCGTTTTAATGTGATTTATCCTAAAATGGACCGTAGAGGTAACGTGATAGTTTGTACGTTTTCATTTGCATGACGTCACGTTAAGCTATGAAGTCTTGGCGCCAAAATCATTCATAATGTTTTGCGGAATTATTTTGTTTGTCAAATTTATACATTTTTTCAAGTTCTAATTTATTATTTCTTTTTGTTGTGCATTAGAATCGGAATAACAATACTGTAGCTGAAGTGTCGCCATCTGCAAATCGACAATTGATGGTGGCAACTCTTCAACTACAGTTCTGTTGTTCCTTAAATATAAGCCTAACGAATCTTAATTTTAGTGTTCCAAAATATTCACCTATGCAAATCAATGCAGTATCAAGTAAATTTTCAAATCAACACACTAAACATTTACAAAATATGAATGATGAACACAAAATAGAACATGCAAAACATTCCTTATCATGTTTGTGGTATATAGGTCATGCCAAAAACCATTACACAATAATAGGTAGCAGTACATATATAAGGTCTACTGGAATTCCAAAGCATTTGGTTTATAATTATGTCCACTGATTTTGGAGATTACTCTTACAAAAATCAAAACACAATGTGTTCAATAAGATTATTATCAGCTTCAGATTTCTGTTCTTTTCAATACAAGGAAAATCATAATGTGTATATACTGTTTTATATGAGTTATACTATCTGACGATAACCAAATATGTTCTAGCAATAAGGTTTACATTTGAATATGCGTGTTATTAAATTTAATCACTTCATCTGCATACTCTAATTCAGGTTAGTAACAATACTCTGTAGTGTCGAGTTGTTTGAACAAGCCATTTGTAGTACCGAAGCAAAATGAAAAATTTTGAAAACTTGGATCATTGATGCCTTCCGTGATCATAAAAACACGTTCGACTTCTTATCGTCAACGTGGTTCATTATGTGTCATACTGTCTTGAATTAAATACTGCAAGTCCGTTGCGAAACCGGAAAGGCAGAAAGAACCCGATTAGTTCGTAACCATTTTACAACGTATTGAAACTCATAATTCGAAAATAAACACCATGGCAACACAAATAAATGCAAAAACACTGACCAACCGAGCATATCAAAAACAGGAATCTCAGGTGATGCTTCAGTATTTATGTGATTTTATTTTATATATTTTACACCTTCAATTTATCGTTGTTCACTATTTTGACGAAAGAACATATTTAAAACGAAGATAAATATTGTCTCTCTTTCTTTTATAGCATTCTTATTACATGTATCTATACGACATTTTACGTTGAATTTATCAAACCTTTAATAAAGTTTATAATTAATGCAATATATTAAGATCGTAATCTGCCTTGTTTTCTTTTTAAATTTGATGATTGTTTGAGTATTAAGATTTGAGCAAGTCTGTCAACCCAGATTGTTCCACATACCAATAGCGATTAATTTGTTTTTGTTATGCTTTTATAGAATTCGCAAAAAAACGTTGTAACAAGACTTTCGTTCGTCCTCTAGAGTTTGTGTTTCTCAATCGATCGTCACGTCACTTTTTTAAGCATTTAATTTTTGGAGTAGTAAAATCCAAATAGATTTAAGGTAAAGAGCAAAGGTCACATCGGTAATGTAGTTATGAGAGGATAATTCGATCTAGGATATCATGTTAAAATTGATATGCATCCCTAATGAACTAGAAATATATACGGCACCATTTTTTTCTGCGCCGAATGCGCAGTTTGTCATTTTTCCTCGCATTTTTTATATTTTCCATGCATTATGGTTTATAATTTCATCTCTAACTATAAATATTAGAGGTTTTAGATCCAATTAAACTTGTAAAATCCCGACGTAAGTTGTGTTCGCCTGAAACAATTCCTGCACAGGTTGGTCATTGCAATTCGTATGTTATTGTCAAAATATGACTTTTAGTTTACTTATTTGACACTATGATTCGCTCTCTAAATTTTTACCTTTTTATTGGATCAAAAACAATACATTAATTTCTTTTTCTTTTTCAGGGTTTGGTATTGTAGTATATTTAATCTATATCTTAATCAGAAGAGACACCAAGTGCCTTTCAATTTTTTTATTTACTTGTTTGCACTAATTTGCTTCGAGCTTGTTTTGGCAGTGCAACAAATAGGGCGAGGCAATTCATCAGTTTCATCATCTTTTTGGTCAGATAAGACATCCTGTTTTCGGATCTTGTCCAACGACGTCTTAATAAACCGGAATTTAATTAAAAAAAAATAGTAGAATTTTAATTGCATTGTCGCTGAATAGATGAACATCAAATTGGCGAATTAAACAGAAATAAAGTAATGTGTATTACCATACCATTGAGAAATTCGAAGTTAAAATTAACAGACATTGTAGAAACATGTCTCTTTGGCAAGCAAAATATTCATATGCGATACTATTTTTTCTATTCTTTTTTTTTCTCACCTGTTGTAATCATTTTGAACTTTAGGTGTACAGAGTTGTTGTAAAGGTTAAAAGAAGTCATTTGTCGTTTATGTTAACAAATTTCGTATCGACAGGAAGTATAACGTGTTTGTTTTTCGTTATCTTAAAATTTTGTGAAATGTAAATAGAACAAATAGCTCAAATTGTAATTGTTATTTTTACCTTGTTTCTTTTAATTGTATTATTTGTTTGTACAATTGTTTTATTGTTTACTTCATAAGTAAGAAACTTGAGTTACATCACGGCCGACACTCGGCTAACCGAGAGTTTGGTCGGTTAATCTATATTGAGTATGCGGCTATATCGGCGGTTGGTCTGTTAATCGGGTTGGCTAAAGTCTGTTAATCAGGTTTTATCGAGAAAATCATTGCAAGGTCATTATGTTTCATTGTATAACTTTTTAATTATATTTATATCTTAAAAACTATTCATGTCTGACAAAACGATTTGGAGTACTGAATCCAGTGGTGTAATTATTTTTTTTTCTAGCTTCAATAAACGATCTATAAAATGAAAAGGCGAGTTACTCATCAGTAAATTTATACACATTTTACACACACAAAATGTACACAAAAATGACAAGTTGGTTGAGTTTACTTGCATGCAATATTTTGAACATCGAAAAAAGACAGGCATTATGTTTGTTTACCATATTAACATCAATATGTGAAAAATCTACACGAAAAACTGTATTTTGGTGACATAAATCAATTTTTGATAAAAATGTGGTCTGTTAATGGGTCGGATGTATAAAACTCGGTCTGTTAATTGGTCTGTTAAGAGTTATGAATGACATTACAAGCATAATTTAATTGCTATATGGGGTGTTATCTGAATAAAGGGATAGACTCAAGATTAGTGGCTAGAATATATGGAAACAACACATGAACAATGAAACATAAGTTTAGACAATGGAATCTGAAAATTGATAGAACTGGTTTCAAAAAGTGTAATATCAAAGTAATATTAGTTTCAAAAGACAATACATACCGGAAATAAACTCCTCATAGATACCAGGATTGAAATTTTATATTTACGCCTTATATTTACGCCAGACACGCGTTTCGTCTACGAAAAACTCATCAGTGACGAAAAAAATGTTTAAAAGGCCAAATAAAATACGAAGTTGAAAAGGATTGAGGAAACACAGCTAATACCGGCGTCACACATCAGCGTATAGCACTGGAGTGTTCAAAATCATTTACGCTGCCAATACGCTAGTAATTTTGGATGCATTTAACCTGTCAATCATATTTGTAACGTGTGCAAAACGAGCTTTAAGCGTGTATTGGGCGTACTAGAAACGTATGTTGGCGTATGTTGTATGTTTTTTTATGCTGCATACAAATTTCCTGGGATTGTAGCGTTCATCAAGCGTATTTACTTTCCTTCATTGGTTAGAGGAATAGGGGGAGGGTTGATATCTCATAAACATGTTTATCCCCGCCGCAATTTTGCGCCTGTCCCAAGTCAGGAGCCTCTGGTCTTTGTTAGTCTTGTGTGATCTAGTATACATATTTTTTAATGGGCCAGCTGAAGGACGCCTACGGGTGCGGGAGTTTCTCTCTACATTGAAGACCCATTGGTGGCCTTGGCCTGCTTTATGGTCGGGTTGTTGTCGCTTTGACACATTCCCCATTTCCATTCTCAATTTTACCTTTGTATTTCGACGTACTACAAACTTATTATGTAACGCGCTTTGAACGATTGCTAAGCGTTCCTATGGCATGCAACTAACGTATACCGACTTTGTCAATTTTCTCTGTACGTTTGGTGCACGCCGGTCTATACGCCAATGTGTGATGCCGGCATAAGGTAATCTATTCCTGAGGTAGAAAAGCCTTAGTATTTCAAAGAAAACGCATGGAATTTAACCAGCTGCATTGCAACACATGACATATTCATAGATGTTACAGACTTTGAACAGAAAAAAAAAGGCTGATTGATAACTTGGCGTAAATAATAAATTCGTGCGAATTCGAGTAGCCAATAAAAGTTCTCTTTCTATAAGGATACTGTTGCACCGTATTGTAATTTTTTCGTCACAAGTACATCTAATTTTTTTCAATGTGAAAATATAAACTAAAGGTAGTAAGACTATTGTCGTGGCTAAATAACTCTTAACTGACACGATTTAAATTGTCCAACCCATTAACAGACTGTATTCCCCTAATATTCATTAAAATGTGGTATTACTCAACTTATATAACAATTATGAAATATTTATCAATGACAATTATTTTTTTAGAACCAAAGTACTATTTTGTGTCCTTTAAATCATATATAAAAATGTTTTTTAGCCGTTTATCCAAAATATTGCTATGCGTACAAGCATAAAAATCACATACTTGCGAGACGCCTTTTCGTTTTACTTAAAACTGCGCAGGCTATGCATTTTTTTTACTGGTGGAAAATGTTCTATGATAGATATCATTTTGTCAGACACTTTTCTTTTTTTTATGTGGTTCTCATAATATGGCAAAAATCTGTATATTTAACAGAGTTTAACATTAAATTGTGAGTTTTACTCTTAACAGACGTATAACAAACCCGATTAACAGACCAACCGCCGATATAGCCGC
Source organism: Mytilus galloprovincialis (assembly GCF_965363235.1). Lineage (NCBI taxonomy): Eukaryota > Metazoa > Mollusca > Bivalvia > Mytilida > Mytilidae > Mytilus > Mytilus galloprovincialis. The sequence continues at coordinate 3,527,247 of NC_134850.1, forward strand.
ATACTCAATATAGATTAACCGACCAAACTCTCGGTTAGCCGAGTGTCGGCCGTGTACATGGGTAATATTTGTTTTATATTGTTTTGTATGACTCGTTATATTTGTGTTAAAATACAACTTTAAACTTTTGAAAAAACATTATCATTTTTATAATCTAACAGTGATACTTAGCAGTTTAATAGAAGATTTTTTCGAAATGATTTGCATTCAATTTCTATTGGTTATTTGGATTGTTTGTGTTAGTTCTTATGTGTTACCGAAACCTTGTGATATTGCATTTACTAAAAAGGAAGTAAGATGTTATTGCAGCTCAAATAATTTAACAAATGTACCAACAGATTGTCCATCAAACACAACAGATTTATATTTGTCCAACAATAATCTGGAAAGTATATCTAAGAAAGCTTTCATTAATTATACACAGCTAAGATATCTGGATATAAGTGATTGTAACTTGAATTCAATCGACAAATCAGCGTTTGAAAATTTACCACATTTAAAAGAACTGAGTTTATTCGATAATCTAATGAAAACGTTTCAATGGAATATATTCGCACCACTTGTTGAACTACAAGTACTTCAGATATCACATGACTTGCTGTCAACGTATCCACGAGAATCGTGGTCGGATGTTTTACATTTAACAAAGGTGTTTACTTATGGTGGACCGTCAAATGGATCATTTGCAGAGATATTTTCTGTGATGAAAAGTCTGAAGTATTTACCACTGCATGAAATGATGCATTTAATATAAAATTAAATGCATATGTTATGCATATTAAATTTCAAATTACAAAAAATATTATGCATTTACTTTGCTAGAAAATTTCTAATTTAATATAGATTTAAACTAAATTTAATATTGCAAATAAATTCCCAAATTTCAACCTAGTTTAAAGGTATTTTTAAATCTAAATAAATTTCAAATTTAAAGAATTTAAGTATACACTAAATTTGAATAAATTTCTAATTTAAAGAAATGTTTATGTAAATTAAATTTGAATAAATTTGAGATTTAAAGAATTTTTAATATAAATTAAATTTGAATAAATTTCAAATTTAAAGAAGTTTTGATATAATTTAAATTTGAATAAATTTGAGATTTAAAGATCTTTTAATATAAATTAAATTTCAATAAATTTCAAATTTAAAGATTTTTAAATATAAATTAAATTTAATTAATTATGTAATTTAATTACATGTAAATTCAAATAAATTTCTTGTTTATGACTTATTTAAATTAGAACTTCCATCAAATTTAATGCAATTTAAAGTCAATGTAATCCTGTATAACTACTTACAAAACAATAGTGCAAATGAATAATAAAGAAAAGGCAGAATTTTTCCCTCTGCTTTTTGGAAAAGGGATGTTGGGGATTTGTTTTTACTTTAACCCAAATATCTGGTTTGAAAATATCTAATTAAATAAAAAAACAAAAATTAGGAAAAACAGGAATTTTTAATGGTGATAACTTTGTAGCTACTGTACATATAAAATTGATCCTCCAACTTTTCTGATCCATGTTTACAAAGTATTAGACTTGAAAGGCATGGATTGCTGCTCTGTGTATTTACAGTAGAATAATATTTGTGGTTTCAAATGGCAATGTGCAAATGTATAATTTGTCAGTAACATTGAAGACTGTATTTTTCAGATGAAACTTAAACAATAATCCAACGAATACATGTCACTCATTTGCAAAGCTCAATACCATTTTGTAAATATGCCTTTACCTATATGTAAAGAATTGCAACGCATCTGAATTTATATAAGAACTTGAAGAGTTAGAATCTAAGACATACAAAAAACACAAACACCAGATATAAACTATAGGACAAGGCTATCTATGTGTGATTTGGATTTTGACAATGGCAGCAATATACAATACAGGAGATAACAAAAACTTTTGGACAAAGCATAACCATACACAACAATTTCTAGCATTTTCTTATTGTCATCCTGTCTTGGGCATAGTTATTTTCACTTCTAATCGGGTCAGAATAATAAAAAAAAACAATTTTGAGTTATCTCCCTTTGTATATACTTCAATAAAAGAAACAAAGTATCTAACAAATTAATTTTATTCAGATACTGACAAATTAGAGTTGTTTTGGTGATAAATTAAAATAAAATGTCAAAAAGTTTGTTATACAATTTTAAAAACATTTAAAACAAATAAAAAAACACTTTTGTTTAAAAAAAGTCAAGTTCTACATCAAAGAACCTCATCAAGTTCAAACTAATTAATAAAATAATGGTTATTGACAAATTAACATGCTTACTTGTATAGATTATTTAAGAATCATAATAATTGGGTTATAACAAAAAGCAAACATAGGCACCTCTAAATTTCAAGTTTGGCATCATAAAAATATTAATGAATAATCTCCCCTGCTAGCATTATTTGTCAATTTTAAAAACTTCAAAAAGCAAAAAACAAAAAACATAACATTATTTACATGATTAACATAATTTGTAAATTCACAAGAGTGCACACACTGAAATGTCTCGCCTTCTTTACTTATCATTGATATTATGTTGATAGTCCTAAGTATAAAGCTTTATTAAAAACTGTCACATAAACTTAACATTAACCAAGATAACTAAACAAAGAGCAATGAACCATGAAAATGAGGTCAAGGTCAGATGAACCATGCCAGGCAGACATGTACAGCTAACAATGCTTCCATACAACAAATATAGTTGACCTATTACTTATAGTTTTAAAAAAATAGACCAAAACACAAGAACTTAACACTGAGCAATGAACCGTGAAAATGAGGTAGAGGTCAAATAAAACCTGCGCGACTGACATATAGATCATAAAATATTTCCATACACCAAATATAGTTGACCTATGGCATATAGTATTAGATAAAAAGACCAAAACTCAAAAACTTAACTTTGACCACTCAACCATGAAAATGAGGTCCAGGTCAGATGACATCTGCTCGCTAGACATGTACACCTTACAATCATTCCATACAACAAATATAGTAGATCTATTGCATAAAGTATGAGAAAAACAGACCAAAACACAAAAACTTAACTATAACCACTGAACCATGAAAATGAGGTCAAGGTCAGATGACACCTGCCAGTTGGACATGTACACCTTACAGTCCTTCCATACACCAAATATACTAGCCCTATTGCTTATAGTATCTGAGATATGGACTTGACCACCAAAACTTAACCTTGTTCACTGATCCATGAAATGAGGTCAGGTCAAGTGAAAACCGTCTGACGGACATGAGGACCTTGCAAGGTACGCACATACCAAATATAATTATTCTATTATTTATAATAAGAGAGAATTCAACATTACAAAAACTCTGATCTTTTTTTTCAAGTGGTCACTGAACCATGAAAATGAGGTCAAGGACATTTGACATGTGACTGACGGAAACTTCGTAACATGAGGCATCTATATACAAAGTATGAAGCATCCAGGTCTTCCACCTTCTAAAATATTAAGCTTTAAAAAAGTTAGCTAACGCCGCCGCCCGATCACTATCCCTATGTCGAGCTTTCTGCAACAAAAGTTGCAGGCTCGACAAAAAAAACATCCTGCTCCTCGAACATTGATTAAAATTTCATTCCAAATGCTGTATGCAAGAATAAAAATAATAAGGTGTAATGAAATACTTCAAATATGTACAATTGAATAAAATAGCACACAAATAAACTTTTATCAACAAAATTATGTAATGTCATGAATGTCAAGCAAAAAATTATCAATATTGAATATGTACTTGGACAATTGAAGAAAATAATAAGTTTATATGCTAATAAATATATTTGGTGTATTGACTGTCTCCTGATTAGTTAAAATTTTTTGTTTTATTTTCAATTTTTTTTGTTTACAAATTTTATGAAGTCAACATGTGCATGATGTGTGTACTTTGTTATTATTTATATAAATAAAATAAAAAAATTCTTTGAGCCTTATTTTTGATAGAAATTTATTTATAATGAATGGCAATAACTTATTTTGATTTTATTGAACCATAAAATTAATTTTCAACTATTTACATTTTACATAATCCTCTTCGCAGATTATCTAATGTGAAGATTCAAAAAGTTATCTCCCTTTGACCAAGCGATTATAAATAATGTGAAATCTTACAGGAAAAATCTTGGCAGCAAATACAAGACACTGAAATGAGCCACACTCAAATTATTATTCAGCATTTAATTAATTAGAAAAGGCAACAGAAAGTTTAAGTGAGAAGAAATATGTGTAGCTTAACCAAACACATTAACATAATCTGATGTCACCGATATGCTGCACTTGTAAATAATTTTAATAAAAAATGCAAATGTTGAAATAAAAGAGCAGTAATTCATTTTTTTACTTTAAAAAATAATCAAATTCAATAAACCAAACCACTTCATTTTAAGGGTTCCCCCCTTAAACTGAAAACTGTCAACTATAATTCAAAAGTAAACATGAAGGTATTTTTGTTCTTGCAAATTCCAAAAGTGTACCTTTGAATTGGTCCTTATTAAAATTTAAAGAAATTTTTATTGATATCTCTCAATTTTGTGTCATATGCCCTTAAGTAAAAATCCATGCAAGTTCTGTACATTTCTTGTGACAAGGCCTCTCTGATTTACTTGGACCTCAGCTCTTTGCCTTGTGCATTCAGCTGTCTCTGGTATTTACAGTCTAGTAAATGACTTTAGTTTATCCATGTAAGATTTAAAATCTTGTGACAGTCAAATCCCAGTTGTGATCAGGCGAGTTTATCTACAGAATCACTGTCCCAACTTGACATTAAATCAATTTGCATGGCCTTTCTAAGTTTGTCCTTTTCTGACACTGGCAGTTTCTTGGTTTAAAGGGCCTTAGCTCTATTTTGTAGCTTCTGTAATAAAGTAATACAAAAAAATGTTTAATTTTATTAAATTGACAAGTGATATATATGTGACAAAAGCAATAATTTTCTGCATGCAATTATTCTATCTTAATGCAGTTGTAATCAAAATCATCTATTTAAAAGATATTCTAATGAGTGACCCAAAAATATCTCGTGGAATAACTCTATAAAAAGAATAGCTAGAAGTTGTGATAAATTTTCTATTTTCAATGGACCATGAAATTGGGGTCAAACCATTAATTTATCCTTAGAAAGATCATAACATAAGGCACATGTATATTTATTTTTAAGTTGATTGGTCGTTGACATCATTAACAACTATCCTGACCAAAAACTTTTACCAAAACTTGAACCTAAAGCAGAACAGATGAAAGAATAAACAAACAAAAGCATGGATCATTAAACATAAACCCCTTCTACTATTGTAGGCTGGCATAACAATTTATTACAACTATTACACATTGTGATTTATTTATCAACATCAAAAAAATTATTGATTTGTATCAGTTTAGTTTTTCAATTATATTTTAAAACTAACTCCTTCTATCATTGTTTGGTCTTATTCACGGTGTAGAATATATACAACTTTTATAATTTGATGTGTGATCCCCTCAGGGGTTCAGGCTTATATTTTGGCAAGTGTTTGATGTGTCTATGGGCACTATGGAGGTCTAAAATTAGGTAGCACCCCATTTTTTCTCTAGGGAGATTGATATTGGAATAGCTCATTATTGAGTTTGTTGTCTTTATCAATTTCAATATAAATCACAATATCAGGTACAGCAATTTTTTTTTCTTTTGACATATAAGAAGTATTTGTAAATAGTATTAAAATACAATCAGCTGTATACAATATATTAACCAAAACAAAAATCTGAGACTGGATTACTGCCCTTTTATCTATTTATTATTTGATCTATAAAATAATATTTAATCAATAGAAATGTGAAAATTTCAAACAAGATTTAAGTCAGTTATTGTTTGATTTGGCTAATTCTACTAAATACACAATTATTTTGATTTTTGTTGTTGTTTTTTTTTTTCCTGCAATTATTTTGTAACACTCTAATAAAAATGAGTATGAATTCAATCCTCCATGATTCTAATCATGCTATTTGTTAGATGTCTCTACTCTCATTGGCAACAACACTTCATCTCCTTATAAATTAATTTTTGCAGGCCTCAACTAACAGTATTTTCCATAAAATATATAAAACAATAAAAAGCTAGTACAATCATGACAATGAGTACTATTAATTTATCCCAAGACTTGGTCTGGTCATGTCAAATTAATGTAATCATCAAATAGCTTACTTCAAAATAGAACCAGCTGCTGTTTTACATGTCCAGACTAGATTGTTTATGCCTATAAGCATCACAAACAGCTGCTTACTGCAAAATAAAACATAAAAAGTTCCTAAAATAAATGTGTATTGCCAGGAGATAATTAGTTGAATTTAAACATTCATATTATATTTGTTAAACTTGGTCTAAGGAAAGGGTGTACAGGATTTCCAATACTCAATATATATATATATGTCTAGCGGGACGGCTGCAGTGCAGGCGATTTGGTGTCACGATATCACAGTGGCATCGGTTCGAATACCCGCGAGGGAAGAACCAAAAATTTGTGAAAGCAAATTTACATGTACAGATCTAACATTGTTAGGTTGATATTTAGACGAGTTGTATATATATATATATACATGTATATAGCCCAGGTGGTCGTGTGGTCTAGCGGGACGGCTGCAGTGCAGGCGATTGGGTGTCACGATATCACAGTAGCATGGGTTCCAATCCCGGCGAGGGAAGAACCAAAAATTTGCGAAAGCAAATTTACAGATCTAACATTGTTGGGTTGATGTTTAGACTAGTTGTATATATATATATATATATTTTACAATGTTTGGCTATTTGAAACATTATGATCACATGCATATATGTATATATTCTGACAGACATTTCAACATACATGTAATATACATAAGGTATATTTATAGATTTTAACAAGGCTAAGTAAGTATATAAGCTGATAATACTAAAAAGGCATATATGTACATGTAACTCTATCTTTTATCAAAGACAATGGCACGTCTCTATTTGAATTACATGACTTACAATGTACATTTATATCTTTTGAAAGATTTTTAAAATCATAAATTCAGAAAATGTAGACAAAATATATATATACAATATACAATGATATATACCTTTATATGTGAAGGAACATGGATGGCTGTTGTATTCCCTTATCTTTGAGCATCTGTTTCTGCTTGAAATCGATTCTCTGTAACAATTGGTGCAATTCTTCAATTTTTTCACTGTCATCAAGATTTCTGTTTGGGAATCCATCATCTTCTTTATTAGCTAAGTAAAATAAAAACTTTTTGAGAAAATGTAAATATTCAACATGATGTTCATACAAGATGATATCAAGTTTAAATTCTTTTATATAAATGCCTTTTAAACTTGAGTCGCTGAACTGTAGTAACATGTATATGTTACAGTAAATAGGTGAAATTAGGAATTACATGTAATTACTAAACACTTCAGTAAATACCTGTAATTACTAGCCAATTTAGTAATTACATGTATTTACTAGTTGTTTCAGTGATTACTGGTAATCACTGATTTTTTTTGTCATTTTTACAGCTATTTACTAACTTGATGTTTTTGTTTTAAAATTAAAAAACATAATTCAAGATATCAAATAAGAAAGTAAAGGGGTAGGGATTTTAACGGCGCTAACTTAAGGATGTAGAATTATAATGCACATCCAAAGTGCATACTCTTTAGTGTTTGTGAATTGAAACTGGAAAATGGTTGTTTTATAGGTTTTGAAACTCCGTAAATATATGTATGCAAGACAATGATATCTATCCAAAATCAAACTAAAATCTCCATCATGCACTGTGGCTCAAAACTTTAAAAAAAACTTTCTCCAAATATCCTGGATTTCTACCAAACTTCATGAACTTGGACAGAAGCTAAATGTTTATGATCATAAAATAATATCCAAAAGTAAAGTTTGAAAAAAAAATCCTTTTTTTCGTATATTACTTATAAATGGACTAGTTTTGTCCCAGTTAACATTACATTTGTGTACATACACTCTGTAGTTAAAGTTTTTAAAACATTAGATTTTATAAACCATCCTGGATTTTTACCCAATTTTGACTGAAGCTTCTTACAGTACTAGTCAACAGATAGTATCTAGAGGAAAATTTTAATATTTTTTCCTCATTTTTGTTGAGCCTGCGATTAACAGCAAAAGTAACCGAGACTACATGTATTTGTTCTGCAAAAACCCTTACAATTTTAATAGCTTAATACATCGATAACCCATCTCCAGCTAGGGGTTGATTTGAAGGTCACATGAATACGTATTCAATGAGGTCCAAATATTCACTTGCAAGTGCACAACTCATCAACCTTGTTTCTCAGCTAATTTAACAAAATAAAACCAGAATGGCTGCTAACAGTGAATTATAATTTTACAATATATCATTTTTATAAATGATTTAACAACAAAAAAAAGATATTTTTTTTATATATCTCGAAGCTAATGCACATAACAGTTCATTCCAGTTCTTAACCTACATAACGTTATCTTATCTTTATAAGGTAATAAGTCTAAATATTCTTCATATTCAAAGAGTTCTTTAAAAAGTTAAGACATAATGCTTTGGGAGAATTTTCCATTTCTGATTTCCATGTCTGCTGAAGTTGGTCAAAAATTATCTGTATTATAATGCTCAACTTAAACCATTTTGGATTAAAACTAAAGTTACTCTGATTTAACCAAATATTTGAAAGTCCATATTTCATGTATTTATTCAAGATATTTTTTATACATATCAACCATTCAAAATTTTAAGTGTACTAACTGATCTTCTAGTTAGTATTACACAGCTAAAACAATGTTGTATTATGGTCAGGTGATCAAAAGTTATGGTTGTGTTAGCAGTCAGTAAATAGGTGTAAATATTCATTTTAAATTTAGTAATTACTGGTAATAACTGGGCCGTTTAAGGAATTACTTGTATTAACTAAGTGCATGAAGTGCATCGGGAATTACCTGTAATTCCTAAATTTTAGTAATTACATGTAATTCCTAATTTCACCTATTTACTGTAACATATATAAACAGCATGTAAAGGTTTGAAATGTTTCCAAAAAAATACTCAATAATCATAATATAAATGAAGGAAGTATGGTAACCTACATGTATGTATCATTTGTTTGGCTATAGTAATTGGATCAACATCAGTTGGTCTTTAGCGGATAGCATTTATTTTGGAAACATACCACATTGTTTACTTTAATCTAATTAATCTTCATATACAACATGTACAATGTACATATACATGTATCTTAGTTTTCTCGTTTGAATTGTTTTACATTGTCATATCGGGGCCTTTGTGATATGGGCTATGCTCATTGTTGAAGGCTGTACAGTGACCTATAGTTGTTAATGTCTGTGTCATTTTGGTCTCTTGTGGACAGCTGTCTCCTTGGCAATCATACCACATCTTCTTTTAATATATCATTAAGCATTTGAATCACAGGCACTTGTTTCTATCCATTGGAAGACCCACTATCAACGTATATTTTCGAGAAGGTACCCAAGTAATTTTTTCACCTCTCCGCTTAAAACCATTATTTCTGGTAAATATATACGTTAATAGTGGGTCTTCAAATGGATAGAAACAAGTGCCTGTGATTTGAATTTATACCAATATCAAGGGTACAACTGATATGTCACCTGGGTAAGTAAGGTACATGTACCTATAGAACAAGTCAATTATCCAATAATCTTAAAAACTATAGCACAGTTTGTTATTATTCCGTGACAATAAACAATAATTTGGTTTGCACGACACTTTGACCATGTCCCCTCCTTTTTAAATAAGGTTTTGGGAATAAAATATATTGGGCATGCATATCAGATTAATCATAAAAAGTAAATTGATTGTGTAAGGTTATGTAATATATAATGATCTATATTAAAGTAATGCGGTTACCAAATCGAAAATCATGTTGAATTTGAAGTGTGTTCTTCTTTTGGGATTTGAAAATCCCGCAACATGACGACTTAAACATTGCTATAATAGAAAACACTCGAGACAACCGAAAGGTGCACGGTCGCACTAAATACCAATAATATGTTATTAAGCCAAATAAAATAATGTATCCGAATTGATAGATTGATATGATGCGTATATAATATAATTGTTTAAAAGATGTGAATAACAGAATAAATGACAGACACATGATCTCCAGAAATTAACTAGTAAAGATAATAAAGTATTTTCCTGGTCTACTTTTTGGTCTTAACTTACACTGTTATTATAACAACATTACAAAAAAAAAAACGCGGGACATGACCAGATAATAAATATAATTTTTCATACGTACAAATCAAGTTGATCGAGTTACCTGGACTCATAATATTCACATATTAGTATAACCCTTAATATATATTTCTCAAATTATTGCTTTAATAGTAAGCATAGGTACTTGGGTACAGGACATTTTTTTTACCCTACCCTTTTTTTCCAAAATCTGTTATATTTTCGTTTTCTCACTTTCGTATTATTTATTTTTTTCGCGTCTGTCTGTACGTGTCATTAGAACATAAATACACTACAAATTACTTGGTTTTGCTATTTACTATCAATTCCAAGTTTACTATCCACAGCGGTCACGGATATATTACTAAAGAGAGTGAATTTTAAAATAGAAAACGAAAAAATAACGGATATTGGAAAAAAGGGGGAGGGTAAAAAAAATGGTGACATCCCATTAGTCTGACAACCATTATTCGGACAGCCCAATACTCCGACAACATGTACTATTCTGACAGCCCATTATTACGACAACCCATTACCCCGACAGCCCATTATTCCGACAATATGCGTTTTTCTTAGTGTATGGATAAATTTTCTCTAAAAAAAAAAAACCAACTCCGCTCTCTGATATTTGTGGTTGTCCGTTTTGATTCCAATTATTTTTTGCATGCGGACATTAATTTTGTCTCAGTATATTGGAGTTGATACACATGATTATAGAAACTGCTCAGTCCTTAACCTCACCCCTCTTTCGTTTTGCGTGTCTAGTTACTTTATTTATCTTTATATTTCGTTGTTTGTGTGTCTACTATCAGTCTGTGCTGTTCTAGCTCGCTATTTCTTGCATGTGTGTCTTGATCTACCTTCTTTTCACTAGATCTTCGAATCCCCCTTTTCGCGAATCAGGGGAGTGAGGTTCCCCCACTATGAACTACATAAATAAATAATACATCGGAGTTGGAAAACACTACCCGCCCTCTTTGGTCGTAACACTTTCTCTCCTTGTATCACTCATCTGAGTTTTATTTAAGGGCATACGATACAGTTTTGAACCTGTATTTACAAGTTGATGAAAATTTGCATATAGGCTATTTTTTACCTGATTAAATCAAATATGTCATAAAAAAATATACCTTCATGTGCTACTTTTTGAGTAAAATGAGGTCGAAATTTTGTATATTTGCTCAAAATTCAGATTTGTGTCCGTATTTTCTTTTTCGAAAGAACGACGTAACTTTTTTGCTTTAAAAGATGAACACAAATTGTTTTTTGTTAAATAATCGGTAATTTCTGTATTTTATAAGTATCATTAAAAATTATGCAATTTTTATTCCGAAATAACTCTATATTTATCAAATGTTCATGAATAAAGGGAAAAACGTCATTTTTTGCTGCATGTTTATTAAAATTAAAAAAATTGCGCTATTTACAGTTTTATAAAATTTGGGTCACATAATCTCCTTGCAAAATGAAACAAATTGCTGTTTTAAAAAATAGGGGTCCATGCACTCGTTTTCAAATTAAAGCAGTTTGAATGATAAAAATCAGTCGAAAAATGCATCTTTTCCCGATATGTCATAGTTTGACGTCGCGAAAATAACATTTTACGTTAGCAACGTCATTACCTTCCCTGTAACTGTATCGTATGCCCTTAAATTTATTTTGTTGCAGAAATAATGGGATAAAATAGCGTCAGTCAAAATTAGAAAAACAAACGGAGACAAATACGTACCCAGAACCTAAAAAATAAGAAGACAAATAGGACGAAATATGTGCACAGAAAAGATGAGCAATTCCAATCATGATCAATCATGAATACGGTATCATGTTCGGGAATGCGAATCCACGAAATACGGAGACAGTACATGTAGCACTTCTAATAGCGATCGTTCAGACATAATCCGAGAGATGACACTCAATATTTTGTTGGGAGACCGATTTTGTATCCTAAGATTATTTTAAATTCTAGAAAGATATGCCTCTTTTTTAATGATTGGTGGAGATGCAGGACTGCATGATGATTTACAACAAAACTTATTACGAAAAACAAATATGACGGACATGAATATTTCGGCAATTTCTATCTAAATATGCATAAGGAAAAGTGATATCGGGTCAGTGACTGTATATGTCATAGAAATATATAGTCAACGCATTTTGACTGCTCAAGTAGAACGAGTGCAGCATAAAAGACAATAACAAACTAGTAGAATAAGACAATGTGTGACATTCTTGTCCTTGTGTCTTTGTCAAATTGTTTAATTGTAAAAACTTAGTAATATGTGTTTTGTGGGAAACTTATTTTTCATTTAAAAATTGGTTTCAAGAAGAAACCTATTTAGATATCATTGATTTTAAGAAAGGTAATTTATATGTTAATTCAGAATCGGTGCTCTTCCATTACATGAAGAATTGAAAATGCTAAATACTCAAAAAATCGTATTGTACAGCTGATAAAGTTTAGGATGAGCGTCATTTTTCAATCGAATGCTCACTTCATTATAATTTGAGGGAGGAATTCTTTCGCCATATTTCTAGCACATATCAGAACTTTAAAACGTTAGACAATTATGATTAATTTCGAAGTGAACACAAGAAAACTTTACTATTATGGAGAAAAAAATGAGGATCATATCGTTAGTTCTTTTGAATAATGTAGTACATGTCTGGATACTGACTGTTAATTGATATTAATACGTATTTTTTTTTTATATTTTGTCTTAGCTCCGATTGTGACTGAGGCTTATAGTGCTATAAATATAATTATATCATATTAGTATTGTAATGTCTTAATGTTGACACAATCATTAGACTGGCCGCCGCTTCGAAAAAGTGGGGGTATACTGTTTTATCTCTGTCTGTCCGTCCGTCCAACCGTCCATCCGTCAGTTCGCCGCCCGTCCCATAACTATTTTCGTTGCATCTTTTTCATGAACTACATTACAAGGATTCCTGAAAGGTTTATTGAAGTCAGTTATATCGTGTGATGCTTTTTCAAACTCATTACTCATTACATGACAGCCAAGTTGAAAACTTTTGTCACATTTTTCTCAGGTACTACAATACCATGATTTCTGATATTTAACTTCAAGGTTTATATAAGTCAGTTATACTGTGTAATGCTTTTTCAGATTCACAACTCAAAAACTTTCTATCTACCGAAATATTTGGGCAGGGTATCATCAGTAGCTCGCGCCATCAATGCTTGTTGTTGATTTACATAGATCCTTTAATTTGGAAAATAAAATATTATTTTCTGTTTTATTCTATATACAGATTTCGAATTGAGAATTAACATTGAAAGTATACGAACTACCTTAGCCTTGTATTATATATACGGAGTTATTTCTTAAAATATGTTATTACAAATATAAACGTAATAATACAGACAGACACATTTTATTTTACCCTGATATCCTGGTACTTGACTTGATAAGTGTCGGAATTATAGGTTGTCGGAGTATTGGGCTGTCGGAGCAATGTGTTGTCGGACTATTGGGTTGTCAGACTAATTGGTTGTCGGACCAATAGGCTGTCGGATTAATGGGCTGTCGGAATACTGGCGTGTTACCAAAAAAAACAAAGTTCCGATGATAGTAAGACCCTTATTACTATACACATCCTTGATTCATGACAGTGATATATGCATTATAAACTGTATACAGAAATATACAAGATATTGACTTCTAAATTAACTTAATGTTACCTCAGTTACTGACTCCATGTTGACATTATTGTGTAATGTTGGTGTTAAATGAGATAGGTGTTGAAAATTTTCGTCGAATAACTGAATTTGGTGTGTCGATATCTTCTGATCCTCCACATGCCCCGGGCAAATCCAGGGGCGCTAACCGGGCATTCTTTTGCATCTGACCGAGAAGACTTTCAGAAGGACTGTATAGACGAATCTTTAATTGTTTTAGAACCTTCATCAGACCCGAGTCTTGCATGGAGATGGACACTGATAGACTTAAGTACTGGTACATTGTATTAACGATTTCACTACGAGGAATATCATCATCTTCAGAATGTGAGAGACAAGCAAATCCGCCAGACGACATATCCAGACAGACTTAGTCAATGATGCAAATAATATTCTTGTAGACTTGTAGCCAGACTGGTATATATATATATAAGCAGACTGGTGGACGTGTAGGACATGAAGGCAAACTGTTAGAAACGTAATCTGGCGGGTAAACATGTATATCGACTTGTAAACACGGAGACAGACTGACGGACACATAGAGACCGCGGTTAAAACGTAGTGACTTGTGGACATAGCCAGACTGTTGAAAATCATATGGACAGACTAGGGATCTATAAGAAAGACTTGTGAAAGTAAAAACAGACTAGTGGATGATTGAAAAACTGGTGAACATGTAGACAGACTTGTGCAAATGTAAATTGACAGAAAATATTTGTCAGCCTAAAAATCTAATTCTAACTCTATTGGGTTTGATTTTCAGACTTACATGTATATGAATACGAAATCTATATTCTTTGGGGGGGGGGGGGGGTATTATGTTGTAGGGCAAGCTAGGGTAACAGTTATCAAAGCCCCCCCCCTTTTTCAAATAAACGATTTTTTTTATTAATCTTCATTTTGTCGGATTAGAAATGTTCTATGATCTCATCTATGATTTAAGTATAAACTAAAGGACACTTTTTTACTTGGTTGTGCTATAATGGATTTAGTATTACCATTTTTTTTCAGTTAAGAAGAAAAATGAAAATAATGGATTATTTAAGGTTCTCTCATTAAAATATTCAACATAATGATTCTTTATTTGCAAAACAAACAAAAAACAATTTTGATTATGGCAAATACATAGACTAAACAAACATAATGAAAAATTGTAAGGTTAAATTAACTGTAATATTTATTTCCAAAATAAATTCAACATCATGTCAGCTCATCGGGTCAATTTAATTAGCCGGATATCGTTGCCTTTACCAATTATTTCACACCACATTTTACACTAGTTTAACAAATAATTCATACTTTTTATACTGATTCAGAAGCGTTGTCTATGTGGTTTATTTATTATAAAAGTTGTAGGTCACTGGGTCATTATCAAACACTACAGGAAATTAAACAATGTATAAATTTGTCTTTGGTATACACGTCTATATACTATACTGACTAATATAAGTTCAGCAGCGCATATTTTAATATATTTCAACAAATAAACAATACATATTGTCTGTGTGTGTGTTACAAGTATGCAAGTGATCTAATTATTACAGGAAATAAATGGAACCATAATGCGTGATTTTCTTTACTTGAAAATGAAAAAACTTGACAGAAATTAAGATAGATTTGACTTCAATGTATCTGTTGTTTTACTTTTTTTGTAAAGCAGTATATTTTGAATTTGTTAATAGTATAGAATTGTTTATTAATCTAATCAAGAACCCATAAAGGGCATCATTTTACAACACAATATGTTAGTATACTAGTATATATAATGCGACGTAGGTAAAGATTTTTCTTTATAAAATATTATCATTTCCAATTTTGATGAAAACACATTATGTGGTCAAGAGGATAGCGTTTAAAAACTAAAAAAATGCTTGCACTTCGCCATTTTTTAAGTTAAATGGTCAGTTTCATTTGGCCTTATTAACATTTTTTAGTCGAGCGTCAATGATGAGTCTTTTGTAGACGAAATACCCGTCTGTCGTGAATGTAAAATTTCAATCCTGGTATTTATGATGAGTTTATTTACCATATTTACAAATATCTTTCTATTAAATATACCAACCGAGCTATACACTAGCTGTTGGCGCTTTTAATCTTGGTTGCAGTATTGAAAATAAATTGTAAAAATGAAACAATGTTACTTTTCTTAAAAGAGGATTTACGTATTCAGCTTCTTTTTTTAGAGTGAATGGCAATATATATTTTTTTAAACAAATACATGACAGGGTGCTGCCTGAACTAAAGTGAGGGGTATCTCCAGTCAGTTATTCCCTTTATGGTATATAATCAATAAAAAAAATCCCACAAACGGGGGACCCGGACCCGCCCCCCCCCCCAAAAAAAAATGGATCCGCCTATACCAACCGAGCTATACACTAGCTGTTGGCGATTTTAATCTTGGTGTTATTTAACATTTGCAGCTATTGAGAATAAATTGTAAAAATGAAACAATATTACTTTTCTTAAAGGAGGATTTACGTATTCAGCTTCGTTTTTAGAGTGAATGGCAATATATATATATATATATTTTTATATATTTTTTAACAAATACAGGACATGGTGCTGCCTGACCTAAAGTGGGAGGTCTCTCAAGTCAGTGAACTTATATAGTATATAATCAATAAAAAAATCCCACGGTCGAAAGGGGGACCCCCCCCCCCACTGGATCCGCCTATACCAACCGAGCTAAACACTTGCTGTCGGCGCTTTTAATCTTAAGCTATTGAAAATAAATTGTAAAAATGAAACAATATAACTTTTCTTAAAAGAGGGTTTAAGTATTTAGCTTCGTTTTTAGAGTGAATGGCAATATATTTTTTTTTCTTTTAACAAATACATGACAGGGTGCTGACTGACCTAAGGTGGGTGGGGGTCTTTCAAGTCAGTGATTCCCTATATAGTATATAATCACTAAAAAAAATCCCACGAGAGGGGGACACAATAAACCAACACATGCGAAATGTATATACGTAACAATTTATAAAATGTCCCGATGTGACAAAATGTGAAACAATAGCCTAGAGTATGTAAAAACAAGAACAAAACAAAAAACAAAATTTGATAGAAAGCAACCATTGCATCCCTGAAAAATAACTTTCAATTCAGAAACTCAAATGTATTACGATCTTAGAAATCTTAGAATTCATGGCTATAAAGCTGAAGAGAAATGTTAAAGCAAACTGAGCACTATGAGGTTTTGATTTTTTATAAGTATCAATTTCAAGCTTATTTTATGACCTCACTTTCATCGAAGGGTATATTAATTTATCGCCTACAGGTTCGTTCGTCTACCCGTTCGTCTGTTCGTCAAGCTATAGATTGGTTTGTCTGGCTATCACCTCGTACAGTTTTTGAGTTGCAACTGAAACATTTAAGTCAAATATCCTCAAAATTCAAGGTAGTTGGATACATTTTATTATAAAATGCAGAGAGAGATCATCGTTTGTCCTGCTTCCTCTTCCGACATTTTTTTAACTATAAATTTATAGTTTTAATTAATATTTCAGAGGTTGTCTGAACATACAATTGAGATGTTCATGCATGTATTCCTATATATGCATCTTGATTTTTGTCAAATATTCTTAAATGCCAGGAAGTTGAACCTTAACAATTATGTATATAACCAGCATCTATAGAGCTACTCCTACATTTTTTTAAGCAAAGACCTTGATATCTTGTAGGATGCAGAGGCGTATCAAAGGAATGCGGTAGCAGGTGGGCCTCCCCCTTTTTTGTGTTATTGATTATAAAGAGAAGCACTGAAACATGACTGGCACAGGCCCCCTTTTCTGCAGTACTGAGACCCACTTTTGAAAATTTCTAGTTCCGCAACTGGGATGTTTATACGCATAATAGTGATGTGCAAGTCCATATTTAGTCTAAGATACATGATTTGTTTTATTAGTTGTTGGTGGCTTTGAACTAGCTGTCAGTTAACTGCGAGTACTTTGAGATATGTTCCTATAGTGTCTTTTTGTTGGGGATGAACAAGTACCCGGCCACGTCCACTTGTAGTTTTGTCATCTGATGAGTTAAGCCATTTTCAAACGATTTTAATAGTTCGTTCTTATGTTGTACTGTTATACTATTGTCCCATGTTAACGCTAACAGGTTTAACCCCGCCACATAATATAAGAATGTGCCTGTCCCAAGTCAGGAGCCTGTAATTCAGTGGTTGTCGTTTGTTTATGTGTTACATACTAGTATTTTTTTTTTTCGTTCAATGTTTTATATAAATAGGGCCGTTAGTTTTCTCTTTTGAATGGTTTTACATTGTCATTTCGTGGCCTTGTATAGCTGACTATGCGGTATTGGCCTATCTTATTGTTGAAGCCCGTAGGGTAACCTATAATTATTAATTTCTGTGTCATTTTGGTCTCTAGTGGAGAGTTGTCTCGTTGGCATTCATACCACATCTTTTTTTATATATATATAGGATATTTTTTTTAAATATACATTCATATACATTATAACTAATAATTGGACTAAATCAACTATGGCTGGGGTATTTAAACGTGTCTTATAGACACACATAATTTACGTTTTACTTCTGTATTGCTTTTTGCTAAATGAAATGTATGCAAACCTATGTTGTTTTATGCAGTGGTGTCACAAGGGGGATGGGGAGGGATCTTCTGCATGCATATGTAGTTCCTAAAATTTTATACTATATTCATTTAAATCTGAATTACCCGGCATAGTTTTCTCGTTTGAATTGTTTTACATTGCCTTATCGGGGCCTTTTATAGCCGACTATGCGGTATGGGCTTTGCTCATTGTTGAAGGCCGTACGGTGACCTATAGTTGTTAATATTTGTGTCATTTTGGTCTTTTGTGGATAGTTGTCTCATTGGTAATTATACCACATCACCTTTTTTATGTAGTCTTTCTAAAACATTCGATGAACATCTTTTCATTTTCGCCAATACATTATTTTTTTTCATTCGCCCAAATTTTAGATACATGGCGTAAACACACACTAGTTAATTACTAAAAAAAACACACTTCTTTCTGCTATTTGCACCCGCCTTGTTCGCCATGGGACATGAATGAGTGATAATCATATATAGGCGGTATGATATAACTTATAATTTTTTGTGAACGGGATGACGATCGGAATTCATTTTTGTTAACTTCGGAAATTAGTACATACATGTACATGTAAAAAAAAAAGTTCTTATTAATAATCGTGTCAAAAATATCGCTCTAATATATATTTTGACAACCTGGCAGTCAGCACTGTTCTTCTTTATAATTCTTAAATGTATCACCCTACGCGACATGCGTTGCGGTAGAAATAAAACTTTTTCATGGGCGTCCGAACGTGTCCGTGTTTCTGTCCAGCCACCTCTCATGTAAAATTCTTTGTCAATTGTGAATCAAACTTATATCAGAGATGAATCGTCACAAATGGCTCGGACCAGTATTGAATTTCAACATTTTTTAAGATATTCGATCTTTCTTTTGCACCGATTATTATTACTATTATCATCATTATTGAGGGGGGCAAGGGGTTTAACTGTTATGCTGTTATGGGGCATTTTAATTCTTTGTTATCTGTTATTCTGAAAATATATTTACTGTTAGCTGTTATTGTCTTATTCTTTGTTAGCTGTTATATGACTATTATCTATTTTGTTATCTGTTATTGTGAGAATCTATTTGCTGTTAACTGTAATTGAAAATTGGAATGTTAGCATTTTGACAGCCAATCTTCCGTAGAAATTGAAGATTATTGAAAATTGTGATTTGAATGGATAATAGTCTCATTGACACGCTTACCACATCTTCTTACAATGTATATCTATTGGGGTCTTTCTACTGGTATTATAGGGTGGCCCTGTATTTGCAGAAGAATTTCAGTAACATACATCGCATAAACATATAAAATCAATTGGACCCAGGACCATTCCAGTATATATTATTATTATCCTTTGTAATAAATTCCATTGTCTGTGAACATGTAGCATTTTGTACAAATTATAATTCACTTATTACTTGTACAATAACTCATAGTATGGATTTTGTTATAAAAAAAGCATTGGTACACCCTATAGATTTTTTTATTCAATGACCACATAATAATCTTTATGTTGTACTATTACACCACTGTCCCTGATTAGGGGAGGATTAGACACCAACTAGCATGCTAAAGTTGATGCAGTCACATTCTGTATTTGCCTATTTCCACGTCAGGAGCCTGGATTCAGTGGTTGTACATGTAGTTTGTAACTGTGTTACTAAGTTTCTCGTTCACTATTTTGTGGATAAATTAGGCAGTTAGTTTTCTCCTTTGAATTGTTTTACATTACTAAGTGGTGTGGGTTTGAATTATGGCTTTGGGAATTATACAACATCTTTTTCTTTTAGTATTTAAATTATAAGTGCTACTCCCTCTCTTTTCATTAACATGAAAGAGAACCCTGACCACCATATATTTAAAAGCTTTTTAACTGCTTCACATGGCGAAAATTGAAGCTCAGAAACCATTGATGCAAACACAGATGTGTCTTCAGTTTAATTTTTCGGTAAATACCCTTTTTAAAATCCCACAGCTTCTCCAATGCTGTACCCAAATTTTTCATATTCTATAATTTCACATAAGATACATGATTGGTGTTTCACTTGGTGTCATCCAAATTTTCACTATGTCCAATTTCTATTATACTATCAGAATTTTCACTTCAGTCAATTTCTATTATCAGAATAATTATAACTGGTATGCGTGTTTCAGTTACATGTCCTGTCTCCACTGATCTGGGTATTTTTGTATTTTATAAGTAAGTTTTATCATAAGGTCATTAAATAAAAAAAATATATTGTGCATCAATGTTTTTTTTATTACTTGTAAAGTATATATATGACATATATTGCTTTTCAGAAGAAAAAAAATCAAAAAATCAAATTGATAATAAAGTGTCACTGGCTGCACTATTTTTAAAAATTAAATAAAAAAACCTAAATCATTAAAAATTGATCCCTCAAATGCCGTGGATTAAAAATATCCCTATATCAAAAATAGAAACCAGTAATTTCGTTCAGAAAAATTCAACATCCATACTATAACTTATTGTACAAGTTACGGAAAAAATCAACCAAGGCAGAACTGCCTCAACGGCCGGAACGTCTTGTTTACACAAATTACAATTTTCTAGGTCCATACCACAAGTTATATACTAAGATCTACGAGTCATCTACTGGATTGGTCCTGGACAGATCTATTTTCATATTTCATTTACTGTTATCTGTTATTATCCCTTTTCAATTCCTTGTTATCTGTTTTTCACCAAATCAAATCACTGTTTTGCTGTTATGGGGACCCCCCTTGCCCCCCTCATTATTATTACAAACCTCTACTGTTCGCTATTTATATACACATGTTATAAATTGTCATAATAATTGTTGTTCCTTGCAAATAGGCTGCTGTCGTTTTCATCTGGCGCAGAAATAACTGGTTTGTGTGTGTGTGTGTGTGTGTGGGGGGGGGGGGGGATCCAGTCTGTTGGGCTAGTAGAGAGAAAACTCAAGTGAAATTGGTAAATGGCTATCGCAGTTTTGCGGTGACCATTCCTTCCCCCATGAAATCGAGGATTGCTTCACGTTTGACATTATATCTGACGCTCGAAGCCGTCATCCATGCATTCTAAGATGTTGTACTTGTATATGCTGAACTTCAAGTTAGCCATCTCATTGCTGGTCGGCTGCACGCGTTGAAAACTGTAAGAATAACGGTGCAGTTTTTCATGGATGTAAACAGAGTGCTTTTATCTTAATTTTACTGGTATGTTTTTAAACAGTTATACCATTGGCATTGTCCCACGTTAGGGCGATGGTTGGGATCCCGCTAACATGTTTAACCCCGAAACATTATGTCGGTAATGTGCCTGTCCCAAGTCAGGAGCTTGTTATTCAATGGTTGTCGTTTGTATATGTGTTTCATATTTGTTTTTCGTTCATTTATTGTACAAAAATTAAGCCGTTCGTTTTCTCGTTTGAATTTTTTTACATCGTCAGATAGGGACCTTTTTTAAGCTGATTATGAGGTATCGACTTTGCTCATTGTCGAAGGCCAAATGGTGACCCATAGTTGTTAATTTCTGTGTCATTTTTGTCTTTTGTGTGGAGTTGTTTCATTGGCAACCATACCACATCTAAATTCTTTTTTATAATCCTGCTCGGAAGCCTACTTTCACCTCCTCTTGATTATGTTACAACAGTTATATACATGTTATGATTGACAATTTATAACTTATGTACTGGCTAACGGAAGAGATTTATAATGATCAAAACGACCCTGTAAGTAACATGTACACAAACAACGCAAATGAAACACAAATTCGGCAAAAAAGAAATAAAAAAAAATCAGCGAAAAAGAAATGCAGATCAGACCTGTGCAAATGATGAGTAATCAATGATAGCGTTAAATTAGAATTTGAATGTTATGGTCCCATATCATGGTTTAAAAGAATTAGGGACCAAAAACTGGCCATAATAAGCAAAACAACGTTTTTCTGGTTTCCGGACAATAAATTGTGTAAAAGTGTATTGATATCTATAAAATTATACTACAAATATTTGCACAAGGGAGGGAGGGTTGGGTTTTATTTTGTTGGTTATAGCTCAAACCGTTCAGGAGTAAAGTGCAAACAAGAATGTAAACACAATACACGGATGCCCAACTCGCACTATCATTATCTATTTTCAGTAGATAGTGAAATTGGGGCCAAAACTCTAATTTGGCATTAAAATTAGAAATATCATAGTATAGGGAAAATGTGTACTTAGTTTCGAGTTGATTGGACTTCAACTTTATAAAA